>NW_024427107.1:18936153-19345550 GCF_017311325.1 Ursus maritimus
ACAGTCTCAGAATAATGACTGGGTTTACTTGTGGGTCTAGAAACCATTTCATTCTTTTTAGACCAGCTCTGAAATTTGAGCTTTTTAAACTGTGGAGAGTAAATGAAGTGTTACTATTTTAAAACATGTTTGTAGAAGGTGAGTTTAAGTAGGTGCTTAAATACTGGAATGAAATGCAAGCCTTTGATAAGTAAAACATCCATTTCTTTTGAGCGTATTCCTACTACAAGAGAATTCTTACTCTGCAAAAACAATAAACAGTAAACAAACCGTCACCAAAAAACAGCTTTCCCTGCCTTTCTTCTTTTGCTAGGAGCTGGAAGCAGCTGTTGTTGATCCTGCCGTAGTTCTTATTGATAAAAATGAGAAATGAGAATAGTTTGGGGGAAGGATGGACACTCATGAATTTCGAACAGCTGCACAATTAAAAGGAAAGACTTGTCCGTTTTTCTTGGGAGTTCGCTTAGTTTGGTGTCTTTATTCATCATATAGTTCCTTCCCCTTTCAACAATAGAACTGAGCCCCACTCAGTGCCAGACACCCTGCTAGATGCTGGAGAAAAGAAGAATCACAATGACAATACTGTGCAATTTCACTAAGTGCTTAGTCTTTATCTCATTTATCTTTATTGCAGGTCTAGGTAGAAATACCCCATAATGGATATAGGAATCTGATACCTGGGATTATATGGTTTAAAATGAGTAGAATAGGTAGGTGAAAGCAGATTATATGTCTCTAGGTCCATGAGCACCATTCACGTTATATGCCACTTCCTCTGTCCTTGATGTGCTGATGGTCTCTTGGGGAACTGAACTTGCAAACAAACTCTCACAATGCTGAGTAATCAGCCTTCTAGAAGAGGGGTGCCCTAAGGCCTGTGGTGGCAGATCAGAGAAGCGCATTAGGGAACCTACTGAAGGGAAGAGGAGATTTCACAAGGGGAAATAATATTTCAGTAGTTCAGTGGGTTCCAGTAGTTTAAGGAATTGACTCTTACGGATGATTTAAAGTTTGCTGGTGGAGAGGGCGGGAAAGTGCCCACAGCCAGAAGGCCCATGGACAAAGGTGTGAGCTGTAAGAGGATTTGTAAGGGCATTTGGCATTTGAGGAACCTGAGCAGCGGTGTGTGGCTCAAAGAGGAGAGGTCTGTACAGCCAGAGTTCTGGCTACTTTCAGATACATTGTTTTATTATTTCTCATAACGACCCTGAAAAGATTGTTGCTGGTATAGGGGATGAATGAAGGGAAGTAATGCACTTATAAACCGTCAGCATAAGTTGAGGATAGATTGTAAAGACCCTTTTCTGCCACTCTGAGTTTTTTACCTTTATTACTCACTGGGAGGTGATCATGTGTACAAAGTTACTTGAAAATCTCATATGATGGGCATATTGAAGTCTATGCAAGCAAGTCATTTACTCTGTGGGAGATAGGAAACTGCAACTGAGAATCCCCTCATAAAGTAATAAGGAGTTCTAAAGTGTTTTTCATTTGAAAATATGTTGGTTTGAAATTTAAATGGAAGTGTGGTCCAGGGCATCTTGCATATCAAATTCTGTTACTCTACCGTGAGTGTAGACATGACTGAGGCCTCGGCTTGGATGCCTTCAGACTCCCCGTAATTAGTGCCATGTTTAATTCCTGTGGTGTATTCAGTGTGAAATTTTGAAGTAATGTAGAAATACAACTTTGTGTGATCAGTTCTAATTTGATAATGTGGTTGAATGAAAATTTTATTTGGCTCAAAATGCGTATAGAATATAGTAATGGAATGTAGAATAAACATTTAACTGTTCTTTCTAAGGTTAAAATAAGGGAAGAAATTTGGGCATTTCTTCTCAAAAGCAATTTGAAGATAATTATTTCTACTAGTGGCAGAGTTCCTAACCCTCTCCATCTTTTCTAAAGTTTTCAGTGGAATTGGATCCTTCCTTCTCTGGACCTTAGCTTTCTATTCTTGATAGAAGGCATTTCTTTCTAATTCAGTTTTGATTATGAAATTATTCTCAGGTTATAGGTGGGAGTATTTCTGCCAAAACGACTGAAGTATTTTTTTTTAATTTCCCTAGATTTTCTGCTTTTCTATAGAACAACAGAAAGCAAAGCAAGGCTGTACAAGAAAGATACAGGGTAATTTTATTTAGTTTCTGCCTTAGAATCTCAGCACAGCAGCTACACACTAGGTTAACAAGCTATGTGAATCACCCTTTTAGGTCAAACTAAATTCCAGCATTTCACTAAGTCAGAGAATGAGCTCATGCATTTTCATTTCACTTGATTTGTTTGTTAGTTGCTCTACTGGTTCATTATTTTCATTTATTAATTCAGTAAATAGTTACTGAATGTCCTCCCTTTGTTAGAAATTGTGCACAACAACAAAATGGTGTTTTGCTTTTTTCTTAATCAAGAGTTGGACAGTTTTTTCCTACTTTGGCTATTTCACAGTTACCTGTAAAACACTCTTTTCCATCTATTTGAACGAGGCACATGGCATAGAGTTACTTAAGGGAAATGTCTAACACATGTTATTGATTAAATTAGTAAGTTGAACCATATGGAATTGCCATATTCAACCCCTTTGACCAAGTAAAGCAATAAGTTCCCATAGATCAACATAATAAATGAATATTTTTTCTTTTTTTTTTTTTTTTAAAGATTTTATTTATTTATTCGACAGAAATAGAGACAGCCAGCGAGAGAGGGAACGCAAGCAGAGGGAGTGGGAGAGGAAGAAGCAGGCTCATAGCGGAGGAGCCTGATGTGGGGCTCGATCCCATAACGCCGGGATCACGCCCTGAGCCGAAGGCAGACGCTTAACCGCTGTGCCACCCAGGCGCCCCATAAATGAATATTTTCATTATAAAATTAAATATTTTAAATATTTAATCCTTTTTCTAATAAAATTTTCCAGAGTAGCTTTTACTCTCAGTGAAACTAGGTAACACACAGCAATTACATTATGTATTCACATGCCTTTGATGGTTATTAAAAACATATGTTCATTGTTCTTGGTCAATAACTTAAAAATTATGCCTTTCGATCAATAAAGCAAGAACTCATGGCAACATTTATGTCTGTGTTATGCACGAATATTGACAGTGCTTCTTCATTTCAGAATATTCTGAGCCCTTGAAATATTCAATACACTTTTGAAAATATAAGTATTTTTGCTTTTGTTGTTCACCCAGTACAAGTGATTTTTCAACGTGCAGAATGTACTGCTTGGCGTTTGTATAGTTCATGGAGTTTGTATATATCCAAAAATACAAAGAGGTGAATGTCTGTGATTAGGTTCTCAGAGGCAGGCTTCTTTCCACTTGGAAAAAACTGTGGCCCAAGAATGGACATTCACAGGGCAAACATACCTTCTGTGCGGGTCAAACAAAAATCCAGCCAATTGCAGAGTAAGAATCCTGGTGAAAATCAGTGTATGTGGAAACTGTAAATACATTCCTTATTTCAAAGAAATATAAGAATTTATAAACTGGACGTGTTTATAACTCATGAAGTTTAATAGATAAATCCAAGAGATCCAAATTTGCTTGTTACAATCAGACATCAGTACTCTTTCCCCATGTGCATTTCACCTTAATATTTAAATTGATGAGGTCATTTTTTAAAATTTAGTATTAATAGTGTGTTTCATTGCTAACACAAACTGAAAATTTGGACTTTGAGTTTCCTTTAGGAAATATCATGCAACAAACACAAACTGTGTTCCATCAGGAAAAAAAATGTCAATAACTAAAGCCTTATTTTCCCCCCTTGGGTTTTAAAAAACAATTTAATGCTTGTAAAATAAAGCCACAATACTAATTAAGAAAAACTTAATTTTTTTTTTTTTTACATTTTTTGGTGTTTAATGTTTTCTATAAAGCCTATTTGCTAAAGCGTTTGTGCTCATTAGTAGAGCTCAAATTCCTATTTTGCACATGGTTTGAGTTTGGTGAAAGGATGAAATAAGAGCAACCATAAACACTTAATGAATTGGTTTTATTTACCTGTGACATTTTCCAAAACTGTCTTTATGTCCTTCTGGGTTACAGACAGTGAGACACAGCTCCGAAGAGACATGGTTTTCTGCCAAAGTCTTGTGGCCACCGTGTGTGCCTTCTCCGAGCAGCTCATGGCAGCCTTAAACCAGATGTTTGACAACAGCAAAGACAATGAGATGGACACGGGGGAAGCCAGCAGAAGGTGGCTGGATCAGATCGCAAACGCAGGTGTTCTTTTTCACTTTCAGTCACTCCTGTCGCCAAACCTGGTAAGGAATCACAATGCCTCCCCCTGGAACATACATTGTACCATATTCCCAAATAAGAAGTGGCTATTCATATGGGTCAGCAGTCAGCTACTTGAAAAGATGTATTTTGCCATGAGTAAATACGGTTTTGGTAAGTAGATAGAAGGTATTCCTGCTTTCCTGATTTGTATTTATTCTCTGGCTGCTAAAAGCTGAGAAAGCCTCCATCTGTTACTAATTCCTGTCTCCCTAAGCACTGATTGAGAAAGATCATCAGAGGGAAGAGGGTCATTCTGCTGTGGCTCCTTATTTCCAGTCCAGAAGAAACAGCCTGCCATGCAACCCAAGCTCCCACTGAGGCTGACGTTCGGGAGCTTTCTTGATAGACAAGATCTGACAACTTGAATGCCATGTTCAACCATTTTATTTCCTTTCTTTGTATGTGGGTTGGTCCTGTTCAATCTAAGAATATTCCATTTACACATCCATTTCCCACAGTGCATATGAAGAAAGGATCTCAAAATATTTGATAAATAAAAGTGGTTTTTTAACATATCCTTTCTATAGTTGTGATAGTTGTCATGATGTTTAAAAGCAAATACTTTCACTCTTATATATAGATTTAAAGTGCTCATTAAATAGAATCATGATTTTAAGCATGAGATACTGTGTCACCCGTTAAGTTACCAAGTAACGGTTGAGTTTTTAAACAGATGTATGTGACTTTATGTATCAAAATGCTTTTCTGCAATGATAATGAGGATAGGGAGGTCATTGCAGTATTGCACAGTCATAAAAGGTTCTGAAATGATAAGGTAAGGAAGTCTACCTCAGTGTACTTCAGAGAAACAGCCTTTTTTTTTTTTTAAGATTTTATTTATTTATTTGGCAGAGACAGCACAAGTTAGGGGAGCAGCAGGCAGAGGGAGGATAAGCAGGCTCTCCGCTGAGCGGAGAGGCCGACGACGTGGGGCTCTCTCCCAGGACTCTGGGATCATGACCTGAGCCGATGGCAGATGCTTAACTGAGCCACCCAGGCGCCCCTGAAACAGATTCTTTTAAGAAGACTCTATGCACCCCATGTGGGTGATCAATTTCTTATTTGGTTGCTAATAAAACTAAGAAAGGTTTAACTAATGAAAATTTTGAAATAAGGCACTTTTGGAAATGTTTAAAAATTTTTAAAAATATTAATTAATCATTTCTTATCACATAGAAATTACATAAGATAGGAAGGCCACTTCCTAATACAGGGGAGCATGAAGTGTCTGTTGACTGAATGAATGAGGCTTCATTCCTATTAAAACTGCCATTGTTTAATCAAGTGCTGGTACTTTTTTTTTTTTAAGATTTATTTATTTATTTATTTGACAGAGATAGAGACAGCCAGTGAGAGAGGGAACACAAGCAGCGGGAGTGGGAGAGGAAGAAGCAGACTCATAGCGGAGGAGCCTGACGTGGGGCTCGATCCCATAACGCCGGGATCATGCCCTGAGCCGAAGGCAGACGCTTAACCGCTGTGCCACCCAGGCGCCCCATATATAAATGATAAGTGGTTTATATCCAGACTCTAGAAGGAATTCTTAAAACCTAAAACAATAAAAAAATTCAATTAAAAAGCACACAAAGGATTTGAATAGGTGTTTCCCCAAAGAACATATAAAATGGCGAAAAGGCACATGAAGAGATGACCACATCATTAGCCATTGGGGAAATGCAACTCCAAACTGCAGTGAGGTACCATGACACTTGTGAGGTGGCTGGCTGTAATCCAAAAGGCAATCACAAGTGTTGGTAAGGAGAAACCGTAACCCTCACACATTGCTGCTGGGAAAGTAAAATAGAACAGCCTTTTTCTTTTAATTTCATATGTGTATTTTTAAAATATGAGTATAGCTGACACACAACGTTACATTAGTTTCAGGTGTACAACATGGTAATTCAGCTTCTCTATATGTTATGTTATGCCCAGCACAAGTGTAGCTGCCATCTGTCACCATACAACACAATTACAATATCATTAACTATATTCCCTATGCTGTGCTTTTTATGTATTTATTTTTCCTTATGCTCTGCCTTTTATTCCCATGACTTATTCATTCCACACCTGGAAGCCTGCATCTCCCACTTCCCTTTATCCGTTTTGCCCATCCTTCCCTTTGGCAACCGACAGTTTGTTGTGGTATTTATAGGTCAGATTCTATCTTTTGTTTATTCATTTGTTTTGTTCTTTGGATTCCATATCTGAGTGAAATCATATGGTATTTGTCTTACTCTGTGTGACTTATTTCACCTAGCATTATACCCTCTAGGTCCATCCATGTTGTCACAAATGGCAAGATCTCATCTTTTTTATGGCTGAGTAGTATTCCAGTGCGCACATGCATGGGGTGTGTGTGTGTGTGTGTGTATATGTGTGTTGTACATCACATCTTCCTTATTCATTTTTCTATTGATGGACAACGAAGTCAGTCTAGCCATTTTGGAAAACAGTGTGGTCCTTCTTCAAAATGTTAAACATAGAATTTCCATATTACCCAGAAATTCTACTACTATGTAATATCCAAGAGAAATGAAAACTTATGCACAAAAACTTGTACACAAATATTCTTTGCAAGAGTATTCATAATAGCTTAAAAGTAGAAACAACCCAAATGTCCATGAGTTGCTAATTGGATAAATGAGTTGTGATATAGCCATACAATAAAATATTATTCAGCCATAAAAGGAGAATGGAATACTGACACATGCTACCACATGGACAGACCTTGCAAACTTTATGCTGAGCGAAGTAAGCCAGTTGCAAAAGACCGCATATTATCTGGGTCCTTTATTATGTTATATGTGAAATAGGCAAATTTCAGAGACTGTAAGTAGACTAATGGTTACCTGGGCCTAAGGACTGGGAAAAGCGATACGGGGAGTGAATGCTAATCATATTGAGTTTCTTTGTAGGGTGGTGCAAATATTCTAAAATTAGATTATGGTAATAATTGAACAACTCTGTGAGTACACTAAAAACCCCTAAACTATACACTTTAAATAGTTAATTTTATAGTATGTAAATTATATCTTAAGAAACTGTTTTTTTCTTAGTCTTTTGGAACCCTTAACTTCATTTAAAGAATTGATTAAAAAAAAATCCAAAATTTGCTTTAAAAAAAAAATCAAAGAAATCTGTATTTTTTTCTGCCTCTGGTAACAAGCACATAAAAGCCTCTTAGGAATGTGGAAGGTTCTCTGAGAGCTGCAGGCACCGGCAGTGTGTGTGTCCCTGAGCTCTGAGCACAATCCGTAGTCACTTGGGTATCACTTGAGCCACGTCTGCTGAAGCATCACGGCTTGCACTAGAGCAATCAGAGGCCCACCTGTCTGGGACATTTCTTCCTTGTATGTATTATTAATTGGGAAAATGCTGATTCTTCAGCCCTGTCCTTCCAATTCTAGGTTCATGGCATGCTCTTGCTACTTCAAAGCACTTTAAAAAATAAGTTGGCTAAACATTTATCCAGCACTTACTGTGTACCATACACTGCATTAAATACTAAACCAAGGTCCAAAGGTGATGATTCTCTTAACTTTTTGGTTTCCATGCTTTTGATCTTTGGGATCTGGGGTTGCCTTAGTGATTCTTTTTCACACAGTGGACATTCTTTACCATCTCCTTCACCCTCTATTCATGCTGCCCGAAAAGTATGGCTATAAGCTTACCGCAACTTTCAAAAATGTATATAAAGTGGGGCTCCTGGGGGCTCAGTCAGTTAAGCATCCAACTCTTGCTCTCAGCTGAGGTCTGAATGTCAGGGTCACGAGTCCAAGCCCTGTGTTGGACTCCACGCTGGGGCTGGAGCCTACTTAAAAGAATGTGCATAAAGCTTGTTAAAATTATTATTTAAAAAGGATCATTGATATTCTTAAGGAAACAAATGTTACATTTAAAAGATAAGCTGTGTATGATAAGACTAATTATTCTTTCATCATGGACAAAACTGCTAATAGGAAGGCCACAATGTAGTACTAGAAAGATAATATTGCCGAGACATGCACTGAGCTTGTTACCACGTCTGGGCCTTACTTGCCTCAGCTGTAAAATAATATGCCGTTAGAATGAAAGGAGTGACTAAAACAAATCAGATTGCATAGTCACAGGATTTTAGATTAAGGCCCTATAAAGGCAAGTAAGATAAAAACGATTCTTGTCCCCAAGATCTTTGGAAGAAAAATCATTGCCTATGTGCAAATTGCTTTTATTGTAAAACAGGATACCAACTACGTGCTGTAGCTTTTCAATAAAACGATATTCTTGCCTTTTAGCTGTTATATTTTTAAGAATTATAGAAGTTTAGAGGCAGGTAGATGCTTACTGTATACACATTTATTTGCAAATGTTAAAAATCAATATGGTTTGAATCTAGCTACAAAATAGACTGGAAAGTTGTGTAGAACCGGTTAGATAATCTAGAAAAGGAAAAATCTAAAACTATAAAAGAGACTTGTAACTTTGAGGGATTTGTTAATTTCATTTTATGCAGTAAATTCTTAAATAAGTGTTGATAATTTGGTTTGCATGTAAATAAAACACAAGTGAAGCTATTTAAGGTCTGGCGATGTGATGTTATGTGTTCTGCCCTATACAATCCTATCATATCATGTATTGTTTCCTTCCCTTTTAGACAGATGAACAAGCCATGCTGGAAGATACACTGGTTGCACTATTTGATTTGGAAAAAGTTTCTTTTTACTTCAAGCCATCAGAAGAGGAACCACTGGTTGCAAGTAAGTAGTTAAATGGTTCGTAGGTGTTTCATAGAATTTTTTTTGCATCAAACAACAACACATGGCATAACTTTGATATTAATATATTTGATATACAGTTCAATACAAAATATACAGTTCAATACAAAAGATACAATTCAATAAAATATTATATTTAGGGTAAAATAATAATAACCAACTGTCGAAGTGATAGAAAATATGCATAATTTAAATCTATAGATAATTCTAAACTTTTGTTTTTATCTATTAGTTTGGCCTCCAAAACTTTTCTTTTTCTTTTTTTTTTAAAGATTTTATTTATTTATTTGACAGAGAGAGAGACAGTGAGAGAGGGAACACAATCGGGGAGTGGGAGAGGGAGAAGCAGACTTCCCGCCAAGTGGGGAGCCGGATGTGGGTCTTGATCCCAGAATGCCGGGATCACGACCCAAGCCAAAGGTAGATGCTTAGACTGAGCCACCCAGGCGCCCCTGGCCTCCAAAACTTTTCTTGAGTGTGTGCATCAAAATTTTGTGCTAGTCAAGATTTTTTTTTCTGTTACTGTGATAAAATATACATACCATAAAGTTTACCATTCAGCCAATATTCAGTGTACAATTCAGTGGTATTAAGTACCTTCACAATGTTGAACAACCATTTCCACCACTCATTTCCAGAACTTTTTCATTCTTTGGAACAGAAACTCCATACTCAATACACAATAACTCCCCATTCTTCCTCCTGCAGTCCATGGTAACTTCCATTCTACCTTCTGTCTCTATGTAGGTGCCTAGAGTACTCTACATAAGTGGGATCATAGAATATTTGTCCTTTCTGCTGCTTTTCTCATGTCAATTTTTTTTTAGTAAAAGGACTGCCCTAATATTTCTGGCTACAGTGGATAAACTCTATGGCCACCAAGACTTTTATGCAAATATATAATCATTATATAGCAAAACTGACTGAATTGAGTTTTCCTTCCTTATTTCAGTTGATCCTGTAGAGAATGTTTTATCAGGCAATGAATACAAGTATTTAGGGCCAAGAAGAAAGAAAAGAAACCTAAGTTATGCTCACATTGTATAAAATTTAGATCTAAACCAATCAAGAAAGATGTAATTATTTGATTTGGCAGTAATGGATAAAAGTTATAATTCAGAAGGTATAAACATATATTCTACATTTTTCCTAGCTTAACAATGGAAATTGACAATCATTACATATGAGTGTCAAATTTTAACGTGTATAAATATAATTATATTAACTATCTTGATTCATTTATTCATCCTATACTGTTTCCAAGATGGCAAAACCTTTCCTGTCTTGTTTGCTGTCATATCTCCAGCACCAAGAGAGTGCCTGGAATGAAAAAGGCAATATTTTTTAAAGGAAATGAATGAACAAATAGCAATTAAGTGTATACAGTCGGTAAGCAAAATGGTTTTATGATTATAAAAATAGAAGGAAAAACAAACTTGGTGTGAAGAATAAAGAAAGAATTTCAACAGAACATAGTTGTAACTAATGTTGCAAATAAGTTACTTTATGAATGGAATTGAAGGATTGAAAAGTATCCCTTCAATTTTGCAGTTTGCCATCCTTAAGCCTAACAAATGGAATATTTTAGAAGCATGCATTCAGAGAAATAACAATATCTAGACTTTAATCTCTATATCTTTGCTGCAAGTTATCATCATTTATCTACCATTTCAACATTATCATGAATAGATTTAAAATGTATCTATCACCCCCAAAAATCTTTAGCAGTTTGTTATTTTTCTGTTTCTTGTTTTTTTCATAAGGGTGAGGGTCCTATGTATTACATAAGGTAGAAGATGTGAGCGTCTTCAGGCTGGGAAAGGTTCTTACTTATTTTCATATTTCTAATGTGTAGAATGATAAATAGGGACAACCCAGTAAATATTCATTTAAATCATCAAATAATCATTTAATCTGATTTGAGAATGATAAGCATTCATTCATCAAAAATTTCTTAAATGCCTACTTATGGCCAAGCGCTAATCTAGGTGTTGGATATAGCAGAATACTAAGCAAACATATCCCTCTTGGAGCTGATATTTAAGTTGGGAGAGATAAAGAATAAGCAGCATAAATAGCTTAATTTGGTCATAAACTTAGAAAACAATGATATGAATGTACAAGAGGAAATAGAAGAGAACAAAGGATAGCAATGCAAGGGCCGGTGAGAGGTTGCAAATATTTAACAGCCTAGGAAAGCCTTACCAAAAAGGAGAGCAAAGACCCGAAAGGGTGGAGGGGTATTTGGAAGAGGGTGTTCCAGCCTCTGAGGTGGGAACAGGTGTGGCATGCCCTCAGGATAGCATGGAGGCTTAGCAGCATGGGTGAGGTGAAAGAGCAGGGGATAAGAACAGAGAGGAGACCAGACCATTGAAAGAACTTCGTCTTTCTAATTAAGCCATGGAGCAGAGGAATGCCGTGATCTGGTTTACACACTGAAGGCTGCCTCTGACTGCTGTGTTGAATAGAGCATCACTGGGGTCAAGGACAGAAGCAGGTGACCAGTTAGGAAGCTAATTCAGTGACACAGGTTGAAAGATGATGATGACTTGACCTTGAGGGTAGCTGTGGGGATGGTAAAAGTTGATTCTGTATTATTAAATTATGAAGGTAGAGAGAAGAGAATTTTATTAAAGTTTCATCTTCAGTGACAAATGAGAGGGAATGAGAACATGAATTACAATGTTAAGGATTTAGGTTATATACATGGGAGAATTTGGTAAAGGGGATTAATAGATCAGGAGAATATTATTTGAACAAGTTGTATGGTCTTCTGTGGGCATGTATAAAATAGCACATATTTTCATTTAATAATGTAGGCATAATTTTGCCGAAGGCAGAGAAACTCTATTTTCACAATATAACCTGTTTTTCCTTTTAAATTTTGCTTCAGGAGCCATAAGCTCACTGGAGTACTGTTTTCTATTGTTCAAATATGACATTCCTGGTGAATGGTCTCTTGAACAAGCAGGCAAGGGACCCGTATTATAAGCTTGATAAAATGTTTACTTATTGCATAGCTACCATGAGAGATTTAACTTTGGCACATTGAAAAATACAATAAATATTAAAGATTAAATAATTAAGACCGTGCAAGTAACATTAGTATGTAAATGCACATATATCTGCGACACACATAAAAATTCATATATATATTTTTAAGTATTTCCCTGAAGGATAACCTCAACTTCTGTGAAAACAGATCCCTAGTGAAAGGTCACTTCCAATGCTACACTATTAGATATTCCAAGCAAGTTACTAATAACGATGACAGGAGTATAGTTACCCTTTCAAGTTGATTCAGGAAAGAAGAGAATTTTTAAATACCCAAGTGTCATCACATCTTATTTAAGTGGTGTAAGGAAACTAGAGCTTTATTATTAATTGCATGTGATTTGATCTTTCTGTAAGCTTAGAAGCAGAGGAGTCAGACAGACAAATTAATTTGCATCACTGTAGTAAAGACTCCTTTGGCTGCGTGTCTTTGAGGGAAGGACTGAGTACAGAGTGGGGGGAAGCATGAAGATATAAAGAGAACTGGTATTGAAGATAAGAAACTTGAGTTCCAGCCCTGTGCCGCTCTCATCCACAAACATGGGAGTACTAGCTTTCCCTGACGCATGGGGCTTAAATAAGATAATGTATTTGAAAGTCTCTAGCATTATGTGAGGCTTATGGTAGTATTCAGTAAATACTTGACTCCATCCTCCTCATTTTATTACTCTGTATTATTTTTAAAAAGCTGTATTTAGCATTTCTCATCGTCATATTTTTGCATTAAAGAATAATGAGCTTCTGAAGAAATACGGCATGCCAATCAAGTAGACGTCAAATGTCTGGGTTGAACACATTCTATTTTCCTTAAAGAAATAATTATTAAGTATATACACCATACCAAATGCTGAACTAAGTTCTGGAGATATATAGTAGTGACTAAATAAAGACCCTGTTGTTGCCACTTAAAACTAGTGAGAGATACAAAGTGGGCAATGTAACCTATTACAGTATAGGGAAAGTACAAGATCCTTCCCCTGCCATATTATGTAATTAGTGAAAGGGGAATAAGTGAGCTAAATGATTAGGTTGTATAAAACTAAATACATTTTATGGAAAATCTTCATGTTTTTGGAGAATAATATAATGATAACAGATCTTCCCCCCCCTTTTATGGTGATACAGGTAATTTTACTATAATGATTAGGGGAATGAATTTTTTGCGCATTTTGGGCCAGGCATCGCACTTGGAACTGCAGATGCCATGGCGAATAGGACAGACATTTCCCTGTTTTCATGAAGCTCACAACCTACTTGGGAGAAAACAAAAAAGGAATCAATGACAAAGATGATTAGGGCCGTGATAAATTCTATGCAGGAAATAAGCAATACATAATGAATGAGGGTAAGGTGGCCTTTTAAGGATTCAGCAGGGAAGGGCTCTCAGCCGAAGTAGCTTTTAAGCTGAAATTCAAAGGGCCAGCAAGACCCAACCCTGCAGAGGGGCAAGCAAGAGCAATTTAGGCAAAGGGAACTAACAATTTCTTAGGGACTTATTTTCAAACTCATTCTGTGATGGAGAGCCATGCTTGCAGGGATGGGATGCCACTGTTGAAACTCCTCTCTAGAATGAATCTCTCTGTAGGGTGGAACCAGAGACCTTTTCCTCATGCAATAATATTTTTGAAGCCTTTAATCATTACATAGTTCTAGTCATCAAGTTTGTTTTTCATAGTAGATGAATTTCCACAAATAAAAGGCAACAATTTCCATGTTAAAATGCACTTTTATAGGCATACCAATTACTTTGAGAGAAAGTCTTCATTCTTTCACTCTTAGTTTTAACTTTCATTTTAAATTTAATGTACTTGATAATGTTCAGTCATTTTCAGTTTCTTAGTTCCTGAGAGAGCAACTTTATTTGTTCTTTGTTAGTTCGATAATATGGAATTCCAACTGCTGCATTATTATTTTCCTTTCAAAAACATTATCCATTTGATAACAGAGATTGGCCATATTGGTGCCAAAAAGTAAAGGAATGGAATTTTTAAAAATTGAAATATAAATGAAAGATATTGCATGAAAAAGGGAGCTAGAAGATACAAAAAGTTACGTACACATCAGGATTTTCTGTAGTGTCCATGCATCCTTTCTCTTTAGTATAGAGCCAGGGATAAAAAGGATTTTCCCAATCATTAAAATCCAGTTAAGTCCCAAGTCTTCAACTGAGAGAAGTGTTCTCTTTCCTAAGCCAAAACTTTTCTACCTCCCTTAAAAATATAGAAACAAAAATAAAATAGCATTATTACATGACGTAAAAGAGACTTCTAGATGTTAATACCATACCTCTGCTATTGATACGCATAATTAGATGCATTTAATAAGAAACCTGGCCTCTCTGTTCATTAATGGTATTTAACCTTGAACTTTACTTTAACAAATAATTTAAGAAAGAGGTTAGAACTAACAAATATTGAGTCAAGAACACGTATTAAATGTCTACTATATTTTTGCCTTAATTTTTAACTGGTTAATATAGACCATTCTAGCTTTTTAGGAAGATATTACATTCTTTTTTAATGAACTGGAAATTATTTGTCATGGATAAGTGACATAAAATAAAAAGGATTTATGATAGCCCTGTCAAATTCTCCTACAGCATTGTAGCTTTTCAGATTGGTCGTTTTCTGGGGTTTGGGGTGTTTTTTTTATTTTTTGTTTTTGAGTAATTAAATTTAGGATCTTTGTGGAAACCAAAAGAATTTGGACAGATAATTTCTAATGACCGTAGGGCATCAACAGAGGTAATACACTTTTGATCTGGTGCTCAGAGAACGGAACTTGCAAAACCCGTGCTAATTTTGATAATGGTTGCTATGTACCCAATTTCTTGTACACTACTTAGGAATTGTACCCCAAGGACTCATTTTGACTAAAATATGAATGAGGCAGATGCCCTGGGAGATTGTGATTCCAAACCATGTGTAACTAAACTTCTCATTTAGTTAAGTGAGACATCTGGCGTGTCAAAGTATAACGAAGTTTCCTATTGTAGAATTTTATATACAGTACAGTAATAAATCTCTTGCTTAAGCTAATAAGAATCTGATTTAATACGCTTTCACTGAATAGCAAGTTTGCCTAACCTGAACTTGACATATGTAGGTATTTTTAATATATTAGTTTCTCGTGATTTTCAAGATTTTTTAAAAAGTTAACAAGTATACTTTATAACATATCCTGATTTTTGGAAGTAATGTAACATTAAATGTCATTTTAGATGTCCCTCTTACATATCAAGCAGAGGGAAGCCGGCAGGCTCTGAAAGTTTACTTCTACATTGATAGTTATCATTTTGAACAACTGCCTCAACGTTTGAAAAATGGAGGAGGGTTTAAAATTCATCCTGTTCTTTTTGCTCAAGGTAAACTTCTTTCTTTTTGTATGTGTACTTAAATTATTTTATCTGTATTGATTTTTTGAAACACATGTAATTGTTACCATGATTGGGATTTTTTTCTATTAATTCAAAAATTCCTGCATAGTACCTAGGTAATATATTTACTTCTGGGAATGTTTATTAAGGAAACAATAAGGTAAGGTTTAAATGTTTATTAAGTAGGACTGTACCAGTATTTATAATGGGGAAACAAGACATGAGTGGTTGAAATAGTAAAGATAAATTAATTTGGCTTAAATAAATTATGGGAGAGTCATTAAAATTGTATGGTTAAAGATATTTTATGAGGTAGAAAAAATTTGGCAATATATACATGCAGGTTACAAAAAAGAATTTATATTGTAGATTATGTAATCCAGGTATGTATATACTTAAACCTACATAAAGTGTTTTTGGTATCATTGGGCAATTAAATTGAGGATGATTTTTTTTTTATTCTTTGAGTTCTTCTGCATTATGTCATTTCTGGTTAGTAAAAATAGATTCCTTTTATAAATGTAAAATTTTTTGTTTTGGCAAATAAACAATGAGTTTTAATGCAATAGAAGAAATTGAGTTTTTTAATAATTTTAATTTTTAATAAAAAATTAATTTTTAAATAATTTTTAATAATAATTTTTATTATATTATATATTATATTATTATTATATTTATTATATTATGTTAGTCACCATACATCCCTAGTTTTTGATGTAAAGTTCGATGATTCATTACTTGCGTATAACACCCAGTGCACCATGCAATACGTGCCCTCCTTACTACCCATCACCAGCCTTTAACATGAGGAGGAAGATTCTTGTGGTGAATTGGTTTCCAAGGGAAGGTCCTGGATCTTTTTTATTTCTGGGGTCACAAATGCACCCTCAGGCTGATCAGAAGTCCAGATTATTCTAGTGTAGTTTCTTCCGATGTATGATTTCTTTTTCTTTTCTTTTCTTTTCTTTTTTTTTTTAACTCATGCTGTGGTCACAAGATTATATCCATTTCTCTGAGCAATTCCACAGAGCATTTCATATTTTCTTCTGTGGAGTTTTCAAGAACTACCTTGGTTTTGCTGTGGAATTTTTATATTCTCATAAAAAAATGAGAAGAGTAGAGGAATAAAATCAATCTGTGTAACTGAAGAAGAGACAGGCGTATGAAATCAAAACCCACTGCCAAGTGAAAATTCTTGTACCATATGCATATTATTGTAATTCTGAAAGATAGATTTCCCTTCCTTCGATTGCCATGGTTTAAAAACAATGACTACCTCAGACAGGTACTTGGTAAGAATACATTTCAGCAGAGGAAAGTGTCAGGTGCAGAGGAGATCTTAGGAGTTATTAGAAGTTATTTTCATTTTTCTTTGGAGGACTGTGGTAGGGTCCATATAGGTAATACAAGATTCTGTAAAGGAATCGGGGGAAGAAAAAGAAAGGAAACATCAAAAATAGAGCTTGGGAGCTATGTTAGGAGAACAGTTTAGCCCAAAATATGTTTAAAGCCATTACACAGATAGATAGTTTTAGAAGATAGAGAAGGATGCTGGTCTGGAATGTTAACTTTTATAGGGTTTAAGCAGAGTTGACAGTTATTAAAGATCCTTCACGTCCTTTCCTTTATTCCCCTTTTTAAAAATTCTGTCTTTGAAATCATGACTGAGATGACAGATGGCATTTTGCATCTTTTCAAAAAAAAATTATTACATTTGTGACACATCAGCCATAAATAGCTGAATATTCATACCCAGCAGCAAATGTTCATAGGAAAAGGAAGAGTATTTTCCAAGTAACCTCTATTTTATAATTTGGCTAAAGCTAATTAAAAAAAAATCCTAACTATATGTTATTTTAGTGAATACAATATCGCTTTCTAAAATGTAAAGAAAAACTGTAGCTAACATTAGGTTTTAATATTCACACAGCAATAAAATGTGAGAAAGCCACAGTGGAAAGACTTCTGCCGTTGAGGTCACAAGAGAGGGAGAGAAGACTGGGAAGCAGCTTGTCTCATTAGCACCATGGCAGTGATAAGGCTGCTCCCTTAGAGGGGTTGCGGAAGTTCCTCTGCCCTCATCAGACTCCCGTGAGGATTCATGATTACTCACTCTTACTATTCATCAGACCTAGAGAAGCGCAGGAAATTCAGCCCTAGCCTGAGTAGAGATTACCATCTGGTAATCGAATGTGGTGGTAAAGGAAGAGACTCCAAACGGTGTCTATTCCAGAGATTTTACTCAAAGGGTTTTAGTTTTAGGTGTACATATGGGCATGAGTCTTTGCTGGCAAATAAAAAAAAAATAGAAAAATGAGATGCATTTGAAAACCTCCTGGGAAAATTGTGTATGTCAGCCCTTATAAACTTGTCCGTTATACCATGTACTTAGAATAGGCAGGAGATGTACTGCTTTCTTCCCATTTTTGTTGCCTGCATGGACCCTTTCGCATAGGAGGGTGCACGAACTGAGGGGGCCCCCTGCAGAGATCAGGCATCCCAGTGCCGGAGGCAAATAGGATACACTTTAGGGAACATGTGTCACTGAAGGCCAGACCTACAGGAGAACAGGAATCCAGGCAGATAGAGCAAGTGATACAGATTGATGAGGTAAAGATCACAGAAACAGCCAGATAGGAAAGTCAAAACAGCATAACCAAAATGCTAGAAGGCGAAGATCAGAATAACGCAGTCTTCTGCAAGTGCTTCCTACAGGTCAGGGAATTAGCCCTGTTGGGATCCCCAAGCCCTTGGTGAGATAAAGCAAGTGACTACAAATTGTGTGAAAATGGGAGTAAGGAGGATAGATACTCAGGGTCACTGCCTCCACACACTTCCCATGGGCTCGTTTTCAGGCTGTCTCTCAGTGGTTCTCAATACCGGCCGCACATTAATCATCTTGGGGAGGTTTTAGAAAATAACCCATGCTTGGTCCCACACCGAACTGATTAAGTCAGAATCTCTGGGACATAAGGCCCAGATAGCAGTATATTTTAGAAGCTTTCCAGGTGACTCTAAGGTCCACCAGGAGTGAGAAAGCACAGGTCAGCGTGGATTACAAAACACTGTGCAATGATCCAGTTAATCTTTGCTTAATTAGATTAATCCATTCCACAAAGGCTTGATACTTGTAGATTTGGGGGAGCCAGGGCAAGGAGGTTGGGCATTTTAACTTCTGCATGGTTAGGTCATTAGGATGCAAGCTGCCCCTAGGAGATGTGATTTGGGTGGGATGGTTTTCTTCAGCAAAGACTGAAGATGCCCTAAAGAGCTGACGGCTGAGGGATATCTTCTGGGAATCCCAACAGCTAGACAATAAGCCCATCCTTTCCGGAAGGAGATCAGAGTGGGTGACCCGCCATGGTCCACAGCTTATTCCCTTAGGTCCATTCGAGTCAAGACCAGAAGCGTCTCCTTCATGACTCTGATGGGCTCCCTTCCTGGGGAGATAATCTAGAAGAAGCATGGTAAGGGGACAAGCCATAGCCCCTGCTGCTACAGCTCGTCTTGGGGCTGCAGCAGATGTTCATCTTCCCTCTTCTGTATTCGTTGTAGATCAGCCTTGCTCTCAGCCTGAACCTTCCGGTCTCAGTGGCATGACCAAGACCTGCATCCCCGAGGGGCCTGATCCCCCTTTCATTCTGCCTTTCTCGGGACAGGGTTGCTGCATATGTCCATTTGCCATCAAATTTGGACAAGGAAGTACCAAGAGGGACCTGCGTGGATTCACTGGGTGCCAAACATGTTCCTTCCTGCCCTCATTATGTAACAATAGCCCTACTTCCTTACGATGATCAGGGACCCCTAGCCTTGCCAACATGGCGATCACTCTTCTTAGGTGTCTTGGTGCAGGGAGCTTCCAGTGCCCTGGTGGGAAGCATAGCTTACTTTCAGTAGGACCCCTGTCTTGTCTCCTAGGGAAAGTGTGCCTGTTTGGGGATCAGGACCTTTTAAACCCATGGAGCCGGTGTTTCAGGGGGTGGGAAGCACACATCCCCAAGTGAGGCACAGGGACTGATGTTGTATTAGTTTCTAAGAGCTGCCATAACAAACTGTCTACAAACTGGGTAGCTTAAAACCACAGAAATTTATCCTGTCATCATTCCGGAGGCTAGATATATGAAATCAAGATGCCCAAAGGCCATGCTCCTTTAGAAGGCTCTAAGGAAGAATCCTTCCTTACCTTCTAGCTTCTGGTGGTTTCTAGCAGTCCTTGGCATTCCTTAGCTTGTGACAGCATAATTAGTCTCTGTTTCAGTCGTCACACGACCTTCCACCCTCTGTATGTCTGTCTCTGTATCTCTGTCCAAATTTCCCTCTTCTTAGGACAACACGAGTCATTGGATTTGGGCCCACGACCTCATTTTAAGTGATGTCTCTAAAGACCCTATATAAAACTTAGGTCACATTTGCAGCCACCAGGGGCTAAGACGTTTGTCATATCTTTTTAAAGGACACAATACGGCCCTCAACAGATGTTAAGCAGAGACCTTTCTGTTTCCACCCTTGGCTCCTGGACCCGTGTATTCTACCTGTTAGGGACGTAGCATCATTAAAGTCTTTGACTTTAGTTATGCTGTGTCCTGGAATATGGCATCCCTTCTTTGTAAAGTATTGTCAAGCACCTGCTCCCTGGGTCTCTATGGTGGTTTTCCTTACACTAACTAGGACGTGTGATGCTCGTCCTTTCTCCACAAACACACTTTTGTGTATATTTGTTTATCAGCCCTTATGAAAAAAAGCTGGCACCAGAAACGATAAATCCTAGCGCTTACCTCTTTATAAGCTGTCTTTCTAGTCTCAGAGAATAATTAAAATCAACCAGAAACTTGAGCATTTTCTCTTCTATTATTTTTTTCAATTAAAAAAAAAAATTCCAGTATAGAGCATTTTCTCTTTTAAACAAAAGGGAACATTTTGTGATAAACATTGTCATTTTCTAAGGTTCCTTCATTCAAGTATTTGTTTTTTATTTCGAGTTTTTGCAATACCCTATTTTAGGTCCTTTAAAAGATGAATCCCAGGGGCGCCTGGCTGGCGCAGTCGTTAAACGTCTGCCTTCAGCTCAGGGCGTGCTCCCAGCGTTCCGGGATCGAGCCCCACATCAGGCTCCTCTGCTGGGAGCCTGCTTCCTCTCCCACTCCCCCTGCTTGTGTTCCCTCTCTCGCTGGCTGTCTCTCTCTGTCAAATAAATAAATAAAATCTTAAAAAAAAAAAAAGATGAATCCCTTAGTTTTCCCTTCGGGTTTTATACAGTATTTGAAATTGAAGCATTAAATAGCTTTTTGTAAAAGAAGGAACAGTTCCCAGAATTGAGATTTCCTAAATTTTAGAGTTAGTCTAGAACATGTGAACCCACCCCTCTTTAAAAGGCAGCACAACGTTTCCCACGTACTGGTCATATTGGGATTGATAAAACTCTCTTTCCTCACAGAAATTGTAACCAGTTCTGTATTCTGACCAACTGTGACCAGTGAAGATGTCTTGTTTTGTTTAACCATTAAAGTGTCATCATGCTATCAGGAAAGAGTGTTAGTTGGTTGAAACTATTCTTAAAATTATTCTTCAGATATTCTGTATTTTTCCTGATCAGTCTTTCTTGGAAAAACCTTTAAAGCTATTTTGAGTGAGTGGAAATGCAGCTCATTTTCAGTCTTAGAGTAATTTAACTTTTACTTTTCTCTCATATTCATTATGTTTTTCTTTTTTGCTGACTTTCTAAGTTAGATGGGATGATTTGCTTCTTCAATTCAAAAGTCGTAGAAGGAAAACAAGCAAATAAACTCATCGTATTTTCAATACTGCTTTTAGTTAAATGCTATTAAATATTTATGCAACCAAGAATGTCAATACTACTTTTAAGAAACTTACTATTATCTGGATGAGAATTAAGGAATCTAGACAAGAAAATGCTGAGAGCCACACTTGGAAATCTGGACATTATTATATATTTAACCTACTTTTGCTGAGTATGGAAATTGAATTTGGTAAAATATCCCATTTTCTTGTATTTATAATGATAAATAACCAACCTATTCATCTAAAATCAGGAGTGTTGTTCTCTTTCCTCTTCTTTGCCACACAGTTTACTTTCAAATATAGAATTCATCTTTTTTGTTTTTGTTCTTCATTTCCTCACAACCCTGCACGTGCGTCATAACATTTTGCTGATTGTTAGACACTTTCTCCATTTAAAATTTTTTCTACGTAATTGTGTATTTTAACTGTTGTTAATTTGGAAGTGTTGTCAAGGAACGTCATAAAAATGTCTGCTTTTATATGGCAACAAGCTTTTAGAGCAGGACTGGACATTCTGGCCCAAACTGAGCCATCAAGACTTTTATAAAAATTAGACCCCAGGTGTTTTCGTATCTGTCCCTACCCCACCCCTCACCCCCAATTCCCCTGTGGCTCCTTCCTAGTGTTCTTGCTGTCTTTATGCGCTTACATCACAAATTGGAGTGTCTTTGCAAGGACCCTCCTCTTTAGTACCCAGAACTTCCTGTTTGGCTAAGCCCACTTATGCATAGTCTGTATCTCCTGGAAATTGAATTAATTAATGCCTGTAGGGCATTGGGCATGTTGCCTAATATATAAAACACATTCAATAAACGAAAAGAATAGTCATGGGGTCTCTTAATACTGTTATTTGATTTAATTATTTCCCAAGAATCATAATTAGTAGGTACTCTTATTTTTCCATTTCACAAATGAGGAACCTGGGGATCTTGGATTTTAATTAATATGCCTAAGGAGTGGAAGTGGTGGTTTTACTCCACTGCAAGGACTTTCATTGTTAGCTTTACAACTGGTAAGAGGAATTCACATTGAAGGATGACTGTTGATAGACTGAGTCCTCTGAATATTTGCCTCTCACAAATAACGTCTCATTAATGAAAGTGAATGTGGCATTTATTTGAGTATTGTTTTATCATAACGACTTCCTCTTACTTCTTGTATGTATTCAGGACCAGAAGCTTGCTGAATGAGTTGTAAATATTCTAATTAATGCAGAAGTCTTAAGGAGTAAACAAACAATCCTTGAAACAAGCCCACAAATTTGATATCATGTACTGAAGTAAATGTAGTGAGCATCCCTCTAATTTTCCATAAGGGGTTTTCTCAGTTATAAGCCAATAATACCATTTTTTATTTCAAATTGAGCAATATTCTAAAATTTTTTGTTTTTTGTTTCTTCCATGCTATAGAAATTTGACTAGTTTAGAAAACAGCACAGCAAATACTAGTAATGAACTTGTGATGAGCACTGGGTGTTATATGTAAGCGATGAATCACTAAATTCTACTCCTGAAACTAATATTGCACTATATGTTAACTAATTGGAATTTAAATAAAAACTTGAAATAGTAAAAAAAAAATTAGCCATGACTTTTCTATTTTTGCCCCCAAAATGGTGACAAGTTTCTGTCAATTTGAAGAAACTTATTAGTTTAGAAGCTATTGCATTTAGCAGTTTTGGAAGATTTATTTTTTTTATTCAAGTTTGCATAGTCTGCTGAAAATTGAGGTTTATCAATGGCAATAATTTCAAGGGGAAATAATTTACATTTCCAAATTGGGTACGTTGCCATTCCTATTGCTGGCAACCTCTCCATAGGAGATCTTGTATTTCTAGGCACTTCGTGTAGTTCATTTCCTCTCCATAAGATTAAAAATACCATCACACAAAGTTTAAAGGAAAAAGAAATACTTAACCAAAAATATTAGTTAAGAAGGAAATCCATTTCAATCAGAAGATGTTTAAAATTAATGGGAAGTTATATATATGTTATACTTATTTATTTTTAACTAAATTAAGCACTGTAGTAAGGGTAGTATTCTAAGATCATCTATACTTCAAATTTATTATACTCATATTTTAACTGCAGCTACAAGAGAATGTGAGTATACATGGAGAGCAGCAATTTCAACTTTTTTACCCTTATGTATGTTAATACACAGTCTGCTTCCCATACATATGTATGTATATATGCAGTATGTGTATGGATATGTGTGTATATATACATTGAAAATAGAAGACAGTTTATATTAGAAATTACCTTTGCCTACGTAGATATAATCACCAAATGTTTGATAGTTATTTTGAGAACAAAGGAATGATTTTCATTCATTTTTGGACTGGTGAAAGATAGTTTCTCGCCTGTGTGGTCATATTCAGTGTTTTAAATACATTTACTAATAATCAATAAGATTACACTAAATGTGGAGAAATTGAGTTATGAAATCACATGAAAGAGAACATTTACTTGTTTACACAGCACTGGAGAGCATGGAAGGCTATTATTATAGAGACAACGTTTCAGTGGAAGAATTTCAAGCCCAGATAAATGCAGCCTCATTGGAAAAAGTCAAACAGTATAACCAGAAGCTCAGGTATGTGATTCATGTAATTCTTCAATTTTTTTAAAAAAGTAAGTTTTCAAATTTGACAAGAGCAGATGAGTTGTATTTTTGACATACTCATTATTAAATGATTGATGGTGCTACTCTTTTTCCTATAAAGTCTTTTTATTTAGGGTTTAATATTTCAAATATTCTAATGAGTACACTTTTTAAAAATAAAATAGAACAAAAATGTTTGGAAAATTTTCATGCTATTGTTTTAATTGTTGAAGAGGATCAAAAATTAAATACTTATTAGACCATTTCCAGTGGAAGGGAAAGCATTGATGTTTTATAGTGGTGTCCCCTGGGAGGTCGCAGTGGATTAAGGTTCCTTTATGTACAATTAAACACCTGGCGCCCTCACACAGAGAGAAGAATATGGTTAACGCAGAAGATATGACACGGCAGGTACTTTGTATTGGAAAAATATCTACTTTCAAATACATATATTAATGTTTGGATTTTGCTCTCTTTCCTCTCTAAAAATATTGTTACTGGCAGAATGACCCATGGCAGGGAAAATTAACCACAGTAAGTGAAAGGGAAATGTGTTATAATTCAAAGCTTTAATTTTCAACAAATTATTAGCATATATATCTCCCTCCAACCTTATTAATTATTCTGAGAACAGGTCATCTTTTTAAATTACTTACAGATTATAGCTTTTATTTTTAAAAGAAAAATGTTGCTATTCTACCTTATGCCTTAATAATTCAAAAATACTATTGTGACATTTTTCGGTTTTGTCCACAACATGGCTAAACTCTGAAGATAAATTAATTCCTAAAGTTCCTGATGTGGGGAGGTGCTTGTTTTCATAGTTATGACCAACAGGAAGGTTTTCTTTCACTTCAAATGCTTTGTCTTTCTCCCCCTGCCTCACACAAACCTGTCCCTTTTCTTAGATAGTTTACTCTGTCACATCATTTTATCACTTATGAAGCTCTCAGCCTGAAATCCCCCAATATCTTTTTGATTTCCCATTTTCTCTTCCTCCTAAAATGTCGTTGGAGATCCTGATGAATCTGACTAAAATGTCTCTTGGACTGCCCCCATTTTATTAACTGCGTCCAGATCACTATTTCTCAAAGGTATATAATATACTGACTTTCACAGGAAAAACAAAAACCGTTAATCTTGAATTCTTAGCGTGTCCACTGACCAAGAAACACAGACTGAAAAAGCTTGAGCCCGGTCTTGTGAAGATCTTCAGCTGAAGACCCTCACCACAAAAGCTAAATTGGCCTTTGTAACTGATCAAACACATTCTTAGGTTATCTTTGAAATAAAGATACAAAATTAAAACGTTTATATAGAACCTGTGGGCCCTGAGAACACATCCCCGGAGTCCAGTTTGAGGGAATAGGTCTACACCACTGCTGTCACAGCCTAACCATCTCCTGTCTCTAAGACCCCCGTGTTTTTTTCATCAACTCAGGGTTTTGCTTCCAGGTAAAAATTTTAAGTCACATCTTACTATGTTAGTCTCCTGATCAAAGGATTTGGTGATTTCTTACTGCCCCCAAAAGGAGTCAAAACCTCCTTAGCATGACAGTCAAGATTTTTCATGACTTGGGGTGCCTGGCTGGCTCACTGTTAAGCCTCTGACTCTTGATTGTAGCTTAGGTCATGATTTCAGGGTCCTGGGTTGGAGCACCCCCTCCCCCGTCACTCAGTGGGAAGTCTGCTTTCTCCCCCTCTACCTCCCCCTGCCTCCCCCCCGCCTGCTCATGCACTTTCTCTCTCTCTCTGAAATAAATAAATAAATCTTTTAAAAAAAAGATCTTTCATGACTTGACCTGAGATTTCTTTTCTCCACCTGTGCTCCAGCCATGCTGTACTGTCATTTCCAATCATGCACCATCGTTTTCTTCTACCATGACTTTTCACCGTCGACCTAGCCTCTGTGTCCTCTATCTCCAGCTGTTTATAAAACTACTTTTCATATAATTCAATATCCAGCCCTACTATAGTCTTCCTCATAAAATATTTTTTCTTTTATTATTGGGCTGGGATGAGGCCTGGCCATTAGATTCTCTAGAGGTCCCCTAGGAGATTCTGATATGTGGCTAGAATTGCAAACCAATTCCCTGGATCCTGGAGTTCTCAAAGGATGATCCCCAGAGTAGCAGGTCAGTGCCATCTGCAAACTTGTTTAAAAAACTCTCGGGTGAGCCCAACAATCTGTATTGTAACAAGCATTCCAGGTGGTTCTCATGCACGCTTCAATTTCAGAACCACTTCCCTAGGCTAAATGAATGTCTGATCACTCTGCCAGTCTTTCATTTACTTCATTTATGGCTACTACAGAATTCAGCTTTTCTCCCTGATGATACAGTTATGTGTACAGATTTCTTATCTTCTTTATCCTATGAAAAGCTCTTTAAGATGTGGGATACTTTTATCTTGGCATTTCCCCTGGTGTCTGTCAAAGTATTTTGCATAAGATGTTCTCCAAAATGTATGTTTACTTGTGTTAACTTATTTAGTTATAACAGAGAGAAATGGGAATGTAGCCTAGCATTCACAACCCCTGTGGATGTTTGGTTTTTTTTAACAGAAATATAATAGATACTCATATAAAACAGATACCTGTTAAGATGTTTGAGATTCTTTATTAAGAAATACAGCATGTATACTAATGCATGTTATCTTCTTCACATAAAAAAAATTTAATGTATCTTTTCTGGAGAAAACATTTTGAAAAGCACACAAACCCCTCGTTAGAAATTAGTACCCTTGTCAGTAATTAGCTGCTCTATATCCTACTTACTGCATATTTAATTTCCTTTACACAGGAAGACAATTATTTTCCTCTTTACTTCCAGTAATGCCTTCTCTTCCTGCTTACTTCTTGAATAAGGGTGTTAATTTCATCTTTAATTTTTCCTGTTACTTTGTAACCACAAATACTCTGAAATTGTTTTTAGACAATCTGTTCTTGGTCTGGGGAGCTGCAGGCCAACATTGACCATTTCTTTAAAGGGGCTCTTCCTGTCCATTGTAGAGAAATAGCCCTCAGGTGTCTCTAGTAGCTCCTCATAGCCCAGAGCCTTTTTAACACTTTCACAGAAAACCATTTCATTCCGTAAGTTAATTTATTTGCTAATTAGACCTCAGAAAAGGCCTTTTTTTACCCCTTAGCCTTATAACAGAGGAACAAACAAATAAACTAGTGTTCTATTAGAAAACATTCTTCAGATTACAAGTTTCAGAAACCAAACTCAAACTGGCATAAACAAAATCATGCATCGGCATATATAACAGGTATATCCAGGGTATGGCTGCATTAGGCACAGCTGGATCCGAGGGTATGGGCGGCAAGAACCCCTTTCTTTCCTTGTCTCTTGGTACTTCTTTCCTCTGTGTGGGCTTCATTTTCAGGGAAGGTTGTTTCACATCTGGGTAAAGATGGTCAGTGAAGACCAGTGTTGCATTCAAAGAAGAGAAGGTGTCTACCCCCTTTTGTCCTCCATGGAGAGTTCTAGCCAAGGACCTGAGGAGGCAGTCATTAGCCAGGTCCAAGTCATGTGCCCATTCTTGGGTAGGCTTAGCAGCACAGATCAATGGGCTATCACAAAAAGTGCAAAGTAAGGATGCTGGGCAAGAGGGAACAATGGATTCCATTCTAGTTATAGAGATTTCTCCAGAACAGCAAAGAATAGGTGGAAACAATTTGCTACTTAAAATAAAAGATGATGACAGCTATAATACCTATCAGTTTTTAAGAACATATTGAGTCAGTCATAATGCTAGATGAGTGATGTGGATTATTTAATAAACCAGTGAATTCTATATTATCACTTGAAGGGAAACTTACACAAATTTACCCAGATAATAAGTAGTAAAACCAGGATTTAAATTGCAGACTTTTCTCTCTTTAGAGTCTATACTTTTTGTGCTGTGTTAGGCCATCTTAGTAACTGGAGTGAGCATAATACACTGAAAATACATTGTCTGTTACTAAAGTGTCAGATACTACCAAGTGCCCCTAATTGCTCTGATTTTGGACCATCAGTTATTCATTGATTCAGTGTTCATGCATTTTCCATTCCTATGAAATTAAGAAAATCAGAAAATGAACAAATAAATCTATAAACAAATTATTGTCAATAGTGAAAAGTGAAATAAAAAAAAAAACTAAAACAAGTTGCCATACTAGGAGATTGGTTATTTAGAGGAGGTGGTTAGCAGTGACGTAATTATTAGGTGGTATTTGGACAGAAGACTGAATCAAAAGGGGAAAAAAATTGGGGAAAGTCTTTCCCAAAACAGTGAACTGATGTACATAAATCATGAGAATAAGCTTATCCTTTCTGAGGAAGACAGAGAAGGCCAGGAGAATTGTAGACATTAAGAAGGATGAGGCATGTTGAGAGATACTCATAGACACTTGGTTATGTAGAGGTGTAGGCCATTATAGGTGGTATAGATTTTTGTAAGTACAATGCAGAAACCATTGGAACGTTTTTGTTTAATTACTGCTGTCCATTTGTCTTATGCTTCTATTGCAAATAATATCCAAAATGGTTGAAGTTTTCATGAAGTGAGCCGAGACCAGCTGGCTGGTCTGACCACTCCTCTTCCAGTATCTGTGGAAAGACAGACCATGCAGTGCACCTGGGGAGTCTTTGCCATATGCATCATAGCCCTGACACTGGTTGCCTGAAGACACTCTGGTTTACCTGTTACCCCAAATGTTTAACAGCTCTGTTTAAAATAAACTATCCTCTGCTAAATCAGACAAAGTTCTTGATTATTAAGAAATAATAACATGTAAGGATCTCCCTGATGTCTTCTATGCTTCCTCAAACCCAGTGAGGCAACCTATGGAATGAGAGAAGCTATTTGCAAGTGACATATCTGATAAAGGGTTAGTTACAAAATATACAAAGAACTTATAAGACTCAACACCCCCCTCAAAAAAACACCAGATAATGCAGTTAAAAAATGGGCAGAAGACATGAATAGACATATTTCCAAAGAAGACAAACAGATGGCTAACAGACACATGAAAATCTCAGCATCACTCATCACCAGGGAAACGCAAATCAAAACTACAATGAGATATCACCTCACTCCAGCCGGAATGGCTAAAATTAACAACACAGGAAACGGCAGGTGTTGCCAAGGATGTGGAGAAAGGGGAACCTCACACTGTTGGTGGGAATGCAAACTGGTACAGCCACTCTGGAAAAAAGTATGGTGGTTCCTCAAAAAGTTAAAAATAGAATTACGTTATGATCCAACAATTGCATCACTAAGTATCCAAAGGATACAAAAATACTGATTCAAAGGGATACATGCACCCTAATGTGTATAGCAACATTATCAACAATAGCCAAATTATGGAAAGAGCCCAAATGTCCATCGACGGATGAATGGATAAAGATGTGATGTGTGTGTGTGTGTGTGTGTGTATTCAATGGCATATTACTCAACCATAAAAAAGAAACAAATCTTGCCATTTGCAGTGATGAGGGTGGAGCTAGAGAGTATTATGCTAAGCGAAATAAGTCAGTCAGAGAAAGACAAAAACCATATGATTTCACTTACATGTGGAATTTAAGAAAAAAAACAAATGAACACAGCAGGAAAAAAAAAGAGACACAAACCAAGAAACAGGCTCTTAACTATGGAGAACAAACTGATGGTTCCTGCAGGGGAGGTGGGCCGCAGGATGGGTTAAATAGGTGACAGGGTTTAAGGAAAGCATTTGTGATGAGCACCGGGTGTTGTATGTAAGTGATGAACCACTAAATTCTATAATTGAAATTAATATTTCACTGTATGTTAATTAACTGGAGTTTAAATAAAAATCTGGATGAAAGAAAGAAAGAAAGAATAGCAGGGGCGCCTGGGTGGCTCAGTCGTTAAGCGTCTGCCTTCGGCTCAGTTCATGATCCCGGCGTTCTGGGATCGAGCCCCACATCAGGCTCCCTGCTCGGCGGGAAGCCTGCTTCTCCCTCTCCCACTCCCCCAGCTTGTGTTTCCTCTCTCGCTGCCTCTCTCTCTGTCAAATGAATAAATACAGTCTTTAAAAAATAATAATAATAACAGCATGTAAAGTGTTTAACTCAGAAATTCTAATCAAGAAATTTAGGAGGAAGGGCATTTTTATTCCTTACCTTCACCATCCTCGTGCTATTTTATTCTCTGTCTTCTACCTCAGGCTTTCCTTTTTATTCCCTCTGGCCATGAGCCATCTTTCCCATTAGCATCATTTTTTCCTGCCCTACGTGATTGTAATTTATCATTACCAAACCCTTTCATTTTAATGTATCCTGCTTATTGGCAAAAAATACCACTGCATGGTGACCAGTGAGACAAAATGTAATGTAAATGGCAACAATATCCCATGCATTAAAGTACTCCTTTCAGTTTGAGGGATGTAGATGGTTATTTTTTTAATATTATTTTCCGTATAAAGTCAACAGTAAAATAGAACAGGAGAATTAAAGGAAGCAAGTTGTATATTAGTTATTGAGATCATTTCTTATTTTTGTGACGTGATAACTTCATACTGAATTTTTCAGGGCTTATAGTTTTGGATATCTAAATGTAAATCCATCTCTTTACAGAAGTAAGGCAAGAAACTATTCAAAGCATATAATCCCTTAAGGTATACCCTTGTGGAGAAAGAATTTTCTTTAAAGAAAGTTTTTTAAAAACCAAAATGTAGTTTACATAACAAGCAGAAGGAAGATGGGAATCTTATTTTTGTTAACAAGAAATGCTGTACAGATACCCCTCTCAGAGCCACGTGTTTTGAACAATTTTTTCAACTGAGAAATGTCTGGCCAGAAGCATGTATGTGTTTGGGTATTCCCATGATAGCACCTCCAGAGAGAAATGTCAGTGAATATGTTCTCTTGGCATAAGATAGATATCAAGGGTGGCATGGACTCACTGCCATTCTATGTCTTTAAGTACAGCTATCACATAGCCTGAGAAAATAAAGGACATCAGGACCTGAGCCCGTACACCCTCTCTCCACCAGTAAGATCGTACCCTTATTCCTGTTTCTGTCTTCCCTCACAGTCTCCAATCCATAAAACACTGTTTCCTAGTCCTTGTTTGAATAGCAAACAGTATGTCCAAGCTTGAAATGGAGTATTTTGGTTGTTCTATTGATGAGGAACTGTGAAAGCTACCTTAAATCAACAAGAGTATGGATTTAATGAAATCTGAGAGAGAGACACTAAGAGAGGGAGAAGGAGGTAGAGCAAGACAGACAGAACATTAAATAGAATATAAATGATGCCTTTGTCCTCCAATGGTTTTACTTTATAAAGCTGCAGCTTTCAGAGTTATTAAGTGATGTGAGTTTTTTCGATTAACTGCAAATATTCCAGATGCATATTTATCTCCTCTATAGCAGTTTTACATTTGGTTTTCATTCTGTTCTTCGGCTGAATTTCATTTTTTTATATTTTAAGATGCATCCGTATTTCTGTTTCTGTAAGACAAGCTGTAAACTAAATGTGTATATTCAGTCTCTTTCTGTTTTCAGACCAGGAACACAGAGTTTCCAGGTTGTAAATTTTGTTTTATATTAGAAGTGATTCTTCAATAGCAAGAGAAAAACTTCTAAGTCTATAAAAAATTTGAATTCATTTATAAGGCTTAAAAGTTTTCTAGACTCCTTTTCTATATATGAACTATATAAAGGATTTAACATTTACAGAATATAAGTTATACTTAAGTGCCAAATTCTCACACAGTGGAAATCTAGAGGAACTGCTGGATACCGATACTCAACAAATCCTGCATGCCCGCCGGGTACCAGGGACAGCGCTTCACACTGGGGCCATTACTGTAGACAAGATAATGCTGCCATACAGGAAAATTTTGCCTGTGGGTTAGATAAACATTAAACAAATTTTTACTAATAATTTACAGCGATATGTGAAAAACTTATGTAGGGAATGTGTAAGGTGCTATGTAGATGTGTAAGAAGGGACTCGATCTTAATTGGGGGTGGAATTGGGACCATGGTTGAAGGTTTTGGGAGTGAATGATTTGAGGAAGTGACATTTATGCAGAAATCTGAAGGAGGAGATGGGCTTGCAGCATTTTAAGGGACAGGGAATAGGAAATAAAGGTGTGCGGAACGGGTATTTCCTAGCAGAGAGAACAGCATGTGTAAAAATCCTGAAGGGGAAGGAGAAATTATAAAGTGTGTGGAGACTAGAATTCAAGAGGAAGAGGGGCATGAGGCAGATGTGTGAACAGAATCCCTCCCATACTTCCTTCACTAACAGTTCTTCCTCAATTCCTTTTAAGCCAGCTGTCGCCCAGGGCACACTTCAGCTCTATTTCCATGTGCTGAAAGAGTATAATTATTTAAGATCCATCTCAAATTTATCTTCCTGCAGGAAGCCTTCAGTTATGGCCTCAGCTGAAATTAATCACTTTCTTTTTTAAGATTTAACAACCTCCTTGATTTCATTTGTTTTGTTTTGACTTGAGTGTTATTTACCTGTCTTGCTCAATACATATGAGGGCAACCAGATCCTAGTTCTCCACTGTGCTTGGTACATAGTAAGTACCATAAAAATAGTTCAATTGAATTGGAAATCAGGTTAATTGCAATATAATGGTCTTCTATTTTTGGGCTATTAGCATTTTATTGAATTTATTCCAGTATCCAGTCTACCTCTTTTTATATCCAGAAATTTCAGGGCTATTTGAAGGGTACAGATGCTGACTCTGTTGGAGACCTCTCTCAAAAAAATCATCAGTGTAGCCAAGATTCATAAATTTTACATGGGTTAAGATCCGATAAAGTTGAAATTATAATGACACTTTTAGAACAACATATCTTTTCTTTATTTGAAAAATACTGCAATTCTATTCTATTGCTTTCTGAGACTGCTATGTGGCTGCCTATACAATTATGCATGTACTCTTTAATTTATCTGGACTGTACTTATTCTTGTCTGCATTCAGGTGAATTTATCTGTTTTTGAGAAGTTATAATCATGTCTAATATTTATTTTTATGTTACTTTAAGGGAATTTTTAATGCAGTTTTTAAATAAGGACAGCAAATGAGATTCAAATTAACTACGTGTTTTCACATTTTTGTGATAAATCCTTCATTGTGATAATATTTATCAAGGATGAATAGATATTCTGGCTGACAAGGAGAAGCAGATCATCTTTAAATCAATCTTTTAAAAAGAAAAAAAGACTTTGAAGAGAATTGCCTCTATCTCAAAGCTGGGGGAAAAAAAGCTATTGTTTTCACCAAAGCAAAGGCAAGATCACAGTTCTTTTTGCTCAGAATTTCCTTTGGAATAAATGAGAGCTAGAAATGTCACAAAGAAAATAAGCATACCCTGAAGAATCAGTTAGGGAAATATACTCTGTGAGGAAAAATTGTCACTGCTTATGGAAGCAAGATTGATTTTTATTTTTAACTCTGCTGACGTTTCTAGCTCATCACAAAGACAGTCTTAAAAAATTATATTCAAGTCATCTTAGTCGAGCTCTTCTGTGAATTGTTTCCTACTGCTTTTGTTCAGTGCCTTTTTGCTGACATTTCAAACTTCTTGTTTGGTGGATGTCCCATGGAAGCTTTGCCCCTATACCAGTCAGGAGATTTAGCTTGGGCCCAGAGCTTTTGATTCAGAAGAAATAATCATGATTTCAAAGAAACTAATGTGGATTTACTAAAGATCATTATTTGTGTGAAGCACAGAACATTATGTTTATAAAATTAGCTGTCTAGTTACATGGACCACCCAACTTCAACTGAGGGCAAAGTTCTCTCTTTTATGGATTCAAATTTGTGTCATTCTGTCAGTCATTCAGGAAGAAAATCAAATGTATTTTTGCTTGGATTTTGGTAATTTCAGCCAGAATGACTCTAATTTGCTAAATTGGTTTGGATACTTCCTATCCATCTTTCCACACACACCCCAAAATTGATGCCCCAAGAGGTCTTCCCAGCTCCCCTCAGTTAGTCTTTTATACACCTCTATTATAACATTTATCACATCGTGCACTGTATTCTTTTTATGTGTATCTTTTTCTCTTTTTCCCTTGTCTCTTTCTTTTATCATTGCTGATAAGGTATCTATTAATAGATGACTAAGAAATGTTTGTGTGTGCCAAAAGTTGGGGCAGCCCAACCAGGACACAGAAGAATATAAACAGCAGTGGGTTCCTGACTGACATCATGACAACTTCAACAGAATATTTGGACGATGGTATGGACTGTAATATCAGTGCTGAATGGGTCTTCCTAGCCACTTCCATCCTGTTTTGAGAGTATTCTTTATGGTTCAACAGTATTTATTGCTCACTTACATGCTAGTGCAGGAATGTGCATAGCATTGAGAATGTAGAGATGAATCAGGCCATATGCCCTGAGAAACTGAAAGGAGAGGAAGTATGCATGTGGTCAACAGTCTATTTCAAAATACCCTACTAAAACCATGGTGGAGATAACAGGATGCCCAGAAACACAGAAGAACACCTAGCAAAGACTGAGGAGCTCAGAATGGGGTAGTTCTGACACATGATGGCTAGTGAGCCAGGTGAAGAAGGGGAGAGAAGCTTTTTCAGTGAGAGGGAACATTATGAGCAAAGGCATTGCAGAACCGTATGGGGCAATTCAGGAGGCAGGGCAGAAAGGAAGCAGGAGTGGTAGGAAGGAGGGGGACCACAGGTGTCAGATGAGGAGCTTAAGCTTAAGCATGTAAGTGAGGTGCTTGTGAGTTCTAAGCAGTGCAGGCAGAGCAGAGGGGGGAGTTTGCATTTTAAACTAGTATCACCAAAGTGAGGACAAATTAGGGGTGAGAACAAGACTAGCGTCAGAGAGACTTGTTAGGAAGCTACTGAAATCATTCGGGCAAATGATAATAACCCCAAAATGATAAAAATGAAGGTGGAGAGGAAGGCATAGATTTTAGAAATATTTGAGAAGAAAAATGTCTCCCTCATTGAATACATATAGAGGGAGATGGAGACACACTGAATTGGACATCTGGATCATTATCTGATACAGTGAGGGAACAAGAGGAGAAGCTCCTTCAAGATCGGGAGTGGCAACATGCTGAATTGAATTGGATTTCAGATGGAGGCTCTATCCAGTAGGCCGGAGACACTCATATAGAGGTAAATAGTTGAAAACAAAGTAATGCATGAGATTTCCCAGGTGATAGTACCGCACATACAGAGAGGTGAAGTGAATTACTCAAAAACAGGCAACTGACAATGGGGGCAAAGGCTCAAACTAGTAATTTCCAGCTCTAAAGTGTGCGCTTTTGTTTCAGTGTTCCACTGCTTCTCCAAAGTAGCAAATGATCCCAGTATTAATGTGTCTGGCTTGGAGAAATGATTTAATGGAATTTTAATTACTTACAGTGGAAGAGTTAAGCACAACACAAACATGTGAAATCTTCTTTGAAAAAAAGGAGAATTTTGAAGTGTTTTAAAGGACAAGGAAGCATTCTGGTTTGTTTTCTCTGAAAAGGGCTGTTTTCACACCTGTAGAACTAGAGAGGAAGATATGACAAAGACCAGAGCAGAAGAAAAAGGCAAAAGGGACTAAAATAGTTGAATCTTACTGTTACTTGAAAACAAAAGAAAGTATCTCTATGGAGTTTGACTGTGAGTCAAACTCACTAATGTATTTTTGCCCTTGTAACGAATGCATCTCATCAAATATTACACTGTCAGAGAAGGAGAATTCATCTGCATACATTTTAAAAGCCATCAGAATGGCTATCAGCCATGTTCTTTGCATCAAATTCCAAAATTAAGTATTGAAATATATACTATGTAATATTATATATAATAATATATAATTAAAATTATATAAAGATACATTGTAATTAAATATTAAATAGAATAATACCCAACTTAAGGTATTTTCATATGTCTATTCAAATATTAAGATTTTATTCATGTAAAATTAAAAGCCTATAGTTCTATTCCATTCATAGCATATTTTATACAATTATGTATACACTAATAACTTAAAAGCCTCTTAGATGTGCTTCGATTTGTATAAGCTTTGAACTTCACCTACTTGAGATATCAGTGAACTCATGTAAAATTAGACACATTCAGAAAACACAATGAGGGTTAATAGATGAACAAATCCCTTGCTAGTCTTATGGAGAAGCATTTTTAGTAGATCTAATGACATTTGTTGCATTTCTTATGGGCCAAGTGAGAAAAAAGGAGAAATATTCTTAATAGACCAAGTGACATTTAGGTCATAGGAAAAAATTTTCAGTTAGTTTGAGGTAAATATGAAATTTCTACACAGAAGGCTACTGATCTGGAATTGTCTGCTTCATTAATATACCAGAGGATGGAGAGTCAGTCAAATCTGGATTCCAGTCCCCACTCTTCCCTTGACTAGTGATGCTTCGTAAGCTGTCTTATTAGCTAATGTACAATCTTCAGTATTTGCTTAATGTAGAGTAACAAGTCACAAAGACTTGTATCTGAAGATGGATTTTCATGGAAGAGCACCCTCCAAGGTCTTTGTGTATTGGGACACTGACCTCATTGCCCAGTGGAGGAGGAAGGGAAGTGTCCCCCAGTGGAACAGAGAAGAAACTTGCCTAAAAAACTATGCAAAATGGAACTAGACGAGCCTTATTTGTGCACAGAAATACTCCTGAGAACAAGCCAGATACTGCATTTGATTTCACACCAGAAAACTAAGAGGATAAGAGGCGATGATGGAAAACTATCCAGAAGGATGTATAGCCCTGGCTGTGCTTCCAGTCCTGGATTTAGCCCAAAGGCAGAAAAGATGGCTGCCCAGCTCTGCTATGGACAAGATAGTTGAACACTTCCAAACATTTTCAATGAGTACTAGAAGCAGGAACTTTTTATACACTGTGTAATTAAAAGCTAAATGGAACATAATGGCATTAAGCTCTGCTTTACTGCGTCATGAATGTTACCAGATTCTTTAGGCAATTAATAAAAGATTGCCATTAAAGCCATTCATGTTATTCTGCACTCAAAAATAAAATTTACGAGGGTTGAATGGGTGACTCAGGCTGTTAAGCTTCCAACTCCTGATTTCAGCTCAGGTAATGATCTCAGGGTTGTGTGATGGAGCCCTGCATCAGGCTCCGTGCTCAGTGGGGAGTCTGCTTGAAAGTCTCTCTCTCCGTCTCCCCCTCCCCCCTATTATCTCTCTCTAAAATAAATACATAAAGCTTTTTTTAAATAAATAAACAAAAATTTTGAGTGAAATTGTGATTCCCCATATTCATTGTCTTTATGTATACTTTGAAAACACTGTGTATCCCAGATTACAGATTTAAATTCCATGATCTCAATGGACTATTCTTCTTTTCACTCTTAAGAGTCTCCTTATGCCATAAAGACGCTTCATTCCCTTTGCCTAATGCCTTCTTGTCCTAATGCTCACTAATGTACTTTAGCACTCTGCTAAATCTTCTTAGATCACTTATCACACTGGACTGTAATTACCTGTTTACTGTCATCTCTCAAATGTAGGTTCTTTGCAGGTAAATAATTGCCTTATTTTCACCCTTTTATCCACCATACCTGCCACCATGTCCAACTTCTTATTTATTATTATTGTCTATTGAACAAATGAACAAATTATTATTATTGTTTATTGACTCAATCAACAAATACACAAATCTGGAGTTTAGAGCTGTGCATATTTGGCTCTCTTAGAGGAAAAAAAAGTGACTCAGGATAATGTTCAGAGTGAGAATAGTGAGGTGGGGCAGAAAACAGATGCTGGAGGAAAAGGTAAGGAAGAGGAGCCCATGGAGGAGGCAGAAAAGGCAAGCTTAAGTGAATGTGTGAAAACCAACGAAGTACAGGCTAATGTCAAAAGACTTGGTAAACAGAGAATTGGAAAAGGTGAGGGTGACCAAGAGTCACCCCTCATATATAAGGAGAGATTCAGAAAATAATGCCTGGGGTTGTCCACTGAATTTGGCCAGTGTAAAGTCATTGACATTGACATCATTAGGGAGAATGGTTTGTGAAGGGTGGTGGGTAGAGGTCTGCCTACAATCAGTGGAGGGGAGTGGGTTGCAGGTTTGAAAGTGGGATTAACAAATTAAATTCCTTTGGGAGGAATTTAAATGGGAGAAGAAGGAGGTTATCAGATAGTATCTAAAAGATTCAGTCAGTGAAAATTTATTTACTTCTCATTAATTCATCTAGTTAAGAATGAAGTTGATCGGACTTACTGTTCTTTGTGGGAAAGACTCAGTGGTGCATGAGAGTCCTCCTTCTTAATAAATACTGATTCTCATTTGCCCTTAAATTATTTACTTATTGCTTCATTTAACAAACATTCACTGAGCAACTGCTTTGGGTCAGGCAGTGTTTTAGGTGCAAGGCATAAGGGAAATGATGTAGTCCCTGCCCTCATGGAGAGTATATTCAGTTCCAAATAGTTCTTTAAAACTCGTCTTTGATCAGTTTGCTCATCTGAGGAATGAAATTAACCAAAAGACAGTCCCAAAGGAGCTTTAATTAGTTAATGCATTTTCACCCACCATATTCTGCTAATGACATCTTTCTAATTTCTGTGTATCTGTACTTCTAGTTTTATCACATTTTCCCTGCCCTTCTCTCTGAAACAGATGTCTACAGTTATTTATAAGGTGAGACTCACTTCTGAATAGTTGTCTGCCTTAATATCTTAGAAGACAGTGACAGTTCCACACTGCTTCAGCTGATTTTAATTAAGCACTTTGGAAGTTGAAGATAGGGCGGTGACCTCGTTGGTCTCTTTCATACAGTTGTCTTTTTCCTATTATAAGGCTTATAAACAAAATAGTGAGAGTATATATATAATTTGTGATGAAGGAAACTTATGCTTGGCAATTTTTTCTTGACCAGTAGTTACCATTCATGATAGATGATTTCCAATTCTTTTTGACAAAGACTTTTTTTTTTTTTGAAAGAAGACCCATTCTCCTTGGAAATGGTTTAGAGCTGTCACTTATCAATAAATTTAGGAAATTTAGTTTAGGTAACTTAGGAAGTTTATTTACTCTACCAAAATATATCGAACACTCACAGTTGTGCGTGGTGCTATACAACGTAATCGAGTGAGATAAATTGTACATTATCTCTATCTTCAAGGTGCTTATAGTTAGGGGGGAAAGAAACATGTAAATAAATCCTTGCAGTACACAACAGTAGATACCAATGATAGGGAGTATACTAGGTGCTGAGGAAATGGAAGCGCCTGAGCCTTAGACTGAAGACACTGAGGGAGTGTGAGAGAGGAGGTGATGTTGAAGATGGGTCTTAAAGAATGAATAATAATGGGTAAGTGATGCCAGCAAGATGATGGTATAGTAGTTTCTAATGTTCCTCCACTTACGGAAGCATTAATTTGAACAACTATCCATAAACAAAAATACGCTAAGAAAAAAAGGTACTGGGTGGGGGATTATAACCCCTGAGTGGAATAGAAATAAGAAATAAGAAAATATGCATTATATTACCCCCAAATATAATGCTAGCCCAGCATGAAAAGAAACACACTCCCCATGGGGAAAGAAGAGTGCAGTGAGCACCCAACTTCATCACAAACCCCAGAACCAGGCCCACACCAGTGCCAGGCCAACCCCCATGACCTCAGGCTCCAGATGGGCTCCTATGGAACCCTGTGGACCTGAGCACCAAGCCTGCCTGGCTGCTGACCCAGACATCAGACTTATTCATCCATAGATCCCACCAGATGCCCTCTCTTACCCCAGAATCTCTGGATGGTCTAGCTGATAGAAAGTTTTCCCTGCTGAAGCAAGTTTATAAAGACTGGAAGATTTGCCTACTTTTTCAAATGCACAGACACAAGACCATAAGGATCTTGAATAATCAAGAAAGCATGGCAACACCAAAGTAAATTAATAAATCTCCAGTAACTGACCCTAAATAAAGGAGATCTATAAACTGTTGGACAGAAAATTCAGAATAATTCTCTTAAAGAAATTCAGTGAACCACAGTGCAAGCAAACACAGACAACTAAATTAGGAAAACAATGCATGAACAAAATAAGATGTTCAAAAAAGAATTAGAAATCATTAAAAAAAAAAAAAAAAGAAGCCCTAGAGTTGAAGAATACAATGACTTAACTGTGGAATCTAATAGAGAGAGAGCTTCAACAGTAATTTCGACCAAGCAGAAGAAAAGAATCAGTGCACTGAAAGACAGGATATTTGCAATTATCCAGTTAGAGGAACAAGAAGAAAAAATGATAAAGAGCGAAGAGAGCCTATGTGAATTATGGGATACCACTAAAAGAAACAACCTGCACATTACTGGGGTCCCAGAAGGAAGAGATGGAGCAAAGGTCAGAGAGCTTATCTAAAGACATGATTGCTGAGAACTTCAAATCCAGGGAGAGATTTGGACATTCATGGTTATGAAGCACATTGGCCCTCCACAAGTCTCAACACAAGAAAGATCTTCTCCAAGACACATTATAATAAAATTGTCTAAAATCAAAGACAAAAAGGAATTTTAAAATAGCAGGAGAAATAATATTCCTCATGTACAGGAGAATTCCCATAAGGCAAACAATGGATTTCTCAGTAGAGACCTTGCATGCCAGAATAGAGTGGGGTGCCACAGAACATTATGTTAACAGAAATAGGTCAAAAAGAATTGCGATATGTCTCACTTATAGGTGGAATCTAGAAGAAGAAGGAGGAGAAAGGGAAGAGGAAGTAATGTATGGGCATGGGTCTGCACTTAATAATACTATGTTGAACAATGGAAATATGCTTAGTAGAGAGTAAATGGAGAGTAAACAGAGAAGAAATTTTAGGTGCCTTCGTCACACGTAAAAAATGGTAACTGAGGAGAGGATATGTTCATTAGTTTGACTAGTAATTATTTCATTCTGTATGTGTATATCAGATCATCATAGTGTATGTCTTAAATATATATAATTTTTATTTAAAAATTTTGAAGAATGAATAACAATTATTATGATGTTAGCTAATATTGAGTAACTGGCTGTGTATTAAGTACTATACTAAGGGCCTTGAATTTTGCAAAATTAAGGGAAGCACAGCCTTTTTTATAGATCTAGTATAAAAGTATAAAAGCTAAGAGTTAGACACTTAAAATCTTAATGTAATTGTGCTTAATCATGTTTATTTTCATCTTTTCTTATTTATAACTGAACAAGTATTTTGCTGGATCCTTTTTTGCTACAGTCATTTAGAGGTGAAACAACATTACTGTGAGTCTTGCAGGGGACACTGTGAATATTTTTCTCTTGATCATAGTTGTCTCTTACTGAAGCGGGATCGTTAAATATCTTTCCTCTCTAATTATAAGTTCTGATGATTGTTAAATACTTTCCTTTAAGTACTATACTTCAGTGTTAATTGACATGTAGCCTAATATTTATAAGCTAAAAAAGAATCTTTCCCACAAATAATCCTCTTAAAATGTGCATAATAATGGCTTTATCTATAAATTAAGACATTTAATATATTTCTTGGGGCACCTGGGTGGCTCAGTTGGTTAAGCGTCCAATTTGTAATTTTGGCTCAGGTCATGATCTCATGAATCATGTGATCAAGCCCCATGTCAGGGTCCACCCTCAGGCAGGAGTCTGCTTGAGATTCTCTCTTCCTCTCCTTCTGCCCCCCCCTAAAATAAATAAATAAATCTTTAAAAAATATTTAATATATTTCTTTTCTTCTTCAAAGTCAGATAAATATTTGCTTGGTTGATAGTATGGTAACTTCAACTCCTTTACAGCTCGAATGAAATAGAGTTCAGTTAACTTCAATACCATACCAAGTATTAGATGCACTGTCTTTGGTTATGGGATTACAAATTTTTTAAAAGATTTTATTATTTATTTATTTATTTATTTGAGAGAAAGAGCAGGAGCAGGGGGAGCAGCAGGCAGAGGGAGAGGGACAAGCAAACTCCCTGCTGAGTGAGGAGCTGGATGCAGGACTTGATCCCAGGACCCCAAGATTAGGACCTGGGCCAAAGTCAGATGCTTAACCGACTGAGCCAGCCAGTTACCTCAGGGTGACAAATTTTTTTAAAAATGGTTCTCTGTCCCCTGAGAATATGCAGTTTAGCAAAGATGACAGAATGAGTGCAACCCGACATCGTATAGTGAGATAAATTTGTTTCAGTTTGGAAGTTCTCAAGAAGATGTCATATTTGAGCAGGGTTTTGAAGGATCAGCAGAATCTTGGCAAGCAGAGGAGGTGAGAGGGGATTCCAGACAGATAGTATAATATGAGAGAGGGTGGGGCAGTTTTCCTAAGGATGGATGTGGTGTTGGGGGAATCCAGCATGAACATGACAGGGCAAAGACAGAGATGAGAGTTAGGAAGGGAAGTCTGTTGGTAGATTGCTCAGAGAGGTCTTGTAGGCCCAAATTGTAGGCTTTGGATACTGAAGAAATCTAAATGACTTTAAGCAAGGTAATAAAATATTCGTCTCTGTGCTTTGGAAAGGTAATTTTGAAGGCCAACCTGAGTCAAATAAGGATGTGGAGGAGGAGAAGCTGATCTGTCAACTTCATGTCAGTTGAGCCTTTTATGGCTTTAAACCTAAAAAGACTTATGATTTTAAATCTAAAAATTATCCTTTAATATGGAGGTGCCAAACTTTCTTGAGACATAATTGTTGTCAAATTAAATACACTTAGTTTAAAAATAGAAATATTGCTTGACTTTACTGTTTGTCCTGGGTGTAATGAGATGTTTTGTTTTTAATATAGTTAAACTTTATTCTTGGAAAGGCTTTCTTTTTTTTAAGATTGACTTTTTCTGTCCATTTCCACAGAGATTGTGCTCTGTAGTAGCAAAGTATGGTGTCACCATTGGAAAATATGTACACACGCAGCATTTTAAGTCCATATATGTATGTATGTTGCAGGTGTGAGAAAGAAATATCACCCTTGCAGACTCATGAAAAGAAGAGCAAAAATCAGAATGCAGTAAAAGAGTATTTGGAAAGCAGACAGTTGGATTTTAATACAGTGAAGTCACTGATTGAAGGTTGTCAAAGGAAAAGAGTGATAGGAGGGTATCAACAGCAGTAAAGAGTAACAGGGCATAGCCCGTTACACCATAATTCTGTTTCCAGGGCATCAGAGAAGTCTCAGAGAAATCCTTTTTTTAATGTGGGAAAGTCTTGCCCTGTGCGGTGACACAGATTGTTTCTTTAGTCTTCCAGGAATTTTTTCCCCGACACTAATGTAGAAATGGAGCTGTCCGTGGATACAGGCAGTTCTATAAGGACTATGACCTTGGGTGCTCCATTTTTGACAAGCCAGAAGACAGATTTATCCAAGCAAATCCAAGTTTATCTCATTAATCCGGACTTCTGTTCATGTAACTTTTAGTAAAACACGTCCCGGAAAAGTCAGGGCTAATGCTTGTGGCCATGGAAGTTGAGTAAGGGTAGGATAGAGGTACAAATTAACATTTTCCCACCTACTTACTCATCGTGTATTTTTTTTACCCATATATGGACACAGGTTAAACCTGTCTGGTGATTTTCCTTTATACAAGAAATCAGTGTCTTTTAATAATATTTTCTGTAGAATTTTTTCTAATTTAAGTGCTACGGTAGGCCAATGCAGCTTAACAATAATTCTTACCAGACACCCAGTCACAGCTATAGTCAGCTGCTATGTCATTTTAATAATGATATATCTAACCATACCAATGACTAATATCCATAATTGAACAAGCACTGTTATAATTCTTTTTTTGAAATGCAGAGTAACTGCTAAAATCTAAAAGCTACCTTATACAGTTTAGAATATTTTGGGATAGGACATGATGCTACGAGAAGTATAGATGAGTCTGGCCAAGTAAGAAATTTTCATAAATTATTATAAATAGTGATCTCATAGGCAATGATCTGGAGAAAAAACAAGAATATAGCAGAGAGCTGAGCTGAATACTATAGTTGTTCCTCCTTATTTATGAAGCACCCGTGGCTCTTATGCCTTAATCAATCTCTTTTGGATTGGATATCCTCCAACATGCCCAGAAAAGGCAGGGGAAAAAAAGGTGCCAGATGAGAAGAATGTCACTGTTGTCACTGATTTAACCTCTGTGTATCCATTATGACAAAATTAATAGATTTAAATATTTTACACCAGGCTGTTGCATTGTCTCTCTTTGTGTGAACACCTGACCCTTTGACGTACCTGCCAGACCCTATAGAACCATGATCCTAATTCTTTACTCAGTTGAGAAAACATTTTCCTAATTTTTTAAATAGTATATTAACCTGCATAACTCTACATAAACTAATGTCAGTGTTCCCCAAATTCATTTTCTTTCTCTCATGGCAAACATCAATTCCCTATTTTCATTACCATGATCTTATTTTGAATGCCCAATAATTCTCTCTGTTTCTAGGTTTTCTTGCGGCTCTGAAATCCCTAAACGTTCATATCTTCTGTGTCATGTGTTTCTTTCCATTTATTTTTACTTGTTTACTGGTAGCTAAGTGTTTACTGTGTCGTGCTGCTCTCCACTGTTTAACAAATTAATTATAATTCTTTAGCTTGGTATTTGATTTCCTCACAGTATGGATCCAGCCTACTTGCACCACATTCTCTCTCCCTACCTTACCTGAACCTGCTTTTCAACCAGACTGGCTCCACCCACTTCTGTATCTGTTCCGCCGTTCGTGGTGTTGCCTCCGTATGAAATGCTGCTTTCCTATTTTGACCAGTCCAGAATCCCATCCATCTGCCAAAGTCCCACTCTTATGCCATGTTCTTATTTATGTGGCCTTGCTTCTTCCTCATGTGAGTATATCCCAATAACTCTTTTCACCTTTAAACTTACCTGTCAGTTAGTCCTACCTTGCACTATAGATACCTGTGTTCCTGTCTCCTCTGTTAGATTGTATGAGATAAATGCCCAAGATTAGTTTCACTCTAGTTATTTGATTTGGATATATTTTTACCACTAGCGTATTATAACTTGTGACATTATCACCTCTTTCATTGGTATTTTATTCTACAGGGACTAAATGAAAAAATATTATCATAATGTATCAATTTTATATGGCAGAGTTAATTTACACAGTTGACAAGGAAGTCTGATGTCTGCTACCCTGAAAGGAAACTTACTCTCCAGCCTATATAAAGTAGCAGCAGCACTTTCAAAACGGTCTTAATAAGATTTGCTACAGGAGACAAAGGACCATGACTTCATTCTTACTAACCTCAGAAGCATAATAAACTATGGTCAGTTTGGGCATTAATCCAATTTTGCCATTAACTTGCTCATAAATTTTGATTAGGGGGCATTGTAAGACTTTCATAATTAAGGGAAGTGCATTAGAAATTTATTTCCTGTGAACAGTTTGTCATATTCTGAAAAATACTGAAGTTCTGTGAATACCTGTAAACCTTAGGGATGGTAAAATAGGTAGCTGAACAGACTTTTTTTCTGATGGAGAGTACCTAATATTAGTTGCAACCTCAAGTCTAAATTTTTATTCTAACAAATAATTGGTTGAACTAAAATATATGTTGGCCATGTAAATTTCTTAAGAGTAACAAAGTGGCTGAATTTCATGGTTATTTCCTCTAGACTTCATCAGCACATGCATATATTTTATAATGATTTCTTGCTTTCTTTAATCATAAATAAACAAATATTAACTATTTGTACAAGTCTGGATCAGTAAATTCACTTAATTCTGTGTTTGTAGGAGGCCTTTAACTTCTGAGTATTTTGAAAGGTGCAGTTATATCATTAGATGCTTTTTCTATTTTAGTTTTGCTATATAGCAACTTGGAAAAGACTAAGGTTTCACTTGATGTGGGCATTTATACATTTTAAATTTATAAAAGTTATAAAAGTTATTTTTCTACTGGCTCTCTTCATAAATTTTTTTTTTCTCCTTTAAGGATTTTGCCCCATTGGAAATTTTAAGATATCTACCAAATCTTTTTTTTTAAGATTTTATTTATTTATTTATTTATTTATTTATTTATTTATTTAAGAGAGCACAAGTTTGTGGGGGGAGAGGAAGAAGCAGACTCCTGGGGCTCGATCCCAGGACCCTGAGATCATGAGCTGAACTGAAGCCAGATGCTTGACTAACTGAGCCACCCAGGTGCCCCTTTGCCAAATTGTTTTAAATGAATTAGAATCCACATATTCCTGCTCTTAACTGGCTGAACCAGTGACACCTTTTTTTTTTTGAAGGAATATCTGTTTCTGAAAGCAGGAAGAGTGTTCAATGTGGCCAGCTGTAGGGGAGGTTTCCGTAGGGGATAGTAATGATCTACGGACTGCTTCTCCAGGATATTTTCTTTCCCAAACAATTCGGGGTCCAGAAGGGCTAAAGTGTCTACAACCAACACATCTGATTAAACCATTTAAATGACAGTCTTCTTTATTTTTTTTAAAGATTTTATTTATTTATTTGATATAAAGAGAAAGAGAGCAGGAGCAAGGTGAGGGGCAGAGCTAGAAGCAGACTCCCCATTGAGCGGGGAGCCTGACGTGGGGCTCGATCCTGGGACTACGGGATAATGACCTGAGCTGAAGGCAGATGCTTAACCGACTGAGCCACCCAGGCGCCCCAACAGTCTTCTTTAACCTAAAGAAAGGTTCTTTTCTTTTTAGACCTGAACCACTATTTGTGCCCTAATCAGGGAGTTATGTAGATTCCAAGTACCTACTTTAATTGTCACTTTTTATATGTATCCAAAAATATTATAGGTGGCCTTAGGGGAAAGAAAAAATTTTTGGTCTTATATTTATTCCTTGCTATACCTTAAAAATGCTCCAGGAGATGCTTCCTGCTGTGTGCCCTTGAATAGTAGTTACTATTGACTATTGAATGCATCCTATTTGCTTACCACAGTACTGAGTACTTCTTATTTTGATTAATAGTCACCATTATGCTGTATATATGTTAGACAATATTAATATACATTGTAAAAATGAGGTACTTGAGAGCCTGGGAGGCTAACTAATTTGTTCCCCGAACTTGTGCACTTCTTTTAATTGCTTTACTTTCTCTGCCAAGCACACTTGAGGAAAGGCATGAGGACGTCGGATCGAGGTATCTCTGCGGGTTCTGGCTTTGAAGCACCACCTTCGTTCCAAGCGTATAGAACTGCTAGGTAAAATACAAAGTCAGAAAATGTACAAGTGACAGCTGAGCTCATGATTTATCATCTCAGTGGCCCACAAATCAAAAGAAAATGCAAGTAATGAATTGTGAACTGTGCTGAGGCCTCTGGAGGTGGCCAGAAGGGCCAGTACAACTTCTAGGCTAATAAGAGATTGAAGTCATTCTACGCTAGGTGGAGATCCAGAGCCAGCCTTATAGTTTGAAGCCAGGACATAGAGAAGGACTTGTCTGCTTCTGAGCAAGGAGGAGAAACCTGCTGCCCACTACTTAAGATGCCAGGAAAGGCTTATATGGCAGGAAGAAAGCAGCCCCGCCAATAAACTGGGAATTGCACTGGCTCACTAATGTGACTGGTAATAATCCAGATGTCAGCACAATGTGATACTCGAATTATCAGTATGAAACTGATTATGTATGGGTGGTTCTGGGCACCAAACGAGCACAAAATCATTTGTAAGAGAGGATAATGAGAGATAGGGGTTGGAGGTGTATCAAAAAGCTAAATAAAACTAAATAAAAAATCTTCTGACTTCAAATGAACCTGCAAAACAAAATTCCAAAGCACATGAGAAAGCCTAACACTAGGAAAGAGTCAATGAATTCGACCATTGAGAAGAAATTTGACTGGAAGAAATTAAAATATTGAAATAGCCTGGGAGAGCAAATTTTGGATGCTCAAAAAAAAACCAAAGGATTGCCATCTGTAAAAAGGTAGAAAATCCTGAAATAAAAACAGTCAGTGATTTATTTATTTATATATTTATTTATTTATTTTCAAATACTTATTAAGATTAGTCTATGGTCCACACAATGTTACAGGTGCCAGAGATGCGGGAATGAACCCAAGTAAATAAAAACCACATCCACACGGACAGTTTACATTCTCCTGGGGAGCTTACCTGTTAGTGGTAGAAATGAAATAAGAAGAGGCAGAAATCTCAGAAGTGAAAGAGAGTCATTGAAATAAAATTCCCAGTAGGAAATATAAACTCTAGGCTTGACAATGACAGATTTTTTCATTTGGAGGCTACTGCTTAGAAAATCACCTAAAATGCAGTCATGGGAAAATAACATTGTAAAAGTGTGTGTCCATGGAAAGAAAGAGAGAGAATGAGAGAGAGAGAAAATATCAGATTATGTGAAGAAATAATAACTGAGATTATTTTAGAAGTGAAGGCAAGACTCCTCATGTTGAAAGGATACTCTGAGAACCTATCTGGATAAACAACAATAAATCAATGTCTAAACACTTGGAGGTAAAACTTCAGAACATTGAGGATTAAAAGAAAATCTTTACCCATCGAAGAAAAAATATAGACTAACCCCAAAGCAAAGACAACTAGACTGAGAGCAGACACCAAGAGCGGTATGGAGGGGGGAAATGTCCTGTAATTTGGATTCTAGAATTTAATGCCGATATATACCACTGACACGCTGATCAAACATAGTAATAGGATATCCAACTTTTAAACTGAATATTTCGAGGAAGCAAGCCTAGAAAAAAACGTGTGGATTAAAAAAAAAATAGTAAAGCAGAATTACAACTTCTAAATGTCATCAACTTTAACTCTTGCTATAAAAAGTAATAACTAATTTCTATGTAAAGAAAGTTAACATAATAAAAAATTTTTTATAAAAAAAGAAAGTTAAGACTAACACAAAAGAAAGAAATACATGCAAGAAAAAAAGAAATGTAGTCAACAAATATATGCAAATTGAAAATAAAAATACTAAGGTTGAAATTCTCATAACATCAATGTGAACAAGCATGTGGAAGAAAGATCACAGCTGTTTTTTGGTCTGACAATCCACTTGGGCCAACTGTGTGGGTGACCTTGTAAAGCATGGTAGTGGTAAATGCCAGCTTCTGGATGGTATCTACCTTGGGGAGGGAGAGTTTGGAACAAGAATGGGAGTGGAGAAAGGTGGACAAGAAGGGGCTCACCTTCTGTATCTGTATCACCTGTATCTGTAATGTTTCATTTCTTTAAAAGGTGAAGCTAAAGTGCCAGTGCCAGGATCTGTTAAAGCATGGCGGTGCATACCTGGATTTTCATAGTATTAGCCTACATGTGTACTTGTGTAATTGAAATGAGAAGCCACTCAGAACTTTCAGGAGAACATGAATGTTTATGCACAACAATGAGGCTTATAAAACAGCCAATCTTCTGGTAATGAGGCCAGTTAAAACCCAGAGTTTTTGTCAGGGTCTCTAAGTCCCTACCTACAGACTCTGTCCCTCTGACCTCTCTCAGGTGCCCATTCATTCTAACCTAACTCCAGCCCCGTGGCATATTTTTGTACCTCACACAAATCTGGCTCATTTCCTCTTCTCATGCCAGCCATCCTCTTAGATTATTGTTATCTCTTTCTGACACTGGGGGATGTCTCGAAAATTCTAAAATATCTCAAATGCCTTTGATTTTGCTCTTGGTCCACTGTTCTTAGTAGATGCTGACTCCACCAGCTGAATGAAACTATGTTTTCTTTGCACTTGGTGGTGGTCAATTTTAGAGTGCTTTATGCCACCACAACCCAGGGCTTTATGCCACCACAACCCTTGTGAGCAGAACACGGCCTGGGGTGACTGGGGTTCTCATATTCCTGACAGCTTTGTGGCTCAGGAGTAACAGGTAGCTGTGGGATTTAGGGTGAGGGAATAATTTTCCACCCTATTGATTTTTCTACCAAGCACACTTGAGGAAAGTCATGGGAACATCTGATCAAAGTATCTCTGTGGGTTCCAGCTTTGAGGCACGACCTCTGTTCCAAGATGGGAATCTTTAGGAGTTCAAATATCAATGATAATGAATAATAACCAAGTTTGGATGCAGAACTGTTTTTAAATTTTTGTTCTTGTTTGAATTTGTATTTGAGAAATGAATAAGCTAATTCTCAGTAAGAATGAGCCTAATGTCCACTTTGGAAGCGACTCTTAAAATTTTCCTAATTTAAAGTGTAAATATTGATTAATCCACGTTACCTTATCTTAAAAAGACAAAAATAAACATCATTACTAGGGACAGTGCTAATGGGAATAGCAGTGTACATGTGTGTGGGTGCACATGCGTGCATAGAGAGAGACTTTGGGCATACAATGCTCTCTCACTGATTTTGCCCACAACTAACGCATTTGATAATAATCTGACGGTATTTTGAGGTTCTAAATGGTGGTCCAAAACACCAGTCTAATCGGTTTTATTTCAATATCTTGTCTGACAACCATTCTAATATTATGGAACTTATTTAGGTACATCGATATTAAGTGTTCACTTCTTGAAAATAATTCACTTCATCAAAAATAGATAGTAGATTAAATATAACTTAAATGTGTGCTGTCTTCATAGGTCATTTCCTTACAATTTCAGCTTAATATTGAGCCAAGAGCTAAGCAAAACTCAGCAATATTCTTTGGAAGTTGCGTTTAATTATTGCAGGTCACTAGGATTCAACCTCGTGTATTAAAATACTTGTGCCAAATTGCATCCTGGTGACAAAAAGAACTAGTGTATCCTTCAAGAGGGTCTAACTTCCAGTCTGAACATAGCTTAGTGGATGAAAGAATTCAACTCAATGCTCTGTTTGAAATTAGTTTTTTGAGCATTACTTTTATAATCTTGAGTAATAAATGAAAACTAGCCAGTAGTCACAAGAAAATATATTTCTTCAACTTTTGTAACAATATTAATTATGGGAAATATTAATGAGCACTTACCCTGTGCTATGTACTGTTCTAAAGGTTTATATGCTGGAAGCAGGGGCTCCATCTCCCAACCCTGAGATCATGACCTGAGCCAAATCTGAGTGCGACACTCAACTGATTGAGCCACCCAAGTGTCTCATTAGTCATTTTTTCTTAATGGAAGACAATTGACTTTTTTTTTTGCACTCCCACCCATCCTTGTGCCCAGCTTGGTTATTCATTTGTCTTCAAAAGGAAGTCAGCGAAACTTGCATGTCTTCATGCAGCTTAATTTTTCTAACAACAAATGATCATTTATTCCTTGGATTCTTACAGGGCCTTCTACTTGGACAAGTCAAATTCACCACCAAACTCCACATCCAAAGCTGCCTATGTAGATAAGGTAAAAAGAGATGATTACATTTATTGATGCCCTGCCGTTTACAGGCCTCCCTCACTTAATTTTTCTGCTGTTGTTCTTAGACAATGTGTAATTACAAATATTTGTAGTCTCCAATTCTGTCACCTCCACAATGAAAATATTTTAGACTCTTCATTCAACATTATAACAATGGTGAACTGTATCCCATCTAAACGCATTTCTTCCTACGAACTGTGTTGGTCTCTACGTTCATCACTTTTTTTCTGCAGCTAATGAGGCCGCTCAACGCTCTGGATGAACTTTATCGATTGGTAGCCTCGTTTATCAGATCCAAGCGCACGGCTGCCTGCGCGAACACAGCCTGCAGCGCCTCCGGGGTGGGGCTGCTGTCCGTGTCCTCGGAGCTGTGCAGCCGGCTGGGGGCCTGCCACATCATCATGTGCAACAGCGGCGTGCACAGGTATGTGTCCTGCCCCGCCCTGCCGGCCTCCCTCGAGCCCGGTTTGATTGCGGGAAATGATAACGGGAACCATTCAAAGCACTCAGATGTATTTGGAATAAGCTTTGGGAAATCAGATCACAGTGACACAGTATTTTCTGGCTTTAGTTTTATGTTCAGTGACTATTCATACAAATGAATGCTATCGCACATTTCTAGCACTGTAGCTTATCTGCTCAGAATCTTAGCACCCTTGCATTGATATTACAAGATTTATACTTTAGCTACAAACTTGTACGTTGCTATTATTCCATGTAGGAACTTGCCTGGTAGGAGCTGGCAAGTAGCTAGTCAAAACCTTTTTTCACTGCGCTTGATGGACATTCCATCTTCAGTGGTTTGGGTTTCTATATCCCATGGTTGTGAGGTAGGTCCTGTCTTGGGGTTACCACTGTCTTTCTACTTTTGGCAAAATTAAGTCCAGGAGTCCACACGATATACGTTCCTGAAAATGGCAGGGGAAATCTTAGATGGGTTCAGGGCAGGTGGTTTGTCTTAGGCAGCTGTGTTCGGTCTGGGGCAGCCAAGGTAGGCTTGTGAACTCACATAGCTGCATCAGCTGCAAAATGGGAGTGGAGGACCCCGTGTCAAGTCCTTCCCCATAACCACATGCTCCTCCTCTGTCACCTCACCATTTTCACAAGGAAGTGAAACCATGTAGTAAAAATAATAAAGCAGAATTTGGTCCTCATCGTAATCTGAGTAGGCAAATAGTGTCCTGTCACCCATCATAGTCCCTTCTTGGAACTGGGCCAGTTAGATTTTGAGGATGGTGGTATTGTTTAGTCAGATTTACTTGGTACTTGACCTAGGCAAAGGACTACAGTTGGACTACTGGCCGTGTAACATCATAAAGTGATGATGGCTCATGTTAGAGGCATAAATACAGCATGAACAACAGGTGACAAAAAAGAAGAAGATATAATAAGATGACATAATAAGAAATAACAAATAGACCTCCACTGCAAGAAAGTGTAAATGACCTAGGAAAGTTACAGCTGAAAATCAAGATTCAGAAGGAAAACAGATCTCTGAGATGGGTAGACCTTTCCCTGAAGAAGGTGATGTTTGAACTGGGTTTTGATGAGTCAGGGTGGAGAGGTAAAAAGTGGGGAAAAAAATGATCTGCGGCTGCAGGTTCTCATCTGTAAAATTCCATTTTGATTTGGTATGCCTGAATTCTAGTTTTCAAGTCCTACACAGCGTGTTCTTGCTTACAAAGTATGGCAAAACCTTATTTCTCTGAAAGGAGCATTGTATTCTGTGGTTGACAAAATATACAGAATTTTCTCCTTTATTTTAATGGCTGTGTACTTTGTGCTCTATTGCGAGCTGTAATAAGCTTAATTGAAAATATCATCTGCAACCAAATGAATAAAATATTATTTCATAATTTGTTTACTAGCAGAGAAGTGATCTCTCCCTTCTGATCCACTCATGTTCACTCCTTCTGTTCCCACTTATTCATTCACCCATTTGTGTATTCATTATTCATTCACTCAGTAAATATGCAGTGAGCACCAATTATGTGCCAGCCCTGCTCTAGTTGCTGGGGATACAGCACTGAAAAATTAAAGTCCCTGTTCTCAAATAATGTGCATCATGTTGGGGGGAAACAGATGATACTGTAAACAAATAAATATGTAATGCGGTAGATGGAATAAATAGAAAAAAGAACAGAAGTCAGAGGGTTAGAAAGTGACAGGATGGGAAGAAGGGGTAGCACCATCCAACAAGGGATTTCATCAGAGACTTGTATGAAATGAAGGAGTGATTTATGCAAATATCTCAGAGAAAGAGCATTCGATCCTAGGGAGCAGCGGTGCAAATGGGGGAGCTCACATGGGAGCTCAAGGAACTGTACCGAGGCCATTGTGACCTCAGCCAGCTATCGTTCCCTTGATTATTGGTGTTCTTATTTTACCCTGGTGCAAGATCATAGTTTTCTGAGGACTGGACACATTACGACCTTGAAGGGGACGATTCAAACTTCGAAACTACAAGCATACCCTCTTACCTCCACATTAATTTACTGAAAGTTAATGCAATTAAACTGCATTTAAGCCTAGAACCATGACCAGGTTGTCCCAATTATTCTCTCTGCTATCCCATGAGCAATTTTAGAATCTGACTAATGTTACCTGGGAGAAATAGATTGATGTCCCACAGCTGTTTTATAATTATCATATTCGTTGATTGGTGTGTTAGGACAGCAAGTAACATTGAAATTTCAAAGTAGTTTGATTTTTTCCATTTCTACTGTTCAAAATAAATGTAGCTTTACTTAGTTCATTTTAGAGATATTTACTGAGGTATAGGCACAAATACTCCATGACAAATGCTGGATTTTAAAGTTAACACTATTTGAAAATGGTACAGATTTATTTTTCTATTATGCAGAATAAAATGGGAGTTTAACATTATCTTTTAATCTCTCAGTGAAGGCTATGTTTACATTTTTCGTGATAATAAAATGTACTAATTTATATTGGATTTGGAAACCTCACTAAAGACTGTTCTTAAAATAATTCTTCCATAATTATAATCCAGACAGCTAGAGAGAAACCCAAGCTAGACCCACACCTGCACTCAACATTAAACATGGAGGTTTACCTTCAGGTTCTGACAAAGGGGAGAAGTTCACAATGCGAATCAGAATAAATATTACACGAACTTTTTTTAACGTTTACTTTCAAAATCAGCATGAGAAATGGTCAACAATATGGTATCCCCATTAGACAGTCAATTTCCTGCCTAGATTTCTGATTTTATTTGCAAAATAAAAGAGAATCTAAAATATTTTTAGAGTGTTGAATGATTCTGCATATGTTTGATATTAAAGAGAAGAATGTGGTTTTTCAGAATGAAAAGGCAGATTTAATTAGCATTAATGTCTAGATGTTTTAATGCCAACCTGAATCGGATGGCAGAGCCGCATGCAACAGTGAATGCGAGATTAGCCGGAATAGAATTCAGGATGAATTATTAAAATCTTCTCATAGCATTTAGCCTGGCTTTGTTTTTATTAAATTCTTTTCCCTAGGGAATTCCTTTGTGTGTATTACAATTCTACTGATGAACTTCTACTGCCCACACTCTCTTAACTATTCACTTACGTCAGTTCTCTCCATTGTTACTGGATGATGCAAGAAGAATAGGACTCTCTCTTCTTAAAAACAGGTTTTTGCCTTTTAAACAATATAAACTTGATGTTAAAGGTAGTTTAACAAATGGAACGTGTTTATAATTTCCTACCCTGACATGCCTTCTTTCAGGTTCATTTTGTGTCATCTCTTGCAAATTCCATCAAGCAATGCACAACTGAACATAGTTTTATTAGTAAATACAGTTCAACAATCTGCTTTATGCTCATAACAGCTCTGTTTTTCCAAAACGTATGCATAGACATTCTCATTATCACTTTTATTTGTTGCAGAGTTAATCCAACCAGTTGCTATGCCATAGTTTACTAAATGATCGCTCTAGTGGTTTATCTTCCTTGTCTGTTGCCCATAGTGCCTGCAGAGAGGCTGCTCTCATTATGTAGCTGTTCGGATTTCAATTTTATTTTCCATTAAGTTAAAAGAAGAACAAAAATATCCTCCAGATAGAATTACTGTGTCAAGGAGTTTCAACCTTTGTGGTCAGTCATTGTTCAGGTTCCCGAAAGGATCGTCCTCACGTACGACGCAACCAGAAGGTTAGATAGTCGGGTGCTACTTTCACCGCTTGCTGGTCTGCAGAGGCTATTTGGATCCATGTATCGATTGTGCTTCTCTCCTAGATGTACCATATGTCACTAGTGCTTTAGTTTACACTTCTTGGATTAACAAACACAAACATTGGCATTGAATAGTTTTTGAATTTCCTTTTTGATGAAGATTTACGCCATCGACTGTCTATATACCTGCTTTACAGACAAAATTGGTTTTTGTCAAATTGAACTTTTTAAATTATTGAATTGGCCTGTGGCTTTTAAAGTTCTCTCTTGTACTCCGGCCAACTATTTGTTGCAGGCAATCCAAAAGCATGTAAACAGGGACTCTCAATTTCCCTTTTATTTCAGACTGCAGCATCCTTCCATTCAACGCGGTTATTTCATTTTGTTGTAGTTCTTTATTCCCACCCCAGCTTAATAGCCAACTGTTTTTCTTTTACTAGCATAAATCAGGATACTGCAAATGTTATAAAACCTGAAGTCATGAGTCTTTCTGTGTCCAAAAACACAGATGTCATTTTCTTCCCACTACATTAGCTTCTGCTTCCTGCACGAGCAGGAACAAGTGGGTGGAATTTTCCAGAGGCTACCTGAAAGGATATGTCAAAGAAACTTCTACTGAGGGCAGGAAATCTAAGATCACAGGTTTTCCCTCTAAGGACTTGTTCCAAAGAGTTTCTGTCCACAAACTCTCAGTATCTTTGAATAATTGGTTTTCAGTGATGTGAGAACCTTGGTACGGCCTTGCAGGAAGGTGCGTGGTGTGAGCATAGGCCTTGTGTCTAATTCAGCCTGTGAGGGCTTTGAACCCAAACCTTGGAGATCTGCACCCATAAATTACATTTTATCTTCATGCTTTGTTGTGAGGATAAATCTCTTCCAGGAAACAATGGCCTGCATTTTTAGGTAACATACCTCCCATTCACTCCTCCAGTGGGTGTTGTGAGCAGCAGGACCAGGCGGGGCTCACTGCATCAGGGATTCACCAGCACCTAACATTAGTCAGCGTCTTGTCTTCTGATTAGAACCCCGCACGGGTGTGGAAGGAAACAGTCTGCGGCAAGGTCTACCTGTTCTCATTATTTAAAAACCTATTGAGAAATATCAAGCTAGCTACCCTCTGTGCATTACGGTGCTAGACTTCTTTTTTTCTTAATACATTGTAGAGTTAGTTTTAACATATATAAAGTTGTAGGAACTCAGAGGCCACGTATACGTGAAGCTTCTAACTTAAGAGGAGTTTATTCCCAAGATGCATTCCTTCATTAGTTCTGTGGAACTTGAGACATATTTTCACATGTGACAGCATTACCAGTGGTGTCTGAATCTTCAGTCAGCCGTCTCTTCCCCTCCCTGACAAGCACTTGTATAATCCATCCTGTGGCCACACTATAGGACCCAAAGTATGATTATAAACATTTATTAGGGAAATGAAATCCGGGAGTTAAAATATAAAAACAACTGAAGAGAAGTATGTATTACTAGTTTGGTTCATCAAACAGTTTTTATTTCAAATGAAGTGTAATGACTCCCGGCTCATATAAGCAATTAAAAAAAAAAAATTTTTCAGGTAACTATCAATTAGCAATTTTAGAAACCACTTTTGTTGAACTTTGAAGGACTTAGCAATATTTTATTCTGTCATAACCATGACATCAAAGGACAAATTGACAGATAAGCCCAGCTTCAAGAATGCAGAATCTTATAAAAGTGGGGCACTCAAGGTAACCTGACTTAGGTAATCAGAGTCCTAATAGGGCGGATGATAAAGCTGCATCTTTTTCCATTGTGCGGTGAAAACATCAAGTAAGATGAGTAGATTTACTCTGGGGGTTTCCATCTGTACGTTAGATTCTAGGTATGGGAGAGAGAAAAAATTTACCATAATAAGCATATGTAGGTTTCAAATATACCCATTTATCTTTTGTTCAAAAATGACTTGAGAGATTCAATAACAAGATGAGTGGAAATACTTGAATTTTAAATCTCCAGAAAGGGGGCGCCTGGGTGGCTCAGTCGTTAAGCATCTGCCTTCGGCTCAGGGCGTGATCCCAGCATTCTGGGATTCAGCCCCACGTCAGGCTCCTCTGCTGGAGGCCTACTTCTTCCTCTCCCACTCCCCCTGCTTGTGTTCCCTCTCTCACTGGCTGTCTTTACCTCTGTCAAATAAATAATCTTTTAAAAAAAATAAATAAAAATAAATCTCCAGAAAGAAGCATTTCTGCTAGCTCATGATCTCAGGATACTGCACATTCCCAACAAGTTCTAAAATTTTGCTTTGTTGGGGTGCCTGGGTGGCACAGCGGTTAAAGCGTCTGCCTTCGGCTCAGGGCGTGATCCTGGCGTTGTGGGATCGAGCCCCACATCAGGCTCCTCTGCTATGAGCCTGCTTCTTCCTCTCCCCCTCCCCCTGCTTGTGTTCCCTCTCTCGCTGGCTGTCTCTATCTCTCTCAAATAAAATAAAATCTTTAAAAAAAAAAAGTAAATAAATAAATAAAATTTTGCTTTGTAGGAATCTGAAACACATTAGTCTAAAACACTACTTTTATATAAGGATAGTAGTAACAATGACAGAAATGACATTTAAAATCGCCATTAAGGGGCACCTGGGTGGCACAGCGGTTAAGTGTTTGCCTTCGGCTCAGGGCGTGATCCTGGCGTTCTGGGATCGAGCCCCACATCAGGCTCCTCTGCTGTGACCCTGCTTCTTCCTCTCCCACTCCCCCTGCATGTGTTCCCTCTCTCGCTGGCTGTCTCTATCTCTGTCGAATAAATAAATAAAATCTTAAAATAAATAAATAAATAAATAGCCATTAAATATAGCTGCAGTTATGATTATTTTTCTTTAACAGTTAAAATTTGATTATATCAATGCAACTATTCTCATTTGTTTGAAATCTAATAAAATTAATAATGTATCAAAACAAACAAAAAAAACATGTGAAAATATAAAATTGTGCTCTAATCTTTAGAAGAGAAAAAAATAAAATTCTATTAGAATGGGGCTCTGGGAGAAAGACAAAATATATTCTACTCATGATAGGATAGAAGTATAAATCTTAATTACCCTGCCAAACTCATAGGAGCAGAGGATAGAATGGTGGTTAGCATGGGCAGGTAGGAGGAGAAAATGGGGAGATGTTGGTCTAGGGATCCAAAGTTTTAATTTTGCAAGAAGAATAAGTTCTGGAGATCTAATATACAACAGTGTGACTGTAGGTAAAAATACTGTTTTGTATACTTGGACATTTGCTAGGAGGGTAGATCTTAAGTGTTTTCACCACCAAAAAAAAAAGAGCAAGAAGAAAAAGAAACTGGTTATTGTGAGGGGTGATGGATATGTTGCTCAACTTCATTGGATGAATATTTAATAATGTCTGTGCGCATATATATATATATATAATCATCAAATTATATACCTTGAACATATATAATTTTTAATTGTCTATTAAACCTCAGTAAAACTGGGGGGGAAGCAAACCCAGAATTTCAAATTATGCTGAATTGTAAAATAGGCAAATGAAAGCCTCCACAATTTATGCTAATTTTGAAAACCAGATAAATAATACAGGTATTTTTTCTTAAAATTATAAGAAATCAAATATTTCAAATATGATAGAAGTTGGATTCTTTTATCTTTCTTTCATTATCTTTTATAAAAATTCTTTACCTTAGAGGTGGGTCAAATTTGCATATATATTTGTTTTGTTACCTAGATTTTTCTTTTCAATTGACATGAACTTAATAAATTAGTATATTAAATTATTCTGTAATTTTAAAATGTCCATTGTTTTCTTCAAATTAGATTACTGTGAAAGAGAATAAGACAGTAATTATGAGAGTGACTTATTTCAGTGGTTTCTAGTTCTGACCTCCAGTTACCAGTTACCTCCAGGCCCGACAAGCCTTAATTTCTGTACATAAAAAACAAGAGTTTATACATGATTACCTTCCATCATTAAAATTGGGACAGTGTCAGTAATCATAATACATTAAACATATCTTGATAAAAATAATCTAGAAGAGTGGGCGTTTTTTTAATTTTTTTTTTAATATAAGCTCTAAACCCAATGTGGGGCTTGAACTCACAACCTCAAGATCAAGCGTTGTATGCTCTACTGAATGAACCAGCCAGACATCCTGATAAAAATAATCTAAATGCATAATTATTAGTTACATTTCATCAGTATTTGCCAAATCCAATTTTATTATTTGAGCATACTAGTAAAATTTAAGTATTTGTGTTACTAAATTTTATTTGTATTTAGCTATTTAAAAGTGATAAATACAGAATCTATTATACAGATTGTTAAAGAGTGCATGATTCTTCAAAATTTATTTTAAATAAGCTAAAGTTATTGTTTTTCCTAAACCTGCAAAGTTATATTTAAAGCAAAATAAAATGCCAGTCACTTTCTGGGATGTGTTCCTGAGGGCTTCAAGGTTAGTGATTTTATAACCACTCTAATAAATATCATAAGCCAAAATTTCTATCCTCCAGAGGAGGGAAGAAAGATGGGTGTCTCTTCCTCTGTATGAACCTGGAGCAGGAGAGCAGGTGGCGTGGAGAAAGTTGACAGAAGGAAGTGGCAATTTCTGCCTTTACGATGTTAATCTTAAATTGGTAGTAGGTCACCTAACATCATCTGGAGGAATACAGAGGCGTGAGATTGAAATCCTGTTGAGCTGGAAGAGTGTAAGGTAACACCTGTTGTAGGTTTTAAAGCGTTACTTGTGATCAGGTGAAGGAAATGAAGGATGGCTCAGTGGAAGGGAATGGGATGAAAATACAGCGCTGAGATGTGGAACGGTGTACGCTATGGGGCAGTCACAGTAAAGGGTTTACTACTTTGGGGCAGTGAAGTGAGAAAGGGCGTGGCAGGGAGGTGAAGCCAGAAGAATGGAAGGCCCTGATTGCGAGGTTAAGGATTTGGGACTCTCTCCTGGGGCTCCCAGGAAGCCAATGAAGGGTTTTCAGCAAAAGAATATCTGATTAGATTTTTTAAAGATTTTAATCTATTCATTTTTGAGAGAGAAAGCACGCGAGCCGTGGGAGAGGGGCAGAAGGAGAAGCAGACTCCCCGCTGAGCAGCGAGCCAGATGCGGGATTCAATCCCGGGACCCTGGGATCATGACCTGAGCCAAAGGCAGATGCTTAGCAGAAGACAGACGCTTAACCAGCTGAGCCACCCAGGCACCCTAGATTTTTTTTTTAAAGCTGACTGTCATGGTCTGTGATGGGACAAGGACGGAGGTAAGGAAACAGCTGAGATTTCACAATAGTACAGGTAGAGATGAGGAGGTCCCAAACTGAGGCATTGGCAGAGCATGGAAGGGAAAGGGGAGATGTGAATGGTATGAAACACAAGTAACAGAACTAGATGATAGGTGAGAGATAGAGGAAAGGGGGAGAGGGAGAGATTTTGATGATTCCTGCCGTCCAGCTTGGGAAAGTGGTGGGGAAGGGGGCTGCCACAGGGAAAATATGCATTTCTGTTTGGGGGCATGGTGGAGAGGGATGTGGAATTAATCTGTTACATGTTGAGTTTAGATGTCCTTGGTGTCTTATGTGGGGATGTCCTTTGACAGATTCATAGTCAACAAGGACTAAAGGTGTGTATCTGCATAAAGGGGTATAATGTAAATAGGTACACACACACACACACACACAGCAAAGAGGCTATGGAAAAAAAGAGGTGGGGTGATTCATGAGTACAGGGTGATTTGAAAAGGGGACCATGTCAGAGAAGGTTTCACAGAGATATATGTGAGCCGGTTTAAAACATCACTAAGAATTTTCTGGGAATATACCTCAGGTGTTAGGAACAGGGAAGAGATATTCCAGGAAAAGGGGCAGAGGTGTGAGAAAAGGATAATCAGCTGCCAACCATGGACATTGAGAAATGATCACCAGGGAACGCATGTGGAGTGTTAATATTCCCTGATTCTCCACCGCCCCATCCTCTGTGAGCCCTGATTAAGGGGTGCAACCAAGGAGGAACCTCAGAATAAAACACCGAAAGAAGGATCCCCTAGAAACAAAGCTTATTCAGGGACTCGGGTAAACAGGTCAAAGAGAAAATAGTCATGTAGAGCATCAAAGAATTGGGGAGACAGATGAAAATCACTGAGTGTGAAAAACACCGGACACCCTTAAGTGTTGGTGTCATCAAAGAACCTACGGAGTAAGGACGAAAGGCAGACAGCAAAGTGGAGAAGATGGGCATAGAGAGGCAGTGCTGAAGAACTTGGAGCAGCTGGGAAAGGTACCCAACCTATGCAGTTAAATCCCCCAAAACAAAACAGAAATGAGATCAATCGGTGAAGGAGTCCAGGCTGAAAAATCTAAAATGCAGAAAAGCAGATTCAAACCTGGTGGCTATGGTAATTAAGGTCCTAACTCACACACAGATGTTTCATATTCATACACATCTTTGGCATAGCAAATACATCCTCATGTGTTTGAGTGCTCATTAGCCATCCCCGTGATCGCCTCTGCGCTAACCTCAGCAATGAAAAACCATGTCAGAGAAAAACACACCTTAATGGGCTTGACTGGAAAGGAATGAAGGATGTGGAATATTTTGCCCGGCAGTTGATTTTTAAGCCTAGGCTTAAAGATATATGCTGAGAACGTTCAGAGAATGTATTGAAAGTTGCAATAAAAAGTCCCATTATCTTTAATGGGACTTTCATGGCTAATTCCCTGTGCAGTGCTGAAAATGTGCCCCTTAAACGGGATTGCTTTTTTGCCTTAAGATATATGGAGTTAGTGGAGTATTCAATTTGGCTGTGCTTCTGCTGCCAGAATCTCGCTCCAGCTGCTGCCCATCGCTTCTGCATTCTGTTCGGTTGTTTTGCACAGTGCCTGCGGTCTCTTTGCGTTCTTTTCAAATGCTCATTAACCCCTTGTCTTTCAGCTCTCTCGAACTGTGACACCTAGGAACCCAGAATGGTGGTGGGAAGATTTCATCCGTACTGTCTGTTTGACCAGAGTCAAACAATAATCTTGAAAGCATCAATAGACATCCGGAGGTTATTTCTATAAAATCTACTGGACACTTGCCTGAGTGATTACAGGCTTTTGGATTACAACTATTGTTAGACTGTCACTCGCATTTTCTTATAGGGAGAATGTAAATATTTAATATTTTATTAGACTTGTGTGTGTGTGTATCAGATGAGTGAATTCTTTTTTTCGTTGTTTTTTAAATTTTATTTATTTATCTATCTATTTATTTATTATGATATGTTAGTCACCATACCACACTTCAATAGGTTTTGGTGTAGTGTTCCATGATTTATTGTTTGCGTCTAACGCCCTGTGCTCACTGCAATACGTGCCCTCCTTAATACCCATCACCAATGAGTGAATTCTTTATTGTTGAAAACAAATACCTCTTTGCCCTTTTTTCACATATGCATATTTATGTGTTTCATTTGAAAAAGGGCTTTCTCTGTTACAAGGGAAGAAGGACATAGGTGTTAGGTTTTGGAAGCCCCTGTAGACTTGTGGCAATTTTCTCAAGATTTCCATTTATCACAAACACTTGGCTGAGGGTGACCAAGGTGGGAAAGATCAACAGGTCGGCAGCGGGCCTTTCCACATTAATTTTGCAGAGACTCTGCGTGCGCAGAGTCATAGCATCCCCCTGGGGACTGAGCAGTAGTTAACGTACTGCGTTACCCCGCAGGTGTACAATTCTTCCTCGGTGTAAGGTAATAAAAGGGAGCAGGGAAAAGAAACAACATTAAACAATTAGTTTCTTCATTCAGGTGCCTCATTCCGGTTGTCAATAGACTTTTCACATTGCTGCTCTGTGCTCAGTACTTAAAAGTAATTAGAAGCCAGAATAAAAGAGATCACTGCGGGAATGAACATGCTTTACACAGAACAGTGGTTTTATATAGAAAAATGCAAATCTGTAGTAGAGAAGGCACGCAATCTCCCTTCAGTTTATTTTTCTTACTTGATTGCTGTACAATCAATATACTTACTTAGCTGGCTTCAAATCTAAATCCTTTTTAATCATGAATGTATTTTCGTATGATGGGGTGTACATTCATAGTGAAGTGGTTTGGGCTGGCTGAATTAATCTCTACCAAAACAATGCATTTAAAGTATAAATGCTGAGACCGAGATTGTGATTGCTGAATTATGGATGTGGGGAGCTGGAATTTTCTAAATGCAGTAATCCACATGATGTGATTTTGGTACAATGGAAAGGGCCCTGGAATTTGAATGAGAAAACAGGTTTTGAATCCTTTGACTTACTCTCTGTGTGACCGTGATTACATCACCTGGTCTCTCGGAGACCTATTGGTGAAGTGGAAATAATGATTTCTTTCTGAAAAAGATGGCATAAGGAATAAGTGAGCAATGTATGTGAAAGCGCATACTGTAAGACCTGGCAATAGTGAACACTGAGTTTTCCTTACTCCGTGTTTCTGATAGTGAATCCATCTTCTCATTACAGAGTTAAAATATGAAATGCATCTGTTTAAAATAATTAGCTCATACCTACCAAAATAGGGGAGATCTTGTAAGAACTATTTAAAAAATCAGAGTAGTTGCAAAGTAGACCTGAAATGTTTCTCACCGCAAAAAAGAAGTGGTTAATTTTGTGATGTGATGCAGGTGTTAGCCAACCTACTGTGGTAATCATTTTGCAACATATAAGTGTATCAAATGAACCTGTTATACACTTTAAACTTGCAAAATGTTATATGTCAGCTATATCTCAACAGAGCTAGAAAAGAAGTCACAGTAATGAGTCACGAAGAGACGAAAGAGGAGCATGAAAAATACAAGAGCTGACTCCTCTGATCTGTAAGAAATAGAATACACAAAACACTGGGCCCTATTAGAGCTTATTTTTAGAATCCTCCTTGGGTAGCTTGTAGAAAGTCATTCGACAGCAGAACAGGATCCCCTTGAATTCAAGGACAGGAAGTTTTCTTGCCTGATGTCGAAAACCAAGAGTATGTATTAGAATAGAGACAAATATTTAGGAACTTGAAATGAATCAGGTGCTAGCACATGCTTCTTCATGCATGCATTGAGGAGAACAAGAAACCAGGAGCACCACTTGTGTGGCGTGCACCGCGCTATGCCAAACCGGAGAGGTGAGAGTCGTTGGTGTCACTGCACTTACAGTCTGAGATCTTGAGCGCCTGGGTGGCTCAGTCAGTTAAGTGTCTGCCTTCAGCTCAGGTCATGATCTCAGGGTCCTGGGACTGAGTCCCCTATCGGGCTCTCTGCTCAGCAGGAAGCCTGCTTCTCCCTCTCCTTCTCCCTTTCTCTCTCTCTCAAATAAATAAATAAAACTAAAAAAAAAAAAAGTTCTTGACAAAAGAACCACCTTGGAAACCAGACAGCCATACTATGGAGCACAGGTTCTCTTTAGTGATGACAATAGGAGAAAGATGGTCAGAGGATTGAGTTTTTAAATGAAATGACGGAAGGAATAGATTTGTACGTTTCAACGTACAACAGAAAGAATATATAACTTGTGTCGACAGTGTTAAAGAACTGATTCTGTTAGGATTTCAAATGTTTTCTTCTGAACCCAGAAAATATTGATAAATGATAACTGGACAGGTTTGATGAGAGTGATTAATAATGAATGAATTTGGGATTCCTGGGTGGCTCAGTCAGTTAAGCGTCTGCTTTCAGTGCAGGTCGCGATCCTGGGGTCCTGAGATCAAGTTCCGCATCAGGCTCCTTGCTCAGCAGGAAGCCAGCTTCTCCATCTGCCTGTCGGGCCTCCTGCTTGTGCTCTCTCTCTGACAAATAAATAATAAAATCTTTTTAAAAATTTAAAAATTAAGGAACTAATATAAGAATAATGAATCAGATATACTATGATATATATTTGAAATGTTATAAACCCCCAGGCCGTCAAACTAAACTCATCCATTATAACAGATGAATATATTGTGCAGTTCCATATGTCAACATACCTAAGTCTAGTACCTTTCATGCTAATTTAATTTCCTGTTTCTTACTATGTTATAAATCTCTCCTCTCTAGGTGCACCACTAATATCTCTTGCCTATTTTGGTACAGTCTCACTCTGACTCTCCTAGTCTTGCCTCTTCCCACTGTTTTCACCCCATCACAAAAGTGATCATTTAAAAATGCAGATGAAAGGGGCTCAGCATCTGACTCTTGACTTCAGCTCACTTGGAAACTGAGCAGAATCATTTATATTTTTCCAACAAAGAGAAATGTATCTTATTTCAAAGATTGTTGAAACTAATCTGCCTTAGGCTACCCAGGACCGAAGTTCAGATGATGCCGTGGAGTGCATAAAATCAGACCATCAGCAGAGCCTTCCATCGGTCATAAAGAGCTTCTGTGTATAAAACAGTAGTGTGCAAGAGCAGTAGCGGCTGTGTTCCAGTTTACTTCACCTGCTTCATTCCCTTGAGAGTGAAATAGTCATTATTTCTCTGCAAAACTCGGATGCTGCCCAGATAATCAGCTTAGTAGAGTACCTCGGAGAACCACAGCTGATTAGACTCCTAATAACTTGTTTGTGACAGTCACTTGAACAAGTATAATGGGTCTGCCTTTTAATTAAAGGAGGAAAAAAGACTTCTATAGAAAGGGGGGGAATTATTTCATGTTTTTAAAATGTCAATCTGTAAGACTCTAAATGTACACACCTATAACCATAATAAGCATATAACTCATGTGAGGAATATTATCAAAATAATAGGTTCCTCGGGATGTCCTTATATAGACTCTGAGGGATGTATTTGCCCTGAGGGAATTTTCTCCCTCTTGTTTCCATGACTGAAGGCAGCAAAGAGTTATAAAGAATGGTGAAAATGAGGCAGTACCCATGGAAGACCAGAGGTAAAAAAAAAAAACAAAATCAGACTCCGATTATTATGTAGAATTCTGCATCGGGGAAAACGCACTGATTTCAGAATTGTGAAATATTTGCTTCACTTTATATTTACCTAGTACAAAACCAAGTTAACCTTCATATTGATGCAAATAATTCAATGAGTTTCAATAGTTAGGCAGTTTATATAGATGGTTAAGGGGTCCTGTCTAATGCCACCATTTGCAGAACTGGTCAAAACTGTTGTTTGACATATGGTCCCTTAAACTCAGAAGACCCCCTCCCACGGATGCCTTTAGATGTGGGTATGTGCTTCCCATATATCCTATTTTCCTAACAAGAAATTATTCTGCTAATTATACTGCATGAACACACAAAAAAGAGAATATACTTCTCCAAGTGCTTCAATTCTACTATTTTTGCACAAAAGAGTTAAAATCGCTGCTCAAGAAGCTTTTGAAGTCTCAGTGTGTATCCCTAAATCCAGAGACCCCAGTTCTCTGTTGTTAATTAAATATGTAACATTATTAAGGAGTATAATAAAAATTTTCAAAGTAATGTTTAGCCTGAATTTTACAAATATGGGGAAGATAAAAAACAAACTATCCCTTGCTAAAGGTTGCATTTCCTATTTTAATGTTTCTCAATCATCTACATCGTGTTAGTTTATGGCAAATTGTTGTGGCTGCCAGTTCAGAGCTCTTCATCACACCAGTGTTTCATGTGCTCTATTTGTGTCAGAAGATGAGTGACCCTTCTCCACTAGTAATAGGAGAGTTTGGGATCACCCCCAGAAGAGAACAATGTAATGATTAGCTACCAAGGAGAACAGCAGAGTCCTGACTGTGAGCTAAGAGTCAGCAGATAAATCCACTGCCAGAAAACAGAGCTCAAAGCCATAAAGCTCACATGGTTCTGGTTTCCTATATCAGTTTCCCTGCGAGTTACTGTGTCACCCTTGTGGCCCCAAAGGGGTGATGTGATGCATGTCCCCAAGGGTTCAATTTAATGCATTTCAACCCTTGGGAAATTGGCTTCCTTGTTCAGTATAATTTGAATCAACATTAAATGAAGCATTTGAGCTCTGGAGGCTTTAAAAGGTAATCGGGAATTTAAAAACCAAAAATTATTTTAAAACAAGGTAATTGAGAGTAAAATTGATGTTTTTGTCTGGAATCATGGTAAATGACCAAATATGTAGAAGATCCTTGGGTTTTGAGAATCTTCAATGTAATTTATTACAGAAATGTCATGAATCATCTTAAAGAGAAGGATTAACGTTTTTTTAAAAAAAAAGAACTAATGTAACTTGCTTCCAGATTTGAAGTCTTACAAAGTGAACTAAATAGAGTGTAATAGACATGAGTTAATAAATGGTCAAAATACAATATGTCACATTTAAAGTAATTTAGGAAAATAAGTTTTGTCTCTCCAATGAGACTTAGATGAGGGCGAGGTTTGGATGCTGATTGTTTTTTGTACCCCTGCCATCTGGAAATTAGACTGGCCAACAGGAGGCTGTTTCACATGCTTTCCCTGACCTTTCACTCTACAGTTTGACATATAAAATAAAATTGATACCTGAGGTCTAGGATCAGTTGGGACAAACATATGAAATAAAAATCACAAAGAAGCATGTTAGCAAGTACCAAATTATAGTCAGGTGAGCTCTACTTCTACCAAACCCCAATATATAAAAGAGATATTGGTGGAAGTTTGTCACTAACTTCATGAACTTATCATAATCATATAACATCATAATTTTATAAAATTATAAGATTTTATAAAAATTAACCACAGGGTCATTTTAATGAATATCTTTTTTTAAAATAAAAAGGAGAAAGAGCTTTTGTAAATAGTTAAAATGCAGTGAGGTTTGGGAAATGGAATTTATGAAAGCTCATGTTCCTTGGATTTTCCAAGTAACGTATTGCCCATACGAGCGCATGTAGGCAGACTCGCAGTGTGAGCCCAGCAGCAGAGAGAGGTGGGGGCAGCATCACCACAGGCATGGCTAAGTGATCACACATGCCACTTCATGTAATTCTTATGGCACTTTATCCAGCCAGTATGCCAGCTTTTGTCATTTCACAGATAACAAAATAGAGGCCAAGAGAGTACAAGTAACCTGGCCAAAGTCCTACAAGGCGTCCTCAAATCCCAGTACTTCTGGTTGTGACACCCATGTGTCAACCGCTATTCAACGTTCAGAAAGATTTTGTGATATGTTGAAAGACACTCCAAAAGTGGATAGATGTTCCTTATTTGGGGAGAGGTTTATGCAATGGTACCAAGATGTTGACCACAAGCAGAAAGTTCTGGATAGGGTGGAATAGCTGGGGTGCTGGGAAGATGGAGTGGAGCATGGGAGAGCAGTTGGTAGAAATCCTCAAGCATCAGAATGAAGAGTTTGGTTTTGCAAAAGTTGCCTCAAAAGCAACTGAAAATGCTTTGATCACAGTATTGAGAGTATATTAAGGATACATACTTAGTAAATTATTTTGATAATTTGCTTAACAAATTGTTGTTTTACATCGCATAATGTAAATGTTGAAAAATTTTCCCCATCAACCAAGGAAATAAATAAAAGACTCACTTACTTCTAAACTCTAACCCCCAAGGCCATGCATGTTGGGGCCCAGACTACTTCTCTAACTTCATCTCCTTCTCCTCTCTGTGTGCCCTGCACATTGAGCTCCACACTTGCTCTTAAGCAGACAGAACATGCATTAACCTCAGGGCCTTTGCACTTGCTCTCCCTAAGAAAAGCTAAAAACTAAGGCCCATATTTTCCAGGATGAGGCCAAAATATTGAGAAGTGGTCTTCTCAATAACAGCATTTCCCTCTGCCATTGCACCCTGTTCACTTTCTATTCCCTTAAAAATTTCACATTTCTGGATAACTTATCACCACCTGGTATTATGTATTTGCCTCTTATTTTCTTTTTTACCCCTACCCCCGAAATTTGACCTCCAGAAGGGATGGGATTTTTTTCTGTTTGCTGTTGTATTTTTTGTGATATAATCTTCTATAGAGAGAATAGGACAATAATTCTGTTTTTTTCTCTAGCATGGCTGATCAAATTTTTTAAAGAAAAGTTATTGATTAGAAAAGCCTTTTAATTTCAACACTATTGCTAAATCTCTTAGAAATTTTTAAATCATTGTCAGATATGAGAACCCCTACAGGGTCCCATAGCATATGAACCATAACATTTGGAAGAATATTCCACAGACTAGCTTCTGGCTCTATACATTTCTAGCCTGGTTTTTCCTCCACCACATACAGTCCTGGGTGCCTCAGGATAGGAACATTGCATTACAACCTTGGGCTCTGCACCTCCTTTTCAACATGAGGTGAGAGAGTTTGCACAATGGGCAGTACAAATACTCTGGAATCCATTTCTACACCAGGAGACTATAATAACCTAACTATAAATGGAAATGACTGTGAATCATATATGTAGGTTCCAGTCAACCTAGCCTAAGTGCACCATAATTCTACTTCCTTTAGCTCAGTACCAGAAATAATCATGGCCATTTGAACACTCCAGAACATGACAGAGGGAAGTTGGGATAGACATGGTTAAGACAGCAGTCATAACCATTTGCAGTTAAAACATTTTACTTTCTCAAATTTATAAAAGCATGTGGCTATGTGGACAATTTGTTAGGGAACCCTACAAGTGAGGGACGCTGACTCTCAACCTTTTCTAGCTTGATGGCAAATCCACTTCTTCCAGCATCTAGTACTTGTAGGTACAAAGCAGACATTCAAAAAATATTGATTGAGTGAATGAATGAACAAAAGTTACTTCTTTGTGACTTTTCCATAGCACTGTTAAATCAAAGTGCCTTTCAAATTAAATTGGACCCATTAACCACAGGTTACATTTATCATATTAAAACTCTGCTAAATCTCTGATGTGATGTGGGATCTATTCTTAATACAAAATATGTCAAGAAGATTTATTCATTATAAGCACAGATATATTGACACTTTCCTTTTTCTTTCTGTGGGGAAATTCACAATTTCTGCATAATTTTATAGCCCTGTCAAGTACATTTTCTCAGGAGTATGCTCTAAGCAGGGCTATTACTTGGAATGTCTCATTACTCAAATTATAGAACAACTTTCTTCTGTGTATATGTTATATTTGCCTTTTTATGAAGGACAAAGTCCACTGTGACCTTTATTTTTTTATTTTTGTGACTTCCACTGCAGCTAGAAGGAGCAGGCCCATATTTTCCAGGATGGGGCCAAAATATACATTTCTTTAAATTTTAATTTAACTGCCTAATATGAAAACAGAGCTATTGCTAGAAAGGAAATTGGCGGGTCTGATAAGAACCCTTGTACTGAGTGGATTTGCCTAGGATTCCCAGCCTTCCTAATGCTCCTTCATTGTCTTGTCCAGAGTTAGCAGAGCTCACTGGTAATCACCGAAGTACCTATAAAACCAAATGATCTCTTGTAAAACCTGACTCTTATGCACCACTGAAAAACCACGTGCCATTCTCTGGATCTGGAATCTTTCCGAGAATGCTAGAATCAAAATGCTTCTTGCAAACACTGAGGTTTTCCACTTGACATTCAGATTGAGATAGCTGAGAGAACACAAAACGTTAGGAGGCAAATAGTGATATATTAACAGCAAAGTTGTGGGCTTACTGCTGGGCTTTCTTCCACATGCTTAATTCGGGAGAATGGAGTCCTGTGATGCTGTGATGGAAAAAGTAGGCCTCCACTGGACAAATCAACTGTCAATCAAACACAGGCAGTATTTCCCACATTGACCTCATCGTATCTTTTTAAATACACTTTTTTTTAAAGGATTTTATTTATTTATTTGAGAGAAAGTAGATTGAGAAAGAGCAAGAGAGAGAGAGAGCATGAGCCCATGGGGAGGAGGGACGGAGGGAGGGAGAATCAGGTTCCCCATCGAGCAGAAAGCCCACCGCAGGGCTCAATCCCAAGACCTGGGATCATGACCTTAGCCAAAGGCAGATGCCCAACCAACTGAGCCACCCAGGTGCCCCTAAATGTTTCACTTTTTAAAAAATTTCAAATTAATCTTGGGACCTAATTGGAACATACACAGTGGTTGGTATTGACAGGCAGAAATAGGTAGACAAAGCCATCTGTCTTGGATATGGTAGGAAAGAAAGCGTACACATCCATTTCAAGGTAGATTTTTCTGTTAGGTGATGTGTGTGTGATTGGTTCAAAATAATGACATTTTGAGGGACCCTCTCAGAGAGCATGGTACTGGCCATGCTGATTGATCGGGAGATTAGAGCAAAATCTTTTAAAGTCTCTGGAAGATAATTTGCTACTGTACTGTTGTTTATTACAGTTTAAAGTAGGGAGAAATAGAACCATTCAAAAAGATTTTAAAAATGAATAAAAATTACAGCTGCTTGTTAAAAATCCTTCACAACAAGTGTTAGAAGAAGGCAAGTCATGTTTTATCTAGAAGAACAGACATATTTCAGTTTGATTAGAAAAAGGTAAAGATTTTTTTCTTAGTGTCATTCAGCTAGTGTAATGAGCATTATTGATTAAAATGTTAGAATCAATAAGGACCTAAAATTGGAGTAGAGGAGACCGTAAGGAGGAAAAAAAAGTTATGGTCTGTCAAGTAAGCTGACAATTAAATGCTTTGTGAAAAATTGATTTTTGAAGGGTGAACTGTCAACTGTACTCCTTGGCTTTCTAGGGCATGCAGGAACAAGTAAAAGGACAAGTATCTATTGTTATCAGACTCATACACTAAATATTTAGAAATACCACATACTACCAGAAGCTAATTGTAACACTTCAGCTTATCGGACTATGTGTTACTAACGCTTTGTAAAGAGTTCTCTGTCGTGTTAATGCTTGTCAGGTCATTGAACAGCCAATGAAACTTGACGTGTTTCTCCTTAGAATCCAATTATGCATAATAATACAATTACACGTTGTTAAGTTCTTTCTAAAATTTCAGCAGTAATATTTAAAGCCCCTTACTCCTCTTTTTCTTAATTCATCAGTATCAAAATCTAGCAGGCAGGTTGCTCTTCTGTAGTACAACCTCTAACCGAAAGTGAGTTAGATATTCCTCACATAGAAACAATTACATGGTAGACCTTTCATTTGCAAGGAAAAACTGAACAGACCTAGATAAATACATATGTAAGAAAAACACCAAACTACAGGGAGGTAAATGCAAAACTAGAAAAAAACACAATCAAAATACACATAAATTAAAAGGAAGGTAAAACAAAATCTGCTCATATGAATTTTACACAAAACATCTAGAAGTAATGAACATTTCAGTGAAATGTATGCAAAAGGTACCCCTAAAAAGCAATTCGTAGAACAACACCTGAAAAATGTTAACAAATAAACAGAAGCTCTAAGAGCTGCCAAAGAGAAAAATGTGGAAGGACATAAAAGAAATGCTTTAAAAGGGGAAGACAAAGGACAAGGCACACCAATCACTGAATGCAAGGGCTGAATTCTGAATTTTCTTAGGTTTGCTCTGGGCATCACATTATCATATAACTAAATAACAGTTCCTTTTAAAATTTGTACAGTCTTAGATTGGGTGCAAGAAACATACTTTTTAAACTATCAATTCTGATCACAGTGAATATTAATTTCACTGTTTATTTTTCTAAGCTATTGGGCATAAATTAGTATAAATCTATTAACTATCATGCAGACATATATGAAAAATATTAGGAAGTCTTTTAAATTACATGAAATACCAGTAAAGAATAATATCTGATAATAGATTTTATTATAATGCTGTTTATTTAACTTTATGTATATAAACTCATAAACATAGTTCATTATGAGTTTGTTAAATTTAAATACTTAATTTAGGACCCCAATCATGTAGCTCTATAATCTATTTTTAAACAGATATTCTAGGGACGCCTGGGTGGCTCAGTTGGTTATCTGATTCTTAATCTCAGCTCAGGTCTTGATCTTAAGGGTCAGGAGTTCAAGCCCCACACTGGGCTCCATGCTTGGTGTGGAGCCTACTTTAGAAGAAAAAAAAAAAAAAAAAAGAGCCAGGTGTTCTATGTAGAAAAATCACTGGTTCATTGTCTAGCTGCTTCCATTTTGGCTGGTGTTTTTTGATTTTGAAATTAGTGTAGGGGAGGAAAAATAATTTTCCCTCTATCCTTCTGGGTTCTTAGCTGAGACCCCTATAGTAAAAGACAGATTAATAAGAGAAAAACAAACAGAGGTTTATTAACATATCTACCTCATGAATACATGGGGGATACCCAAAGACAAATGAGTAACTCTCTGAGGAGGCAGATTAAGAATAATATATTCTGTTCCTCTTCATTAGTAACCCAAACTGTGTTGAAGTGTTTAACGGGAACACATGGAATTGGACTTGCTTTTGCTTTTGTGCACAGGTGCACCCTGAGTGTGACACTGGAGCAGGCCATCATCCTGGCCCGAAGCCACGGACTGCCTCCTCGCTACATCATGCAGGCCACAGATGTGATGCGGAAGCAGGTAAGTCTCACACACCGGGTAGGGATTGTTTTACAGGACCTGGATTTGAAGCTTCCTTTTAATAAGGATTTGTCAGGTTTAATCGGAATAATCAGCATTTTTCAGGTGTCTGATGGGTGCCTGGATGTGAGAGACATTTTTCCAGGCTCAGAGGGTAAGTGTGAACAAGAAACACCCCCAGGGATGAAGGGATGCGGGTTCTCCAATAATTTAACCAAGCTGCAAAAAGAGATGTCTAAAGAGGTAGCCTGAAGGAAGAAAGGGGTTGGACAGGCAAATTGGGCAGGAGTGGATTTGGGGTTTATGTAAAGGACAAGGTCAAGGGATCCATGGCATTTTCAGGGCATTGCAGGTAATTTACTAAGGCTCTGGGAATACATTGAGGAAGGGGGTGGAAACAAGGAAGAGGAAAGAATTGAGGGCCCTCCTTGCTCCTGGAGCTCCCAAAGGGAATTCCAAGCCATGCTAAGAAACTTGTGCATTATTCTGAAGATCAAGTACATACCTCAGATTTTCCTTCAGAGGAGAAGAGCAATCTTAGGAATGTCTTTAGGTCACCGAAGTATTTATAGGTGGGAATATACTCTCTTATCAAGATAATGAACTTTGATATAATACCCAATGGTATTTTAAATGTGATGGTTTGGTTTTTAACTCTTAAAATTCTTTTAAAAGATAAGAAAAATGCACTAACCTCCAATTTATTGATTATTAGGAAAATGTACTTAATCTAATAGAAAAGACACAACTTAGTAGAAACACAAAAGAAGTTGGAAAAGATCAATTTTATATTTTCTTCTGCCACATTTTCTCAGGGTTACCACAGAAAATTGATCTAACAAATCTCTCTGCGTGCTCACTTGGTCTGAATTGCCCAGTGATAGTGAGTGACTTAGTTTTGTTTTGTTTTTAAGATTTATTTATTTATTTTAGAGAAAGAGAGAGAGCACACATGGGGGTAGGGGCAGAGGGAGAAGGAGAGAGAGAGTCTCAGGCAGAATCCCTGCCGAGAGTGAGCCCGATTCGATTCAACTTGGGGCCCATCCCACAATCCTGAGATCAAGACCTGAGCTGAACCCAAGAGATGCTTAACCAGCTGCACCACCCAGGCTCCCCAGGTGGCTTAGTTTTATTAAGATACACTTTTATAGTTAAAACTACTTTATTTACTCAAGCCTTAACATATAGCTCTTGCATAAACATACAAATCCCTGTGGGTTTGGTCCCAAGATTATACTACAGAATGTCAAAAAAAAAAAAAAAAAATCCATGGAAGCAGTCATGAGGCCAGCACCGGATTGGGGTCTGCAATTCAGAAAAAAAGTGCAACAAGTGGAGATACATTGGAACTTCAGGCTCGGAACCCTGGGGCTGGAGACTGAAAACCAAGATCTCACCAGGTCCAAGAGGGATTTGCTGAGTAAAGGTTAGATCCGCAAGAGGCACAGGACACACTGTGGTTCAGCTGGAAAAGGGCAAATACAGATGCAAATGCCAGCAGATTGGGGAAGGATTTTTTGGGTGGATATACAAATTTGGTTTTAAAAGGTAGATCAAGGTAAACTTGTGATTATCCATATCGGGGGTGGGTTTGGAATGCCAAAAAAACAGAGAGAGACTAAACATTGTTTCACTCTGTTGCTGTTAGAGTAAGTTTGCAATAAGACTTGAAGGAGCCATCTCAAAATTCTAGTTTATGGCAAGACTACAAGACTGGTATTAGCCTGTTTTAGAATAATGTAGTAGAGGAGTAATGATGGATTGGCTAGATATACATTCAGACTACATGGACTTCAATAATCAAAACCTTTAAGTTCTCACAACTGAAAACGGAGATAGATAAAATAGAGATGGAAAGTAAAAATCATATTATGTAAGCCTTAATGACTTGTTTAACTGGTGTTAATGTACACAATGTACATGTGATATTTACATATATTATTAGTATGTATTATTATATATTTATAGAATATAACTTAAGGCAACTGAAAAGTTATGAAGTTTCTTATAAAATCCTTGTCGATTTCTTTTATTTTTTTTTAAGATTTTATTTATTTGACAGAGAGACAGCCAGCGAGAGAGGGAACACAAGCAGGGGGAGTGGGAGAGGAAGAAGCAGGCTCATAGCGGAGGAGCCTGATGTGGGGCTCGATCCCATAACGCCGGGATCACACCCTGAGCCGAAGGCAGACGCTTAACCGCTGTGCCACCCAGGCGCCCCTCCTGGTCGATTTCTTAACTGCACTGCTTTTCTGTATTTATCACTTCTTCTTCTCCCTTCCATATTTTTAAAATAATACATTTAAAATAGGTAGCTTCCCTCCTTTGTTACTTGTTTCTCTGCTCCAAGAGGCTTGGAGACAAAGAACTGATCTCTGACTCCTCCGTGAAAGATCAGAGAGCCTGGGGCCCCCTCTCTGGAGAACCCGGGCTAACCTGGTGCACAGAGTGATTTTGGCAATATTCCCTCTGCTGTGCATCCTGTCTCAAGGGTTCAGCTGGTACAGGAGACGGGATTAGTGGGTGGGATCCACTCTGCAAGCCAAGTCTTCCCTGCCTCTGATCGGAGTACTTAGAACACAGGTGGGAATCAAAGATCTAACTTTTCTGTTCTCTCTGCCTTTCAACCATTTAGATACAACTCTCCGGAGACTGAATGGTTGGTATATTTGCCAGGTTAATGAATAAGATTCTCTAAGATCTTTAGTTTCCTTTTGAGGAAGAAGCAGCTCTTCAGCATGATTTGTTCTTGTAACTGCAGTATTATTTTCATGTACAGATTTTGTATATGTACTTCTCATAGACTTGTGGTTGGACGCCCTAGTTGAGTGGGAAGGAAAGATGAAAGACCGAAGGAAGGGTCCTATGCCCCTTCTAATTTTTTGATAATGATTATAATAATCCTAGGCAACACTTTTACAAAACCAACTGATCTCATTAATAAAAAGCTTGAGGGAGAAGCTCTCACTGACATTAGAAACAAAGTTTTCTATCCTACAAATTATACATTCCAAGTATTATCTGGTGGAAGCCGATCTCAAAAAGGTTTTGACCTTTTTAATAAAACTGGAATTTCAAAGAATTCTGTCTCCTTACGAACAATATCAGGGCATTATACTGGACACCGATAACAAAGACTAAGGAAGATGTGGTTCTTGCCCCATCTCATGGTGGCCACAAGGGGAAAATCGTTATGATGCAGACACCAACAGACAAGTGGCATACAACTCAGTGTTTTAGGACAGAAGACAGGGAATAAATGAGTGACTAGACTGTGAGCCCCTCGATGTCTGGGACACTGAGTATATTTTGTTTTGAGGGCACAGGTTTCCAGAATAGTACCTAGCAGAGAGTAAACACTGAATGACATGTGGACAATGAATTAGTTTTGACTAGGATAACCAGGAAAAGGTTTCGTGCCACGAGTGAGAATATGGTAGTGCTTAAGAGCATAGATTCTTGAGCCAAACAATGTCGGTTTGAATCCCAGCTCCAGTGTTGACTGTCTGTATCACTTGGGACAAGATTCTAAGTCTGCCTGTTACTTAGTTTCCTCATTATTAAAACAAAGATAATAATAGCACTTGCCTCATAGTGGTGTGAGGACTATATAAAGCAACACACTCAATGTACTTAAAACAGTACCTGATACAGTGAAGGACCAATTAATTATTGCCCAAGATGGTATTTGATTTGAGCCTGGGGGGATGAATGTGAGGTGGACAGGCAGGAAAGAGGAGAGAGAGGGTATTTAGGTAGAGGGAGCAACATGAGCAAGGGTATAAAAGTGCAAGTATTGGGGCACCTGGGTGGTGCAGTCAGTTAAGCATCCTACTCTTGGTTTCAGCTCAGGTCATGATCTCAAGGTCATGAGATCGAGCCCTGCATTAGACTCTGCGCTCAATGTGGTGTCTGCTTAAATTTCTTTCTCCCTCTGCCTCTGTCCCTCCGTGCATACACACTCTCTCTCCCTCTCTCTTTTTTTCTATCAAATAAATAAGTAAATCTTTTTTTTAAAAGTGCAAGTGTCTGGCATGTTGAGTATATGAAGAATTATATAGGTGAATTCACTGTGGAATATGCCAAAAGTTGTGTTTAGCATGATACGCATCAGTTTTATTTTCAACCTTTCAAGAAAGCAGAAGTCTTTCTTCAGATTATTTAATGGAATATTATGAGACTAAAGACAAAAAGAATTATACATAAATACTATAGTTTAGTAAATCTATTTCTCACAGGGATATGATTCAGAAGTTCTAAAACTAGTTTATGTGTATACTAGGCTTGAATAGATAAGTAAATATATTGCAAATAATAAGAATAAAATTTCTTACTGTCAGAAAAAGAAGTTACAAAGAGGGAAAAGAAGAAGACTGTAATCCAGAATGAACCCTGTGGCAAGGGAGTGAATCAGAGATAGCAGTTTGTACTGATGGACACACACACACAGAGATATACATAGATGTAGAAATAACTGTCGATGTTTGCATTAGTCAACTAGTTCTGTCTACTGAGAAGACCTAGAAGCAGTTACATGCCAATACTAGCAATGAGCATACCCAGCGTCCAGATGTCAGGTTCTAAACATAATTCTCCATTAAAAAGAACCAAGGATCCTTGGAGAAGTGGTTAATTTCCAGCTGAGATGGGGAAGATGAGCCTTGAACATCTTGAGGTACCAAAAAATAAACAAGTATTCAAAAATGATTGTGATTCTTTCAGTAGGACATGAGAAGCCACCTGAAGGAGTTCCTAGCCGCCAATCTAGAACAATTTGAACAAAAAAATTATTAATAATAGAAAATTGAATATTAACTCAGAATAAAATAAATACTCATAAATTCATACTGATTTAAATAAATATATGAATAAATAGATAATGGATTTGGGGAGAAGGGATGACTCTTATTTATGGAAGCATTCCTTCCTAAATGCTACAGTATCATTGTTATAGGCAAGATACACCAATGGAGGTTAAAGTCAGTGAGCAAAGGTTGAAGAGAAACAATATATGTGCATAGTCTCATAGTATCTTCCCCAACATAATTATTAACTATGAAAAGAAAAGTAGAAACTTTACAGTGGAAAAATCTGGCAGACACCACTTGAACCAAGTGATCAAAGTTAATGGCACAGATGATAAGACCTAGAGACATCATGTGATGGTCAATGTCAGTGATCTCATACACTGAGAAGGTACAAAATCACTTTTGTATCTAATCATGAGGAAAGATCTGACAAACCCAAACTGAGAAACATTTTGCAAAATAATGACCAGTACTCATCAAAAATATTAAGGTCATGAAAGACAAAGAGAATCTGAGGAACTGCTGTGTATCAAAGGACCAAGGAGACAAGAAAACGAAATGCAGTAGGGGATCCTGGACTGGATCCTGGCATAGAAAGGGGACACAAGTGTGGGAAACGGTGATATTTGAATAAGACTTGCCGCATGGTACTAGCGTTGATTCCCGGGTTGTGGTCATCATACCATAAGGGTAAGCATTAGAGGGAGTTTACGGAGCTGGGTATGTGAACTCTCTGTTCCGCTTTTGTAACTTTTCTCTAAGTCAAAAAATACTACAAAATAAAGAGTTATTTTTTAACTGTTTAATTGTGATTCCTAAATTTCTTCCCATTTATCTTTCTGCCACCCCCACCCCTTTTCCCTATTTGTTTTCCTTTATTTGGTCCATATTGAGAAAATGGGTTTTGTTTTCCTTTCCTCCTTTTCTCCTTTTCTTTCTCCCCTTCCCACAGCTCAGAAATTTGGTAGCATGAGAGAGAGTTTCAGAGTTTTTTTAAACCATTCTCTTTCATCTATTCTCAGCCCCAAACCCTGGTGTCTAGTTCTATGTAGTAACTAATTCCCATTAGGAACTGAGCAATGATTATAGCTTCATTCATGAACTTGACAGGTTGCGAAGACTTTTTCATGGCTAAGGTACATTGTCTTTGGTCTCTAAGCTTCGAGGCAGAATGCTTACATTTCAGAGGTCCACATGCCTGTGCCTTGTCCAGAATTGCTTTAGAACTCTTTAAGAAAATATTTTCTTGATAAGTACTATGAAGTTTAAAATAGCTAATTATTCAGCTGAGGACAAAACAGGTGCATGAGAGTGATAGAACTGTGATTTCTGTTCCACGAAAGTGGGGACATAGCAGGTATTTGTAGCCTGCTGATTTCTTATTTTCAACATCTAAAGTATTGCTTGCTTCTAGGAATAAAGACGTAGCTGAGATAGCGAACAGGGAGCTGTGATTTAAATTTATTTTGAATGATTCAGATGGCTACTGAGATAAATATCAATCCTTTGGAATGATATATCAGCATCTTTTGATGCTCAAAAACATTAGTTATGAAAATGCTCAGATGATGATTTCGCTCTTCTGCTTCATCGAGTCTCTCTTGATGTTAAATGCATGGTGGGAATAAATCCTCTATGCTCAAATGTTAATGGTATATTAAATAATTACTAATACAACGTAGAGCTAAAAATGATTTTCCCTGCTTCTTTCAGGGAGCAAGAGTTCAGAACACAGCAAAGAATTTGGGAATCAGAGACCGAACCCCACAGTCTGCTCCAAGGTAAGTGACTCCCCAGGTCTGCTCTTTTGCAAAGGGTTGGCCACCATTTCCCACACAGTGTCACTCACAGCTAATGCAAACTGAACTTGTAAACACTCTGTGGCTAAATGTGACTAGGGATAGATGGTCTCTGAGTTCAATGGAATTTTAGGGAAGCAAACTTAGCGGTAACAGGTAGAAGTCTTGACATTATTCTGTTTTGCAAGTGCCATCATGAATTCAAAGACTCACGTCCACACAGGTGCTACTAAAATTTGTATTCCAACTGCACTGAACCAACACAATGCCGTTTTCATTTCTGTTTCTATGCCTGCACATGCCGTTACCTCGGACATGATTGCTTTTCCCATCTGTGTCTGTGTGAAAAACTCCTACTTACCCACAAAACCCAACTTAACTGGCTTTTTCTCTTCGATGTCTCGGCTGAGTTTTCTTCCTCTTTGCGCTCCCTTATCATTTGGTATTGGTCTATTATAGCCCTTATCATATTGTGTTATAAAATATTGTTCCATGACTCCTTGCCCAACCTGAATATGAATTCTTTGGAAGCAGCGAATATGTTTTTTGCGTTTTATTCCTTGCTCATCGTAGTGCTATATAGTAGACATTGAATATCTGATTTCAAGAATGTATGAATGAATAAATGAATGAATGAGCTTTTCTTCGTGATCATACCAGGTATTCACAGTTCACATATCATCAAAAGAAAGGACTCTAATCCACCTTTAGAATAAATGAACATGGGAACAGCCATCAGAAAAATGTTAATTTCATTTCACTGGTGACAGTAGGGTAGGCAGCCATCTATCTTGGAGTGGAGCAATATTAAATGATTTCTTTTACATTTGATTGTTTTTATACATTGGCATTTTAACAAAAAGTAGCCTCCTCCAAGCACTGTCACAGACAAGACAGTCTTTGTTTCTATTTACAAAGCAGTTAGCAGAGGGAGAATGATGACTACAGCATTTATGAAGTTATATTTCATTCTAAGAAAGTATGTGGGCAGTGGAAGTACTTTCAAAAGGGAAAACATGTTTTCCCCCGAAAATGGATGGAGCACTCGTGTTCTAATTGTGTTTATTTTTAGTGTTGACTCCTGACTCTATTTAATCCTTGTCTTGTTAATGTTATCTTTCATAGTTGATTAAATTAGAAAGACTTTCTGTTGCTGAAGAATCATTTCACACAGGCATTCTCTAACACCTTGAGCAGACATGGCATATTTGGATAACAGACCCAGTGAAGTGTTAAAATCCCAATAAGAAAACAAGATAATGGCTTAGCAAGTTCTTCTTAGCTAGAGCTTATAAACACTAATAAACAGTGGAGTTAAGATAAGACTTCAGTATCCTGATCAATGAACCAGTATGCAAGCTGAATACAAGAAAAGAACCCAATGGACTCACTTTTTTCTTTTTTGGGTTGTGTTTTAAAACACTTGAACTGAAACACAATAAAATGTACCAGCAGTAAAGTTGACATTTTTTCCAAGAGAGTCATAATCCCAAGGGAGAAATCGAGAGTAATTTTGAAATTTAATTCTACTGATTCTTTCACTCATTCTACAAATATTTATTGAGGACTTAAGAAATGCAAAGCGCCCTCCCATGCCTCGTGGAGAACATAAACACGAGATAGAAACAGTCCCAGCCCTCAAGGAGCTTTCAGCGAAAGAGATGAGATGACAAAACATAACCAGAAGGAAAGGCAGAGTGTGAGAAACACTCTATGAGGGGATGTGGAGAGAGTGCTGAGGGCCCAGAGGGTCGGGCATCCTGCCCAGCTGGGAACCAGGATTCCTGCCGCAAAGACAGCAAATTGAAGAACAAATCTGACTCTCAAAGACAGGCCACCCACAGACAAGTCTAGGGTAAGGTTTCTGGAAATATCTTCATGGAGGAGATAGAGTTTGCTATCTCTGCCTGAGATAATGTTTGGTTCAAATCCCTTACCAATTTCTCCCATAGTTTTCCTTTGTCCATTCACTGTCTTTCACTACTTAAAATTCACTCAGCAAACAGTCTGTTCAATTTCTGCTATATGTTTGTAGATGTCAGGCACTGTGTTAAAAGCTAGAAATAAAGACTTAGTCCCTTCCACTAGTCACTGGGATGCAGTAGAGAGACAATTGAATAAAATGAGAACAGTATCCAAAGTGTAAGTACTGTGGCAGACATAGGCACAGATTACCACGAGAACAGAGAAAAGGGGCACAAAACTCACCCTAAGGACAGAGAGGGGAAGTTGCAGAGTGTTCCTGGTCCAGTCAGCATGGAACAGATGTCTTCCACAGATGATGCAATCGCACCAAACACCTGGAAGGCATATCTCACTCCGGGAACTACAACAGATCTCTATGACTGGTGGTTGAATGTGATTTAAGAATGGTGCAAGGTGAGGCTAGAGGCATAGGTAGGGGCTGGATCAGGAAGAGCCGTGTATGAGATACTGAAGAATTCTGATTTCACTTGAAGACACTAGGGAGGCATTAAAATGCAGTCTTCCTTCTGTCTGGAAGATTTAAAATTTCCTGTCTGGAAGATTTAAAATTTCAAATTTATCTCTGGCACCATTAAGAAGATCCATTTGATCTTCTCAGCATTCAGCTGAGACTGAATGCAGGAGCTTGAGCGGAGATTGTCATGGTATTGAGGATGAAGAGGAGACAATGGTTCAAGAGATATGTAGGAGACAGAATTAATAGTCTTTGGGCACTAATTGGATGAAGGAGGTTAGGGAAAAGGAAGATTCTAGGATGATCACCAGATCTTTGGCTTGGATGACAAGGGGCAAAATGGTTCTAGTCACTGAGAAAAATTAGCATGTGTAGAGAAAAGAGCTCGTGTCACTGATACTGGGACTGAGGATCAGTGGGTCACCCATGTGGAGATGTGTTTATGGACAGTGTAAGCCATGTTCTTCCCCCTCACTTTCATGTGTTGCATCTTCAGAGGAATAAACTTAATCTTCATCAAGAACCAAATATTACATTTTAGTTGTAATGGCACGCTGGTCTTGTTTTCTATTATGTCACAAAACCTGGAAACAACTGTGCTATGATAGCTTGATTTTCTTTATTTGTTTACTTGTGAAGCAGCAGGCATCTGGGTGGCTCAGTCGTTAAGCGTCTGCCTTAGGCTCAGGTTGTGACCCCAGGGTCCTGCGATCGGGTCCCACATCGGGCTTCCCACTCAGGGGGGAGTCTGCTTCTCCCTCGCCCACTCCCCCTGCTTGTGCTCCCTCTCTCGCTGTCTCTCCCTCTGTCAAATAAATAAATTAAATCTTTAAAAAAAATAATAATTGTGAAGCAGCATACTATAGTGGTTACAAGTGAAAAACACAGTTTTTAGTCCCAGCTCCTGTTTGTGACCTTATTTAGCCAGGTTATTTCTTTTTTCTGAGACAGTTTTCTCATCTGTAAGACAGGGAGAATTGCCTTGGGACAGATTATTACTGATGCTTTAACCTTCAAAAGAGGCATTTGCTTTGTGATCTCCCTTAGCACAGCTTTTATTTATGCCATGTAGAAAGATGAAGGGCATGATCTGTAGATTGAAGTTTGAAAGTTCTACTTCCGGCAGATTGGGATTGGACTGGAAATACCAGCTCCAAGATGGCCGCCAGCGCCCAAACAGGCAAAGAAGAAAGTGGAGCCAGGAACAAACCTTTCCATGCAGGGGCACTGGTGTACATGAGTGGAATGAGAATATGACAAGGCTCCTAAAATGTTGGGCAAAACAAGACATCCCATTACATCACAGTTCCTCTGCCAGAAAAACAAATGCCTCAGCTCAGGGTAAAAGTCCAACTCTTTAACTATTACATTTTGCTTCCCAACTTCATCTGCCTGTTCTAAATTCCCCAAGCCGCACAATTTCCATTATAAATGTGTCTGAACTCAAATAACCCTGAGTCACTTCCAAGAAGCCTCACCGAAGCTGAATCTGCCCAGCTCTGCAGTACCCAGAGCTATTATTACATTAGGTGATCATAGGGAGTAGCCTTTTTGCCAATTTGCAAGGCAGACATTTCAAAGACTCGTCTACCCAGTGGCATTAGCTCCATTATGTGGAAACGTGCAGTGCAAGGTAATGGAATGTCATGGCGCAGCCCAGATCTCACGGGGTAGGACGCTCGCTACCCAGCTTACTGTTTCTGTTCTACCTGAGTAAGGCCACTGCCTTTCCATTCATTAGGCAGCGCTGTCAGGGAAATGAAAGGATAGAAATTAAAGAGGAAAAGAATTTTCCGTTCATTCTATTATTCCAGCACTGGGAATGCATTTTGAAGCAACACCATGTTTTTTCAACTGCAAAAGCAGCTTTGTACTCTATCGGCTCAATTTAATGTATTCTTTTCTCCAGGAAGGATGAAATAGGCTCTTCTGATGTGAGATGTCCTTATTTCAGTATTCATTTTCTTCCATGGAGATGACATGTAGAGCATTAAGCACCTTTCAGCCTTGAAATACATTTTGCAAATCTCCCAAGGCAGTAACTTTTTTCTGTGTGTTTCCAGACTAGGAGAGTTTATTTTGTAAACTAGGTTTCTAACTCAATAGTCGCACTACTTCAGCCTTTTCCCCCTTTGAGTTAGAATTAGCATGGGATTAAATGTGGAAGGGAGAGGAAACATAATTTGCTGAGTTTGTCAACAAGTCATGTAAACTTTGTCCATAAAACTTAATCTGTAAAAGAGAATCACCGCAGCAACCCCTGAGTTTGGAGTACTTTTTAAAAGGAGCAAAGCTGACACCTGTACTTAATATGTTTAGATCACAGACGAAGCTCTGAAGTAGGGCCAGCATGGCCACGAACTATAGGACTGGGCGTGTCTGTAGTCCGACACCTGGCTGGCTTAGTCAGTGATCTTTGCTCCGCCTGTGCCTTCAATAATGGCTTTGCCCTGTCTGGTCACTGGCTGTCTTGCAGCTATTATGTTGCCCTTAATTTCATTCTGGAGCTGGGATATAACCATTCAGGAGAATGTGGAGCTCTGGAACTTATACAATCCTAGTCCAGACCCCGGCCTCTTGCCTTCATGCTGAATGACCTCCGACACCTGGATCTGGGATGTGCCCAAGAGAGGGCACTTCCAGGCATCTCCGCCAGTTCAAGTAGATGCCTTGACCCACTTGAATCTCCACCTGATTCTGCTGACAGGTGAGAGGACGGATGGGCAGAGCCAGGCAGATATTCCTCAGGAAACACCAGATAATCGTGCCTGGGAGAGTCAGGCCTCGGGACTCCTCCACAGCAGCCCTATTCATAACTGCACCGAAAAGATGGTTCAAAATGAAGCGACTTTCGAGAACAGGTCAGAAAATCAGCAGACCCTTCTGAGCAGGTGCTGTTTTGCTACAAACTAATAACGATAGACAAGATGTTAATTATCATAATAATATCATCTCCTAGAATTCAGAGAATCGATTTTGCTGCCAGCAAGGTGAGCAGTCGGGCTTGGCAGCCCAGAGCAGAAGCAGCTGGTGAGGAAAAGGCCACACACTGCTCCATCGCTAGTTATCTAGAGCTGCAAAGAGACATTGGTGTTTCCTGAATAATAGAACCAAAGTTTTGGAGTTTGCTAATTCATATGTGATTTTTAGTAAAATAGGCAATATGATCATGACTTCTGAGCCCAGGAATTACTGTCAATATCCTTTTCCTACCGGTGAAAACATCTCAGGTAACGGCAATATGCCAGCCCGTGTCACACTCTTCTGTGCCTTTTCTAGGCTCTACAAGCTATGCGAGCCACCTCCCCCCGTGGGAGAAGAATGAAGAGAATCTCCAAGGAACCAGGCTAGCAGAAGCTTCTGCTCACCAGACAGAGGACATGCTGGCTACACATTCTCCATTCAAGATAAAGAAATGAATTTTTTTCCTCTAAATCCTTCACCATGGAGTAACTAACCAGTGTTCAGCTCATACTTGGGTATTTGTGCCGGCCACGGATCAGAGGTCATCCGGACAAGTCGAAGCGTCACCAACTCAGCTGTGTGTGTATTGACACTCACTGTTTATTTTTAGGGTAAAATTCATCCCTGGAATTTATTTTTAAAAAATCAGAGATAAAAAATGAACTGTTGTGGCTCCTCTCCCATTTATTAAGATTATTTCATTGTGTTTGTTTTCATCTTCTCTAAATGAGATCATGGATATTTCCACTTGAAGAGGTCTTTCACTGAGGAAACACGGACACGCTTTCCCAATCCTCACACAGAAATGTTACAGACAGTGGAGGCTGGGTGCTGTCATAGGGATTGAGTCTCTCACCTGCATCAGAGAAAGTAGTTCATGTGTGAGGGGCAAAGAGCATGTGCTCTACTCTTTCTCCTAAGGATTTATTTCTCAGTCAAAGAGAAGAGAGCCGATGCAGGCTTCTACCAAGACTTTCTTCCAGCCTCTTCTAGGTATCCTATCGTGGACAGTTCCAGCAGCCTGGTGCTGTCACTGGTCTCAGAATGGCATGGCTTCTCTGGGCCGTGTGCACTGTGCCACAGGTGGCCAGGGGTGGGGAGTGGTGGAGACCAGAGAGGTGTATGAGGGGAGAGGAGAGTAAAGGAGGAAACTCAAGCCCATTTAAAAGTTCAACCTTGAACTTAGAAAGATACCTAAAATTCTTACTTTTATGAAGGCTTTCATATGAGATCTGAGATTCGTAATAGAATATACCGTGCTGAGAATTTCTCTATCAAGGTGTGTGTATAACATATGAAAATAAAGCTTTATTTGTTGAATTTACAAGGCCTGTTAGAGACCTTGATAATGTATGGAAGCGCAAGGTGTATTCTATTTTCATTCTAAAGTATGGGTAATGTTTATCATCTCTATGTTGATAAAATAACATTGTTTTTTAGCATAATGAATACAGTCAAATTGATTTTTGAGTCTATAGTTTTCAAAGCAATTAAAATGCCCTTACTGTGATTGTGATAATTATATGGATTTAGACTAATTTAGTATGCGAAATGCTTTTCATAACTAAAGTATATACAGACCGTTATTAAATTTTTAATTTATGAAATTTGATAATGATTTTTCAAATGATCATTAAAAACCTTCACCACTAGCAGTTGTGTGTTGAATAACAAAAATCCTGTGTTACATATGTATGAGGTATTCATATACTGGTCAAGCTGATAAAAATTGTTCTTTGGCACAGAAGCCCTGAAGATTTTTGCATTAAGTCCATATATATAATGAGAAGTAAAGAAACAAACTCCAAAATTTTCAAAGGAAAAGTTGAACACTTTGAATTTAATGAAGATATAACCTTAACACAAATCTTAAGTATATCTTAACTTCTAGGGATTTAAAAATTCTTGATATTATTAACAACTGATCCTGAAGGTCAATGACATTAGTATTTTGTGATTTTCCTGTACTGAACAACTGATGACATTCAGTGCCGGCTAATGAGGGAGCAAAACTGATCCACTAGCAAGTATTTTTCATAATGGCATTACTGTTTTCTAATCACCATCCTGGAAGCCTTAATTCTCATTAGAAGAATGAAGGGGTCACTTAAACACTTCAGTCAAACTTTGCTATGTTTCATGGGGGAAAGTATCTGCTATTATGGTATGTATAAATTAGCATATTTTTAAGGATCTAATCTCTATATAGTAGGATGTGGTTAATATTTGAAGGGGTAAATGTGCCATCTATCAGAGTGCTTGGTACCTATTAAATGCTCAAAAGTTACTGATGATTTATATTATCATCAGTCACTGTCATTTTTTTATTAAAATAAAAATTGTAGCTAACATGTAAGTAATTACTATGTGCCAAGAAATACTTCCAAGCGCCTTACCCCTATTTTGTTGTTATTGCTTCACGAATCCTCACAATGATTTGCGGTGGTACTCTCTTCATCACCGCCATTTCACAGTTGAGGAACTGAAGCAAAGAGGAACCCAGTGATTCTCCCAAGTCAGTCACAGGACTGAGAAGTGGTAGAAGCCGAATTTAAACCCAGGAAGTCTGCCTTCTTAATACACTATGCTGCTTCTCCTTATTAATAGGAGAGCTGTTGTAATATTCCCAATTATTTGTCAGTACAGCTGGAGTTATGTCACATGTGTTGCCATTAAATTATGCACTTGATATTGAGGAAAAAAGTGAATGGAAACGTGTAAAATGTCTTTACTATGTGAAAATCATAGGATTTCTTAGACATTTTACCATTCTAGATAACACACTTTGAGGCAATGCAGTGCTATTGCAATCTGAAGAAAATAGATTCCTCATCATTGAAGATAACAGTTTAGATATGTTTTGAAATTCAGAAAAAGTATATCCTATAAAATTTGACTGTGATTCCAGAACAGTAGTAACAATAAAAAAATGTCCAATGAATGAATGAATAAAAACAATTTTTGAATACCATAATGTACCTCCATGCGACATTGAACATTTAACCGGCCTTGAGTCTTTAGAATGGGTTTACCTAAATGTTCACATACTCCTCTATAACTCCTTTAAACATTGCTAAAGTCTACCAGCAGTTCTTCCACATTCTGCATTTGGACATTTGCCTCTCTTCCCCTAAAAGGGAAGGTCATGCATAGAAATTTTGGTTCTTAACATGGGATCTAACCCAAAAAGAATTGCTAACCAGTAATCCATTGTCAATACATCTTAAATATTCCATCATATCTTATAAAGTTATCTAATATTGAATATTACAAAGCTTAATATAGTATTAACAGAATGAGCAATTTGGAGAGACTAGAATTCTATATCTATTTCCATTACTGTTTAACAAGAAAGAAAAAAAAAACAAAGAAACAAAGAATTTCTATATGAGTTTTACTTATATTGGATATATAAAGTTGAATTTAGAAGGTGAGCTTTATTTTATGAACCAATATCCTAATCTTAGAAGTCTCACTCTATTCTCTGTCTCTTTAAATCACATTCTTTCAGTGACTAAGATTCCCTGTGCATTCAATGGTCACTTTTCTTGCAGCAACAATGTTTAATTTAAACATTAAATTAATTTTAAACATTAAATTAATTTCTTATGATATTATAATATATGTGATATTGTAATGATACTGGCTCTGACTCTATTGATTTAAATTTTGTTTTAGTTAACTAGGTTCAGTATGAAATGAAATTATCCTTGGCACTAACTATAACAGCCAAGACAATGAATAGGTTAAAAAAAAAATCCCAAGGGGCATATTGACTAATTTAAGAAAAGAAACTATTTTGGGGGCACCTGGCTGGCTCAGCTGGTAAAGTATGTGACTCTTGATCTTGGGATTGTGAGTTCAAACCCCATGTTGGGTGTAGAGATTACTTAAAAAATAAAATCTTAAAAAAAAGAAAGAAAAACTATTTTCAACCTTCTGTGCACATGCAATTTTTAGGAAAAAAAAAATATTTAGGGATGTGGAAGCATTTAGTGGAGAGTTAGCCACTCTATGTATTTGAAAATAATGCATTTGTATTTAAAGTACTGAAGTATTCCTTGATTAGTTCATATAGATCTCTTCCTATGTAACATGACTTAGGACAGATGACAAGGGCATATTTTTATTCACTTGTAGTTTTTAAAAAACATTGAAGTTTAAAATAAATAACCTTACTTTAAGTCATTTTACTTTACATTTTACTTTCAGGGTTATTTTTAGATTTTCTTCACTAGTGGTATTTACTAATATGGAAACTAATGTTTTGTATGTGATTAAATTGCTTCTGAATTTTTAGAAACTATGTTTAATTCTTAAAGCCTTATTTTTAGGTGAATTAATATACTAAATTACTTTCCCAAAGCTGGGGGTAGTTATTTTATTAATGTGTACACACACACACACACACACACATACACATACACATAAATAAACATAATTGCCCATTTGCTGAATGAATTGTCAGTTGTTCTGCTTAAACATAAAGGCAGAATCTTTTGAAATGGTTTAGAATGATCTGAAGTTCGATTAAGAAGAATTTTCTGTATGCTATCAGGTGTTGGAAGTTTAATGATGAGCCTCAGACAGCTTCACCCTACATGAGGCAGAAGAGGTGGGGGAAGTTATGAGAGGAGCCTGGGCCAAGAATGGGTTCAGACTAATCCTTCTATGTATAGTGGCCGCAGGCTTCCTAGCTGCTGTAATTCTGTAATTGTTATCACAGTCCTTGGTTTTAACATTTTTTTACTACTTCAAGCCTTTTGCTTTTAACAGTGATCTCAGCATTCATATCACCACATTGTGCACACATGAAAGATTGTAAGAGTAGGGCCTGTGCATTCTCTAGCTGTTGTTCCAGAGACATGTGGCCTACTTCACTCAGGATAGCTTGCTTTTCTCGCTGAGAAGAGACATCGGAAGTCTACTAAGATAGATAGACATGGAGATGCCTATATCTCTCTATGTGTTTCTATATACATATATTTGCTACTTTTTGTTTTTGTGGTCATACATTATAGAAATTGCTTAGATTCTCATGTCTTGTTTTGGATGAAGAGATGAAATGTGGGGTTGTTCAATATATGAAATGTTTGCTCTATAGATATCAGATCTGTCTAAATACACAGTGAGCATACCTGGTAGGCCATCTTCTGATCACAGACAGTAGTGTCCTACTCAGTCTGGAGCCAATTTACCTAAATTTGCCATCCAGAGAAAGTAGCTGATGAAGAATAAAGTTATTGAATTTTCAAATGACATTTCCACTAGAAAGAGAAAGCTTTGGATAATTTTGCAAGCAAGTAACAGAAAAAATGTCATCCATTCATGTATGCACTCCACAAATATGTTTGAGGATTTCCTTTGTCCAAGGCACAGCCAGTGGGCCTTGTTGATGCATTGGGTGTGTTCGGTTCGAAAGCCTTCCCAGAATCTCTTTTGTGTTAATGGTCGCTTGTGTCTTTTACTTGAAATGACATGATATGTAATGAAAACCTATTCTAATACCTTGTAGGTATATATACTGTATGAAATCAAAAATACTAAGTTGGTAAAATGCTTTAGAAAACACATTTAAATCTGAATATCTAATGCCTCAAGCAAATTTACTAGAGTTTCAGATGAATATATATTTTTGTAACTGCCAAGTAAATGAGTAGATCATAGCTTTTGCTTAAAAAATATTTTTATAAGTATTTGGTTGAGAGTTAGTTACTTTATGTATTTGAATATAATTTACATTTCATTATTTTTAAATAGTATTCTACTATCATTTTACTATTTTAAATAGTAAAATATCAAATCTGTTCTATAAATAGTAATTCTTTTGAATATATTCATATTTAACATTGTATAACATCCAAAAGGTAATGATAAACTTCACCTGAGTGTGTGATTATAGGAGTCAAGTTTTCCTTTGTAAAAGATACATGTAACATAGTTTCAATCATTCAGTATTTTGTGAATGGTTAAAATGATCGAAGTGTATTATGTATTACATATCATTTAATTTTGTCTGCATGAAAGACTAGAATAGTAGCATTGTATCATTAATGTCAATAATAATAAAGCGAAATATAGTAAGACCATTCCAGCTACTTTCCATTTAAATTTATTCAACCAATTTCTATTATGTTCTCACCTGTTTGAGAGACAAAAATCCATGAAACACACATTTTCCTCCTTTAAGAGCTCACAAGCCTCGATAGGAGAAACTTCATACACATATGAAACAAATCTACAAACATGAGCCAAGGTAAGTTATAGAGACAGTAACTACTAGGAAGGGAACAGGAAAAGAAGTTTAATATGGGCCACAGCATAGGAAAGCTTCATGGGAGATACACCACTTGGACTGTTTCTAGAATTAACCAGCCAATCTTTTGAGATTTATTCAGTACATATTATGTATAAGCCCTAGTCCTAGTTGCTGACGGCGTTATAATTGCACATAATTCCCAAACTCTGCAGTTAAAGAACTTGGTATATCTATTTATAACAATGATAGAGCATTATAGGGCACCTGGCTGGCTCAGTCAGTGGAGCATGAAACCGTTGATCTCAGGGTTGTGAGTTAGAGTTAGAACCCCACGTTGGGGGTGGAGCCTACTTAAAAAAAAAAAAAAAGACTCACCAAATCCCAGTGAGGAGTCTGAAAAACGTGTATGTTGTTGATTGTGGAGGCGACCTCAGAAAAGTCAAAAGAAATAATCATTGAAAGAAACAAAAATCAATAACTAGATTTTATTTTTTGGAGATTGTTCGTATTCCCTGAGATTGCAGAACTTAATACATTAATAAGAAGAAAACGGAACGAGCAAGCACAGGCGATTTGTTTTAGGACAGCGTTCCAGACACCGGTATCTAGAGATGCTATTGAAACATACACGAAGTACTTTGTGGTCAAAATATGCTTAGGAAACATGGAATTAAACGGGTGTTTTTATCATAGGATTTCTCTCACCTTTTAATATACTTATGAAAATCATGACTTTGGTAGAGAAGGGGTGCTATGCTATGTTTTCCAAATTTTCTAGAGGGTAGGACATATTTTATAAAAGACGTGGTGGCACATGGGTGGCTCAGTTGGTTGAGATTCTGACTCTTGATTTGGCTCAGGTCATGATCTCGGGGTCATGGCATGGAGTCTGCTTGTCCCTCTCCCTCCCCAATGCTTTCTCCCCCCCATAAATAAATATTTTTTAAAAAGATCTGTTGGCATTTCCTTGGGATACAAATATTCAGTAAAGCACAATATGGGAAAACTATTCTAGAAATGTCATGATAACATGAAGGGGGAAAAGAGCTAAATACATTAATAGGAGAAAATACAACCTTTACCTGATGGGAGTACTATCAAACCTTAAAGGAAGAAATGACAAATATTGACATAAATAAATGATAACATTGGATTGGGATTAAAAGCAGGTTGCAATGTTCTATTCTCTCACCGTCTATGTTCAGGATATCAGGAGGTAAAGAAGAGCTTATTTCTTTTTTTTTTTTTAAGTAATATTTATTTTGTTATATTAGTCACCATACAGTACATCCCCAGTTCTTGATGCAATGTTCCATGATTCATTACTTGCATATAACACCCAGTGCACCATGCAATATGTGCCCTCCTTAATACCGATCACCGGCCTATCCCAAGCCCCCTCTGAAGCCCTCAGTTTGTTTCCCAGAATCCACAGTCTCTCATGGTTCATTCCCCCTTCTGTTTACCCCCCCCTTCATTCTTCCCTTCCTTCTCCTACCGATCTTCCTATTTCTTATATTCCATAAATGAGTGAAACCATATGATAATTGGCTTTCTCTGCTTGACTTATTTCACTTAGCACAATCTCCTCCAGTCCTGTCCATGTTGCTGCAAATGTTGTGTAATCATTCTTTCTGATGGCTGAGTAATATTCCATTGTATATATGGACCACATCTTCTTAATCCAGTCATCTGTTGAAGGGCATCTCGGCTCCTTCCATGATTTAGCTATTGTGGACATTGCTGCTATGAACATTGGAGTGCATGTGGCCCTTCTCAAGAAGAGCTTATTTCATTCAGAAATGCAAATGTCTCTTCTCCTTTCTATTCTGCCCTATAATATGATCAGATGTTGGCGTAGAGGACACTTTATTACATCAATCCTTGGCTCCAGTTTGCCATGTTTCCTGAACTAAATTTGTAAATTTCCAATGGCTATGTTCAGGGTGTCTTGAATTAGATGACTTGAAAGTAAAAGATGAATTTTCACAAAAAGTTTTTTAAAATATGCTAAGTTTAGGGTTTCCCAGACTGACATTGATTGACCATTTGAACATGATCCGAATGCAGTAATACAAATATCTCACTGAGTGTTTGAAGTTAGGTCTTGATAATATGAACATCCAAGTCATCTCCAAGATTCCTTGGGATCAGGAATTTTCCAGATATAAGTGTGGGCCCCTTCACTATTAATTAAAGAGGATACATGGGAGGAAGTTTCAGCATCAGACTGTCTAGAAATTTAGCAAGTCATAGAGTTCTTAGACTCTCTGCCCTTGACTTACTATGTTGCTTTTATTTAGGAGAGACCTGTGAACTCTTTGCCAGAAAAGTGATAAAATATATTATTCCAGGGCTGTGTGCTCAGAGAAAAAAGGCAGTGGTCACCACATGATATAATAGAGTGTTCTGTTTAGCGCACATTAGTTCAGAAGGAGGAAGACAAGTGAGGGTATAAAAGATGGTCAAAGAATGAGTAAGGACATGTGGGATTGATTGCCAGGAAATATTAGGTCCACTAAAAACTGCTGCTGCTCTAATTGCCCACATGTTGACTTGCTGTGGAAAATGTTTGCCTTGGAGGTTAGACATTAGGATGTTACCTAACTTTAGCAATGAGGGATCTGGAAACTGTAACCAAACACAGAGAAAATAGGTTCGATGATGATATGAAAAGAGGCTTTTATATGCCCTTTGAAAAACTTATTTGAATTGTATGTTAGTTGGAAGGTTAGCTAGGATAAGCTTTTTTTCCCCCCACTTTTTAAAATTGAAGTGAAATTCACTTAACCTCCAATCAACCATTGTGAAGTACACAATTCACTGACATTTAGCACATTCATAGTATTGTGTGGTGGTCACCTCTGGCTAATTCCACAACATTTTTATCACCTACAAACAAAGTTTTTTTTTTTATTAATCTTTATTTTGAGATAATCATAGATTCACATTTTTGACAAAGTTGCAAAAACAGTTCAATGGAGGAAGGATAGACTTTTCATCTCGTGGTGCTAGGACAATTGGACAGCATAGGCATAAAAATGATTCTTGAACTCAACATTATGCCTCATACAAAAATTAACTCAAAAAAGATCATGGGCTCAAATGTAAAACATAAAATTACAAAGATTTTAGAAAAAAATATAAAAGAAATTTCTCAGGATCTGGGGCTAGATAGAATTCTTGGTCTTGACACAAAAAGCATGATCCATAAAAGGAAAAGTTGATAAGTGAGACCTTATGGAAATTTAAAACTTTTTTCTATTTTAAGGCCTCTGCAAAGGCAATGAAAAGACAAGTTACAGACTGGGAGAAAATAGTTGCAAACTACATATCTGACAAATTAGTGTCTTGGAACATGTAAAGAACTCTGCAAATAGCCAGTTGCAAAAGGTTTCATACTGTCTGATTCCATTTACATAGCATTCTTGAAATGGCATAATTACAGAAATGGAGAACAGATTAGAGAGAAGGAATGAAGGAAGTGGGTGTTCTATTCATAGGCAACAAGAGTGATCTTTGTGATGATGGAGCCTTCCCCCACTTGACAGTATTAATGTTGATATCCCAGTTGTAAAACTGCACTATTTTTTTCAAGCTGTTACTTTTAAAGGAGACTGGATAAATGTGAGATTTCTCTCAATTATTTCTCAGAATTGCATGTGAATCTACAATGATGTCAGAAATTTCTATTAAAATTATAGAATGAGCTTTAGATGACTTTCAAATGGTAGTTTAAAGGTAGCTTTATTGGGGGGTGCCTGGGTGGCTCAGTTGGTTGTGTCGATTTCAGCTCAGGTCATGGTATCAGGGTCAAGAGATCAAGCCCACATCATGCTCCACATTGGGCATGGAGTCAGCTTAAGATTCTCTCTCCCCCTCTCCCTCTGCTCCCCCCCCCACCCTAGCGCACTTTCTTTCTCTCTCTCTCTCAAAACCAAACACACAAACAAACAAAAAACGTAGCATTATTAGTAAGGAAAATGAAATCACATTTTGAGATAGAGGCTAATAAACATGATGATTCCCTTCTTTATTATTCTTCTCTGCCGGCATTCATTCATTCAGAGAGTCAACTGCTCAAATTGAGCACCCACTATGTGGAAGGCTTGGTATTGGGATTGAGTACCCTGTCCATCCTTCAGGGGCCCTTGAGGAGCTCGTATTTTAGATGCGTGGCAAACCTGTGGCCAGATACACAATCTAGCACTCTAATTTAGAGGACCACTCCAGCCCTTAATAGCTCTGCAACCATGGGCAAGTTACTTCTTTGACCCTCAGACTCTCAGAGCTGTAAAACTGTAATGATAATGCCACTCACTTCACAGGGCAGTGGCATGAATTAAATAAGGGAGGTTAAGAATTTAACACTGAGGGGCGCCTGGGTGGCGCAGTCGTTAAGCGTCTGCCTTTAGCTCAGGGCGTGATCCCAGCGTTCTGGGATCGAGCCCCACATCAGGCTCCTCCGCTAGGAGCCTGCTTCTTCCTCTCCCACTCCCCCTGCTTGTGTTCCCTCTCTCGAAGGCTGTCTCTATCTCTTCAAATAAATTAAAAAATAAAATAAAATCTTTAAAAAAAAAAGAATTTAACACTGAGCTTGGCACCTGGAAGCACTCTAATGTTCACTAGATAATAGAATATTAAGTGTTTGTATGAGGTTGAACTAAGATAAGAGTGAGAGGAAAGACTCTGCAGAGATGTTTTCTTCAGACAGATGGCTTATTTGCGGAAGAGAGGGATGAGATTGGAGGAGTTAGCTGCAGTTGGAAAGCATGGTCTTCCATGTTAAGGAGTTTGTAGTTTATCTTGTGGGTTGTGGTGAATCTTTGGAAGTTCTCAAGCAGGTAAATAAATGAGATGATCAGAAAAGTTAACATATAGAGCAGTTCAGTTAGAAGGCTGTTACCGTGATAAAAATAGTGTTTCTCAGAGTGGGATTCTCAGGCCACATTCATCAGAATCTCTGGAAGGATTGTGCTCAGGGATTTTTTTTTTTTTTTTTTTTTTTTTTGAGAGAGAGAGAGAGAGATCACAAAAGTGAGAGAGCACAAGCAGGGGAAGCAGAGGGAGGCGCAGACTCCCCACTGAGCAGGGAGCCCAATGTGGGGCTTGATATCAGGACCCTGGGATCATGACCTGAGTCAAAGGAAGCTGCCTAACCAGCTGAGCCACCCAGGTGCCTCAGGGATTTCATTATTAATAGACTTTGCAGGTGGTTCTTTTTGCACACTTGGGTTTGAGAATTCTGGTCTAAAGGAGAAGTGATGGAATTCTTAACAAAATAGTATCAGCGATAATAGAGAAAAGGGAGAATTTTAAGAAATATTTAAGGGATAAATTAGCAAGATTTGTTCATCCATAGGATGTGGGGAAGTAAATGAAAAGAAAGAATTAAGGATGTTGCCCAAGTTTTTAGCTTGGACAACTGACCTTTGGAGAGCTGAGGATAAAATTCTGGAACACTAAAATTATGCAAAAGAAAAGATGTGAATTAAATCCAAAAAAAAATATTTGAAGTACTTGGGAGGACATTCAAGAAATTGGGTGGTCATTGACGTCAAGAAAATAGAGTTCAAAGAGGGGATTGTCAGATGATTCAAAGATCATAAGTATGATGAGAAATGAAAAGAGCATTTGGCCCTTGAATTACTGTTATTATTTTTTTTTTTTGCCTTTGCTTTGTCTTTAGTTGCGAACATCTTACAAGCTTTTTTGTAAGATCTAAAAGTATATATGTATTTTAATCATAGCAATTAACAATGACCCCAAGAGTGCCTAGCGCCTGGCACCATTACCAACATTAGAAGATACCTGTATTAATCCAGTTCCTTCAGTGTAGGTCAAGTGATAGAAACCAAAGAAGGAATTCCTAAATGAGACCTAAAAACATTAACCATAAAAGATTATTATTAAATAAAAAAGAAATTTAAAAATTAAAAAAAAAAAGAAAGAAACCAAAGTCTGACTGGTTTTAACCCCAAAACAAAACATAAAAAGGCTGAAGCAAAGATGATAAACGCTAGAGGTTGATCTGTGGGGCAGGACCAGGATTAAAATAATGTCATCAGAAATTTCTCATTATTTCTCTACTTTGCTCCTTTGTTTTAGCCCCTTTCTCAGACCAGCTCTGCTTTAATAACAGCAAATTGGCCACCAACATCACTAAGCTTTTATTTCACAGTTTTCCAATACCAGTGGAAGAGAACTTACCAAAAGTTGCAGCAAAACTCTTTCTTGCTTCTGATTGGTCTAGTCAGAGTCATGTGACTTGCCTTAAACTAATCACCAAAACCAAGCTGCTGCTGTACTGTCATTGGCAAGGATTACATCAGTCGGTCTCTTGATTAAGAAGCGTAGGAGTTGTCAGAGGATTCCCAAAAGAAAATCAGAGTGATAGTACCGGAAGCAGGAATGGCTCCTGGGCAGGCATAACAACAGATGGCCGCAGGAATAGTGCTAGAGTATTCACGTGCCAATGTTCATTACATGCTCTAGCTTGCATTGACGTGATTATCGGTGTATTTCCACTTGCATGAACTTCCTGATCTTTTAAACCTAGAACAGGAACATGGTAGTAGTTATTTTTGAAAGAGATACTTGGTTTAAAAACCAGGTTATAGCAGGTTATATATGGAGCAGATGAGGAAAACAATGCAACTATAAATTATTTTTTTTTGTAAAATCGGTAGAAAAGAAGGGTGCCAGGGTGGTGCAGTCAGTTAAGTGTGGGACTCTTGGTTTTGGCTCAGGTCATGATCTCAGGGTGGGGGGATCCAGTCTCAGGTCGGGCTTAGGCTTAGCGTGTAGTCTGCTTGTCCCTCTCTCTCTGCTTCTCCCCCTGCTCGTGCTCGTACACGCTCTAAATAAATAAATACGTGAATAAATAAATAAATAAGTAAATAAATAAATAAAATCTTTAAAAAAATAAAGAGGTTGTGCAAAGTGAGTTTTTTGTTTTTTAGCTTGCAGGCAAGGGATCAATCGAGATTACTTCTTTATTAAGAAGGAAAATGCTTAGTGGTTTTTTTTTCTATGTAGCTATTAGGTAGAATGCTTTTCACAATAAGCGTGTGTAAATACACATGTCTTGGACTTCTTTTATTTGGCTTTCACCCTTAGAGATACATTACTTAACTATAAGTCTTCCATGTGATGTTAACCTTGGTAGAGACCACGTCTGGTAGGAAAATGGGTACAGGAGTTCCAGCACATGTGTGGCAGATCGATGGTCTGTGTGTATCATGCAGCCTCTGAATGTTGAAAATACCAATATGGCTATCTAAACGATGCAGATTTTTGTATTTAAATGACACACATTATTGTCCACAGACTGAAAGTATTCTTAAAAAGTAAACAGTAAAGAAGGTCTTTGGCCCACTATTTTGAATTCAGATCTAAACAGTGGATGGAGTGTATAATTCTAAACATATCCCGGACTGTTGCTTTTGGGATAGAATAAAAAATCAGAAGTAGAAATACTAGATGATTATTACCAGGGTAGTAATCACCATGTAAGTTAATAAGTATCAGTGGCCTTGAGTTTTAACTTTAACAATGAAATCCAGAAAGAAATGTATCTTGTGCACTCTGAGCGAAAGAAGATGAAAAGCCATTACACAGTGTCTTCCCATCTGACGTTATAAATCACGAAGACATGTAAGAGGCATTGCCCGCAGCTTTTCTCAAGCCTCTAGGATACATTCCAAGCATCTTTTGGAGTGACTTTAACCCACTGTCACTTTATTCTTCAACCAGAGGAGAAAAGCGAAAAGACTGTTATTAAGTTTCATTTTTCCCAGGACCATTTCATCAAAGTCTATGAAATTACTGAACAGAGTTATCAGCCTCCTGAGCCCAGGGTGAAGGACCGCAAATGATGCCAGATTCACCTGGAGGGAAGAGGCAGAGTGAAAAGTTATCTGAAGTATCTTATATTAGCGTTTCGATGGACATTAGTTAAGGAAATGGTTGAAAAAAGCCAGTTGTTTGAGTAAACAAAGAGTGGAACCTTGATTGCAACTCCTGCCAGCGCTCACGGGAATCACCCCATTTGAAATGTTAACAGTGAATCCAAAATCATCATTATTATTATGTTAAATGTACAGACAGTGGAAAATGTCAGAAAGGAGCTGTGTAAGGAGATTTTCTACACTTAAGGTGGTACTAATTCTAAGGTTGGAGGGAATGTTGCTGATCCTGGCTGAGTGTGGGGGGACCCAGCAGGTGGTAGCAAGCCTGTCTTCTGATGTTTTGACATCTGGGGCCTCACTGACCCTGGAGGCACTGCCCTTCCCAGGGTTACCCGTTTCCTTGAGATAGTAATGCCTCACCAGCTAGTGCGCTTTTCAAATGTAAACCAACCAAGGCAGAGCCCATATCCCCAGCCACCTCCTCAGTCTGGCTCCCACTCTCTGGGCTACTACTCCCTGCCCTAAATACTCCAGGGCCAAGGTGCCGGACAAGTAGGGACAGCCGTACACCGCCCCAGAGCCCGCTGAAATCATTTAGGTCAGCCAGTCCTAAGCCTGCTTACCTTACCTCTCCTGTTTCTTCCCAAGGGACCACAGTAAAGTCTCCTGCCCCCATTTTCCCTCCTCTTCCTCTGCCTCCTGACCGTTCCTTGTCTTCCCCCTGTGGCCCCTGGCATGCCACCTCCTCTTGGGAATTGTGAGTAAAAAGTATCTTTTCAGTGGTAACCATCTCCAGATCTGTTGGCCTCACCATACCTGAATAATACTAAAACCCTTTTTTTTTTTTTTATTAATAATGATTTTTTATTATATTATGTTAGTCACCATACAGTACATCCCCGGTTTTCGATGTAAGGCTCGATGATTCATTAGTTGTGTATAACACCCAGTGCACCATGCAATATGTGCCCTCCTTACTACCCATCACCGGTCTATCCCATTCCCCCACCCCCCTCCCCTCTGTAGCCCTCAGTTTGTTTCTCATAGTCCATAGTCTTTCATGTTTCATTCCCCCTTCTGATTACCCCCCCTTTCTTTATCCCTTTCTTCCCCTACTGATCATTCTAGTTCTTATGTTCCATAGATGAGAGAAATCATATGATAGTTGTCTTTCTCTGCTTGACTTATTTCACTAAGCATTATCTCCTCCAGTGCCGTCCATGTTGTAGCAAATGTTGAGAACTCATTCTTTCTGATTGCTGAGTAATATTCCATTGTATATATGGACCACAACTTCTTAATCCAGTCATCTGTTGCAGGGCATCTCGGCTTCTTCCACGATTTAGCTATTGTGGACATTGCTGCTATGAACATTGATGGATGAAAGACCTCGATGTGAGACAGGAATCCATCAAAATTCTAGAGGAGAACATAGGCAGCAACCTCTACGACATCAGCCAAAGCAACCTTTTTCATGACACATCCCCAAAGGCAAGAGAAACAAAAGATAAAATGAATTTATAGGACTTCATCAAGATTAAAAGTTTCTGCACATCCAAGGAAACAGTCAGAAAAACTAAGAGGCAGCCCACGGAATGGGAGAATATATTTGCAAATGACACTACAGATAAAGGACTGGTATCCAAGATCTACAAAGAACTTCTCAAACTCAATACACGAGAAACAAATAAACAAATCAAAAAATGGGCAGAAGATATGAACAGACACTTTTCCAATGAAGACATACAAATGGCTAACAGACACATGAAAAAAGGTTCAAAATCATTAGCCATCAAGGAAATTCAAATCAAAACCACACTGAGATACCACCTTACGCCAGTTAGAATGGCAAAAATAGACAAGGCAAGAGACAACAATTGTTGGAGAGGATGTGGAGAAAGGGGATCCCTCCTACATTGTTGGTGGGAATGCAAGTTGGTACAGCCACTCTGGAAAACAGTGTGGAGGTCCCTTAAAAAGTTAAAAATTGAGCTACCCTATGATCCAGCCATTGCACTACTGGGTGTTTACCCCAAAGATACAGACGTAGTGAAGAGAAGGGCCATAAAACCCTTTTTTAAACAGGGATGGGGAATAAAAGAGGGGGCCAGGAGTAAATTTCTTTTTAGAGTATCTGAAAAGGTGACAGTAAAACGTCTATTGAATGGTCAGATTGCCCCCAAAACCATTTTGTGGTGGTTCTGGGTAAAGACTCACTTTCAGCTGCTTAAAATTTCTGGGGCGCCTGGGTGGCACAGCGGTTAGGTGTCTGCCTTCGGCTCAGGGCATGATCCCAGCGTTATGGGATCGAACACCACATCAGGCTCCTTCGCTATGAGCCTGCTTCTTCCTCTCCCACTCCCCCTGCTTGTGTTCCCTCTCTCGCTGGTTGTCTCTCTCTGTCACATAAATAAATAAAATCTTTAAAAAAAAATAAAAATTTCTTCCCTGAGGGCTACCAAAGCGCGCCAGCATCACCACTGCACTTCGGAGTCCGTAATGGGCTGTACTGGTTAGGTAGGTGCTTTTAGGGGGTTGATTGGTTAGTTTGTTGGTAATATGCTCACAGCTTTGGGCATAGAACTGGATGAATTTTCTTCGAAGAGGGCAAGGACACATTGTCTCTTTAAGTCGTGTGCTAGGTTTGTCTATATCCGCAGAACAGGTGTCCATGGGTGGTTCCTAAATCTGGCTCAGCATCAGAACCGCTCACACAATCCGAAGACCTCACTGCACCTTTTCGCAGGCTTACCCCAGTTTTCCTAAGCAATTCTGGTGACCTGGCCGGTTTGGAAACTCCGATCATAGAGCTTAAACCAGCACTTCTTAAACTTAATGTGCACATGAGAACCTTGTTAAACTCAGATTGTGATTCAGTGGGTCTGCGTGGGGCCTGATACTGCATTTCTAGCAAGCTCCCTGGAGCAGTAGCCACCATTTGAGTAGCAAGGTCGGGCATACAATTCCCCCGGGGGCCTTTGCCGCAAGGCTGAGATTCAGCGGGGTGGGCTGCTCCTACCAGTCATTTCGGATAACTGGATCATCGGATAATTTTATCATTTGGGCTACACCAGCCTAAGGAAAACTATCTGAGTGTCACATAATAATGATGATATGATGACAGAAAGAATTCATTTATCCCAAGGGCTGTCGCTTAGCCCCTGCTCTGCGCCAGTGCTGTTCCAGGACCTGGGGCTACCGTAATCAATTTAAAAGAGGAATTCTTGTCCCCACGAAGGAGATGGCAAATGAAAAAGTAAACTCCTCAGCAGGTAAAACAATTCCGCAGAGTGGGAAGTGCTTTGAACACTGCGGAGCCTGGGAGGGAGGCAGCGTCCCAGGGAACTGCTGCTGGTGGGTCACCAACAGGAGCCCCAGCAGCTGTGAGGCTAGGGACCGTCGGCGCATGAGGGGCCGGCTGTCCGAGTCAGGGAGTCCTGAAGTACTTTACATGGATGATCCCGTTTCCTGCTCACATCGAACTGATGACAGAGCCGCGAGTCTCTTCATTTCACAGGTGAAGCAACTGAGGCTTACGGAGGTTTAAAAACTGGTCTTTTAAAAATGTTATTAAAATTGAATTTTAAGGGGCTCCTGGGTGGCTCAGTCAGTCGGGATCTGCCTTTGGCTCAGGTCATGATCCCCAGGGTCCTGGGATCCAGCCCAGCATCGGGTTCCCTGCTCAGCAGGAAGCCTGTTTCTCCCTCCCCCTGCCTCTTCCCCGGCTTGCGCGCTTGTGCTCTCTCTCTCTCAATCACTGTCTCTCTCAAATAAATACATAAAATCTTTTTTTAAAAATGCAATACCACTTAAAAAATAAAATAAAATTGTATTTTAAAATACACATAGGGCCGTTGGGTGACACAGTGGTTGAGCGTCCAACTCTTGGTTTCGGCTCAGGTCCTGACATCAGGGTCGTGAGATCAAGCCCTGGGACGGGTTCCACACTCAGCGCCAAGTCTGCTTGGATTCTCTCCCCCTCCCTCTGCCCCTCCCCTAGCTCTCCCTCTCTTTCTACTAAGATATAAATAAATAATAAATAAATAAATAAATCTTTTTAAACATGTTTGATAAAATAAAATACACATATAAAATTTACCATCCTAACCATTTTCAAGTGTACAGTTCAAAAGTGTTGGGTGTGTTCACGTTGTTGTGCAACCAATCCTCAGGCCTCCTGAAAAACTGGAAGCCTGTACCTATTAAACACCAACCCCCCATTCGGCCACCCCAGCCCCCAGCAATCATCAGTCTCCTGTTGCTATGATTTGACTAAGGCAGGTACCTCATATAAGTAGAATCTTACAGGATTGTCTTTTTGTGGCTGGCTTATTTCACCAAGTACAATGTCCTCAAGGTGTAGCATGGGACAGAACTTCCTTCCTTTGTAAAGCTGAAGAATATTCCATTGTCTGCATAGGCCACGTTCTACTTATTCATGTTTCTGTTGATGGACACTTGGGTCGCTTCCACATTTTGGCTCTTACGAATATGCTGCTATGACCATGAGTGTGATAATTGATCCTCTCCCCCGTTTTCAAATACACCAGACTCACCAGGACCCTTCTTGCCCCAGTGCCTCGTTGCTCTTTCCTCTACTAGGAAAGCCCTTCCTCAGATATTCTCTGGTTCTGTCTGACACTTAGCTCAAATCTCTGCTCAAATATTACCTCCTAGGAGAGGCCTTTCCTGATAACCCCATCTAAAATTCTACCTCCTAGGCCACCGGATTCTGTGCCCTCACCTTGCTATATTGTTCTTCAGAGCATTTGTCACTACCTGGTGTTATATTATGGGCTGGATTCATTGGTTTGTTGCTTATCTTCTCCTATCCATCAAGATTAGTTCCAGGAAGACAGGTTTTTCCTGTTCCCATAATGCTCTAACTTCATTGCCTCAGACACTACATGACAATGAGTGGGTGTAAATATGTATGAACAAATAAATGAATGATGTAAGGAAACAAGGAAATGGTGAAATCTGTATTTGAGTCCAGACCCTCTGTTTCCAAATCTCGTGCAGGGCTGCTGCCTCGCCCAACCCCAGGGTGTGTAAGAGTCTGATTGGATGGATGGAACATGGGAATGGAGTTTCCGGGCGGAAGAAAACTTGTGTGGGGGGGTGGGTATTAGTGTGAAGTTCCAGAAGTCTTATCCAGATGCTGAAGGTGGAAGAAACAGGATCCAATCATAACTGAAACAAGATCTTTATTGTGGGTTGAATAGTGGCCCCCAAAAGATATGTCCATGTATTAACCCCTGGAACCTGTAAATGTAACCTTATTTGTAAAAAGTAGGACTGTGTCTTAGTAGAACATTAGTCTTAGGCTACTTTAACAAAATACAAAAGCTTATTTGTGAAAAGAATCTTTTAAGATGTAATTAAGTTCAGGATCTGAAAATGAGATCATCCTGAATTCTGTGGGTGGGCCCTAAATCCAGGGACACATGTCCTTATAAGATAAAGCTAGAAGGATACTGGGAGAAAGCCCTCTGAAGACAAGGCAGACATTGCCGTTATGCAGCCACAGCCAGGGGACTCTTGCGGGCCACCGGAAGCTAGAAGAGATAAGAAAGGACTCTCCCTGAGAGCCTAGGAAGAAAGCACGCCCCTGCCAACGCCTTGACTTCAGGCTGCTGTTCTCCGGATCTGTGAGAGGAGAAATTTCTCTTGCTTTAAGCCACCGATGTGTACAGCAGCCCCAGGAAACTAATACGATCCTAAACTTAGCAAACCCGAAGAGATAGGCGAGAGCGCTAGAGTTTGGTGTTCCTGCTAGATCTAGGACCCAGCTGAGACACACTGTAGACGCGTCTTAGGGCAGCAGTCCCTGTCTCCACATCTGCGTCTGGGTAGGCTCGGGCACCGGTCAAGCCTACTCGGGGCAGCATCTTCACTTCGCGCTGCTGGGTGGGGTGGGGTGTGTAGAGCCAGCAAGGGCTGACTGCACAGTAGTGCGGGCACAGCGAACCAGATGGTAGAGAATTTAAAAACGCTAAAGATGCATAACAAGTAAGAAAATATTGTGGGTATTGGCAATACCCCCCCAAAAGTCAATTCTTGTGCAAATGATAAAAAATTTTTCATTTCTGAGTTTTTATCAAATATACCCAACACTCTGCCAAAGGAAGATAAAGACCTTTCTTTCCCTCTTTCTAGAGACTTTGAGGAGCCCAGAGAAAAAGCTTATTGGGATGAATTTAAATGAAGTCCTTTCCCAAGGCTGGAAGATGATTAATAACCTACTCTATGGTCCTTATAGCCTTATGCTTATAAAATGTGCTCAGTGCCCACTTGTCCTAAACCAATAATTTATATAAAAAGTTTGGCCTTTCAGAGTTATAATCACATCAAATAAAATTGTGTATCTTGTGCATAACCTTCCTTGGTATTTCATGTAATAACTTTTAATTCCCAAACTTTGTATTTACTATTAGAATCTAATTTTAATTTCCTTTAATGCTTATACTAGTTTAGTAGTAGTGTTGGGATTATAAATCAATAGCAAAAACTCACTGCAATTTTTATTTTCAACTTGTGAAATGATCCCAACCCTCTCTTCTCAGGCCAGCTGACAGGCTTGTGTTGGGGCAGTTTGCTATGTAACTGGATGTGTCTCTCCAAAATTCTTATATCGAAAACTAATCCCTGATATGATGGTATTTGGAGGTGGGGGCCTTTGGGAGGTGACTAGGTCATGAGGGTGGAGCCCTCATGAATGGAATTAGTGCCCTTACCAAACAGACCCCAGAGAGCTCTCTTGCTCCTTCTGCCACATGAGGACACAGTAAGGAGATGGCCATCTATGAACCAGGAAGCTGGCCCTTACCAGACATTGAATGTGTTGGCTCCTTGATCTTGGATGTCTCAGCCTCCAGAACTGTGAGAAATACATTTCTGCTGATTCTAAGCCACCCATACTGTGGCATTTCGTTAAAGCAGCCTAAAAAGACTAAGACACAGTTCTACTTGGTCAGACCCAGACACATAGGAAAAGCCTTGTATGTTACCACAACATTTCCCATATTGCCCGTATTTGCTGGTTCTTTAGGAAAACAGTCTATTTTGCATTTTCACATGGGCACTGTGGAAGAGCAGAAAGAACAAACATACATAAATACATTTGATGAGAATTGTTGGCCAGCAGTCTATACCACCAGCTAACCAAATACTTTGCCCAAGTCTCCCTCTTTCACAGTATGATTGTATAAATTGAATAAAATAACATAAAATACTTAAAGTAATTCCTGGCACATGGCATTTAATACATGCTGCTTTGCTCTAATACAACCCTTTTTCTTTTTTCCGTGATAATTTCATCTCCCTGTCAGCTTCTGGAAAAGTAACTTTTATCCTTACTTATTTGTAGATGAGGGGTGTTTTCAGGAAATCCACACTTTAAGTCTTCTTAGTCTAAATTTTCATCTAATATCAGCTAGTTGCTAATTGCCCGTTTATCAGAAATTTCCAGACTGTCAACCCTGCCCATCTTAGAACTCTAGTTATACGGCATTAGCAGTATTTCTTCTATTTACTCCACATAGTTAAGTTTCAGCACAAGGGGTAGCAGCAAAAGTAGGTTCCAGCAATCTCAAAATATTGATGCTTATTCATGCTGTTGCCAGTGCAAGGTCCATCCATCTCCCAGAATGCAGCAGATGGAGCAATCCACCGCTGATTGATTTGAGTAGGAATACTTCTGGGTCAGTCATGAACTTGGCTGGGCCTTGAAAGATGAGTATGATTTTGCTAGATATAGTTAATAAGGAAAAGTGGGCAGGGTTTATGCTAAGATGTTCAGAAAATATAAAAAAGTAAGGCTCTGGTAGAACAATGATGCATTGACTATTGTCATTATGTTCTCTTCTATAAGGGGCCCTGAATCAATCTTTGCTAATAATGGCATAGGAACCACAAGACGTGTTAACAAGTTAAACCAAAAATAGAGCAGGCAGAAAGGTGGTGATGGAGACTAGGCAAGCACTGTAGGGGTCATGCAGAAAACATACTGCTGCAGAAATGCCTCTTCAACCTTTGTTAAATGCTTTCACCATAAAAGCTGTAGTTTAGTTTAGAAAAAGCTTCTCTTTGGAGATTAATATCACCATGATGTAATCAGCTTTAAAGCACTCTTTTAAAAAAATCTAGAATCAGGGTGAATATATCCAAGTTGCATGAGAATGAGAAATGCTCTTCAAATATTATAATCATTAATACAGATGCATTTCACTGTAAACATTTCCAATACACAAAAACCCTAATTTTATATATATATATATAACGTCTGCCTTCGGCTCAGTACATGATCTCCAGGTCCTGGGATGAAGCCCCTCGTCGGGCTCCCAGCTCAGCAGGGAGTCTGCTTCTCCCTTTCCCTTTGCCTTTCCCCCTGCTTATGCTCTTCTCTCTCAAATGAATAAATTAAAACAAAATCTTTTTTTTTTAAAAGAAAGTTTGGCAGCATTTTAAAAATTCTAAGTATCCTTACTGTGATCATTTATATTTACTAGCATATCCATACATCCATCAGGGGAGTTAGACTTCACAGCTGGTAAGGGTGAGGTTGGCCATCGACCTTAGGAAGGCGGCATTGTCCAGGGGAAAGAACACAGGAGACTTGTCTTGTGGGCTCAGGTCCTTCACTGAGTAGAGTCACCCTGGGGTGACATGCTTTAGGGCCCTGTTTCCTCATATGTTGAATCAAGAGTTGGATCAAATTAAATTTAAGGTAGCTTCTATATAGTTCTAAAACTATATGAAAGAAAGTGATCAATGTTCAGAAATTCCCAAATGGGAGGAGAAGGTGAAGAAATGCTTCCTAGAGAAGGTGTAATTAGGAATAGACAATAGAGGGATACATGATGGAAATCAGTCATGTTGAGTTTGCATTCCCAGGGGAGCAATCCAATCCACCATAAGTCTATAGGTAGGAAAGCTGGAAAATGTGGAGACTTTAGAGGAATAACAAGCAGTCTAGCTTGGTTAATAGGAAGAACAGGTAGAGAACAGGTGTGAACCTGCAGATTGGAACCATACAGGTTATTTATTCAGCAAGTATTTATTAAGCTCCTACTATGTGCCAGACATTATCCTAAGCATAAGATACAATGGTAAGTATGGTGGGCAGGGTTTCTTTAGGGGAACTTATAGTCTTTTGGGGAAGAGAGACTATTTAACAGCTATGTTAAGAAAGCATATGACAAGAACAGCCGATCCAGTCTGGAGCGGGACAGTCTTTGAAGATATCATATTTAATCTGAAACCTAAAGGTGGAATCAATGTCAGCCAGGTACTACTTGGAAGGCTGTTCTAGACTGCGAAGTATCTGCCTTCCCTAACCCTTGACGTATAACTCCTGCTATCAAATTACGCATCATGTGTCCAGGAGCCAATATGAATGAGTCACTGGCACGCCAAGCAATTGAAATTATCATGCAAAAGAAGTGTATTCGTCATCCCTGGACTAGGAGACGCTATACCAGATATAACATGGCATCTCTTCATTTTTAAATAGGAAAGTATACTTACCATTTAAAAGGCTTCACAAGCAGTATTTGTGAAAATCAACAAATAGAACATCAACAACAATTTATTCATTCAAGCTTAGCCAAATTTTAATAAAATTAGATAATTAAAAAAAATAATATGTGGAACTTATGTGATAAGACAGCTTCTGATTCTATGTTCAATGCTTGATGAAAACCCAGAGCTAGGATGCTATAAATTTCAAGTTGTGAGTTTCTTTATCAAGATTAACCAGTTGGTGTATATAATGAGAAAAGTCTAATGGTTGGATTCATCGAAGGCTAAAATTTAACAGGAAAAATAGAATTAATGATGACGATTGTAACCAGGGGTATGGGCGACATAGAAAAAGCCAGAAAGCCAGAAGGTTGTTGACCAGTGGGGGAAAGGGAACTGACAGTCTCAGTAGGACTGAAGAATGCATCAGGAGTTGGGGGGGAGGGAGGGACAACCAGTGAAGGTGACTAGGGAGTGGGATACTGAAATGTAAATGTCAAAAAGGGGGGATGGAGGTTTAGGATGTAGTCATGGAAGTGGGAACTGAAGGAAATGGGGAGGGGGGAAGCAAGTAATTGTGAGGCCATGATTTTGATTGAATGTTCCCATGGATATTTAAGTCATCCAGGATGATAATGGGAATGAGTCGAGTCAAAACTTGAAGCTTTAATGCCAACATTTTCAAAGAATGTGGGTAATTTTTATCCATTTGGGAAACAAAAGGGAAGTAAATCCCAATAACAGCTGCAATAATCCACCTAAAAGCCCTGGCGGAGGAGGCAAAAGACACTGTTTAGAAGTGATAGTGGAGAGCGTTAGGAATACAGACACCTGCCCCGGGATGACGATGTGTAGAGGAGGAGAGATGAGGTGAGGCAGTCAGATTGAAGAAGAGTTGGATTACACTTGTGGTGGGCTCTGGGTGTGAGTCTAGGACAAGAGGTTTGAGGGTATAAGGTGGGCACAATGGAAAGAAATGGAAAGCCATGGTCAGAGGGTCAAAAGAACACAGACGGATTTGGGAACCCAAGGTCTAGGATGACAGTTCAGTTCTGTGAATGGGGACAGAAAGGCTTGGACCTATGACAGTGGTGAACAGTGGCGGGGATAACTGGTGTTATCAGTTGATCTCAAAACTCTTACTGGAACCTGAAGAGACGTTTCCCTGTTGATGCAGGCAGCAGCGTTCATTTGTGCCCGAGTCCAGACAACAATCTCTGCCCTGTGACTGACTTCCTGACTTAAAAGATCAGCTGCCTTAGGTGGAAAGGTAGCATTGCCTCGGCCGGAGCCACCAGAATCTCACTCAGGGTTTTTCTGTGACGACACAACAAGTTTACCGGAAAAGAAGTGGCATCTTATTTAAAGATTTCCAGGCAGGGTCAGGGTTGGCATTAGCTAAATCAGTTGGAGTTCACAGGTTTATCCAGTTAGAATTCAGGGTGGTCTCTATGCTCAGCACGGAGCTGGGGTGGAAGCCCAATTGACCAGACTATGATAGAAAGGGAACCTCGGAGTGTGGGAAGAGAAGCTAAATTGTCCTTCAGTGCGTTGGTCACACAGGCCACTAGGACTTCCTCTAGCCACAGAAAGCCATACATGCAGGAACAGAGCCCTGTCATTTTTGGCAAGAATTCCTTAAACAGTTCCAAGGGTAGCTCCTTGTGATTCCGTGACTGGGTGGGATGAAGCAGGACAAGAGAGGCATGGACCCATCCAGTCAGGCCTGTGAACACATGGAGAACTGAAGCCACTTGCGTGCAAGCCCTCTGAAGATGATTTGTTAGATGGTGTATGAATGTCAGTGACGGGTGACGGTGCCCACCAAAAAGGAGCAAGTTCATCCCTCCTCCTCTGGAACGTGAAGCCTGAGGTGGGCACATTGAACCTGTCCTCCTGTCTGCTTTCAAGAGCCATCTGAAGAGACTGGGGGTGGACAGCAAATGCGAGCCATGTCCTGAATCAGACGAAGACACACACGCGTGCTGTCTCCAACATCTACCTCAGCGGGGTCACCAAGACATGTCTCCTTGAAGCATCCTTAGGACAGGGGTGCCCAATCAGCATGGAATCCTTCAGAACCCAGCACCCCAAACAAACATTCTGACTGAATTCAAGAAAAAAGGGACGAACCTGGAAAGACCTAAATCAAAATTAACTTTTGAAATCTAATAAAAGATGAATGTGCTCTATAAAGGCTAAATAATAAAGATGCAAATAGCAACCACATGTTACCCTCTCGAGGACAATGGCACCTGATTTTAATAATACACATATCGGACTGGGAACATAGGTCAGGTTTTCTTTATTAGAAGTGATTTTTTTCCCTTGGCTTTTATAATGCAATGAGTTTGTAATTCTGTTTCTCAGTGGTAGCTTTTCTTTCCGACTTAGTCATTTAAGGCGATCTACACAGGTACCAGTATGACTCCACCAATACTTTAAGTAGGAAAAGATTGGTGAGGGGGAAAAAAGGTGATTGTGAAACTCCAATAATGGGTGTCAGAACAAAGTTCACTTTCCCCTTTCTGGGACTATCTGTAGCTTTTAATTTCCATTCATATTATAGCTGTGTGAAACTTATTTTTTTCAAACAAGAATAAATGTATGCAGAGAGCTTTATGTTCTCCTTTTTTTAAAGTGGAAAATGAAGAGGAAAGGCTCAAGGAGAACCTGAAGGGAGAAGTCACCACTTCCCTGTGCTACTCCCGTCTTGTAAGTTAGCTGACACGTATCCCCCCACCCCTACTCTTCACTGCCTTTAAATTGAATTTTTACAAGAACAAACTGAACATCGTAGTGAGATGAAGTAAGGATCTGGGTCAGGAAAGGTCCTCGACCACCAAATAGGATGGCTATCTGCCTTCCAAAGCTTCAATTTTATCCAAAAAAGTCATGGTAGCCAAAATTCTGACCCATTTAAAAAACATATAAATGTGTTAAATATACTTTATATATATATAAACGTAAACACCCTTTATCTCATACGGAAATTTTTCCTATATTTAATTTATATGCTTCCTTCCCCCTATTCTTAATCATCTTAACCTAATTCTTCCAGATGCAATTAAAGCCTATTTCCTCTCCTTTGGTAATTAGAGAAATTTCCTCTATGTAGGTAATTTGAAAAAAGAAAACACTGCCAATGTTTCCTTCCTAGACTGCACATCTTTAGTTACCAGGTTTTTAATAGTGTGAATGAAAACTCAAATGGAAAACTCAGCAAAGATGGAATATTCTTGAGTTAACCTCAGTTTACCTCTGACGCATTCCTGTCTCTGTTTTTATAATGTCAGTTAACTTAGGAACTTAACAAAAATCAATTCTAATTTCTATCAACTCTCAGCAAAGTTGATGTGTTAAGATCCATTGGAGCTAGCATTCTGACGAGACAAATTCAAATGTCGGTGAATCAAACCGTTTGATACTTGACCTAAAACTTTATATACTATATTTTCCTTTTCCTACTCCCTCTTACAGTGCTATTTATTTTGAAGTCTTTGGGGGATCTCAGGCATGTGTTTTCCAGACCCCAAAGCTAAGATATGCACTAGGATTGATGTGCTTTTTGGAGACAATTCTTTTCTAAAGTCTGGTTTTATCCAAGAATTATTTGCTCCATGAAGCTGTAGTCATGAAATACTTTTTCCAATAAAAATCCTACGGTAATATATCAGGAGCTTTACAACAGTTTATTGCTACAGAAAGAGGTCATTTAAATCCAATAAGCACCATCCTCATTTAACCTCTTTTATGAAGAGATGAGCTTAGCTATATTATAAAATATCTTTCCAAGTTTGGCTTTAAAAACAATTATGCAAACAAATAAAAATTCAGCATTGGGTAAGACCATGGGATTTGCTTTTAGAAGGTTTGACTCTCCGTTCGTTTATTTACTAAGCAGCCTAAACTTGGGAAAATTAACTGTTATCTTCTCCCGTCTGAGAAATGGAGGCATGTGGGGCAGCCAATGGTGCTTATAAGGAATAAATATCAAATGTATATAAAACACCCAGTCCAGCAGCACTGCAAGCATCCACAGCTGGCAGCTCTTTGTATTAATTGAGTTATATTAACTTGCAGTTGCAACCTTTCCCTTTTTTTCCCATATCATTTATAAAAATGCCCCATACAATAAGAACTTTAGCAATGAAAATAGGAAAGGTTACTCACTGAATGCATAAAAAATTGAAAATTTTTTATACAGAAAAAAATGAAAAATAAAAAAGCCAGATGCTTTTCATTCTGCTTGTGGTAAATGAACTGGCTAGATTGGGCGTGTTCGATTCAAACTGACCTCGTTCATCGCCACGTTCTTGGTGCTCACATTCTAACCCTCTCCAGACTTTGTCTCTCCTTTTGGCTTGCACCTCACCCTTTGGATTTTTTTTTGCAGGTTCTGATCCCCAGTATTCCCTAGTAGAGCTCCCTGGTATGTCAGCAAGACAGACTGGTGTGGGCTTGTGGGAGAACTTCAGAGGGACCACGCGGGTGTTCAGCCTGTTTGGCTACTCCAGTCTGCTTCCTGATCGTGCAAATCCGCGTGCGTGGTTGTGGGAAGCTCAGGTTATCATAGGAGTAACGAGTCTTGAGGTGAATGCAAATAATTCCAATTCTTCTACAAAACTTCATTTATGTATTGGACATTGATCTATCTGCAATTTGTACAAACTTGGGCACATATGATTATTACTGTATTTTGATACTCTGTGTCGAGAAAATCTTACAAGTAAAATATGTTTTATGAATTGGAAACATTATGATGTCATTTGACTTATGAGGAACCACTTGGAAGTTAATTAAATATTGATACATTGCTGTAAGTTAAATAAAGCATATAATTTTACATGTATAAATATATATTAAAATTCATAATTTTATTAATACATTACATATATAAGTATGTATGTGTAAAATATATAACTATAATATAATTATGTAGATGTAATGAAATAATTCATTTAATAAATATTCTATCTTTTCTGTGCTCCCCCCAAGTGTAGTGCCATCTGTCACCATACAACACTAGTCTAATACCATTGGCTATATTCCCTATGCCCTACCTTTCACCCCCCCATGTCTTATTTATTTTATAACCGGAAGCCTGTATCCCCCTCTCCCCTTCACCTGGCAACCATCATTTCGTTCTCTGTATTTGTGGGTTTGTTTCTGCTTTTTCTTTTATTGGATACATTGCATGCTGTGTAGAGAAACTGGTCTGCTTTTAAGGTAGACATTTTCAGAAACACTCATGTGGCAACAAGGCCAAGGTTGCTCAGTTAAAAGCAATAATTCTAGAGAGAAATAGTCTAAGGCTGACTTGGGGAAATAAATATAGAAATGGAAAAGAAGGGAAAATAAGGAAATTTATCTTGGTAGTAGAATTGGCATACACTGACAACAGGTTATTTATGAGAGATTTCTGATTAACCTATTTTTTCATGATTCTTAAAAACACATCCGATAATTGTGAAATATATGATAGGAAATCTTTTGCCTTTTATAGGTCTGACCAAATGCTCCCCTTCCTGTTTGAAACCAAGAGCCAAGATTCTAAATTTTATGATATTGCACTATGACCAGGTGGTAAGTGTGCCCCCCCCCCGCACAAGTATCGAACGCCATCAGCGTAGAAATCTAGAAAGAGTAATCAACAGAATGCACAGTTTAATACTAACTCAGCAAAGCATATATAGTGTTTCCTCTAGTTCCCCGTCTCCTGCCATCTCATTTATGCATTTGTGATTTGTTTTCACATTATTTGGGGTGCCTGAAGGCACTTCTTTAAAAAAAAAAAAAAGATTTATTTATTTATTATTAGAAAGAGAGAGCAGGGCGGGGGGATTGGGGCAGAAGGAGAGGGCGAGAGAGAGCCCCAAGCAGACTCCCGACTGAGTGCGAGCCCAACAGAGGGCTTGAACTTATAACCCTGAGATCATGACCTAAGCTGAAATCAAGAGTCCGATGCTTAACCAACTGAGCCACCCAGGCGCCCCCACCATGCTCACTTCTTTCTAGCCTATATAATTTTTACCACACTTAAACGTAACCATTCCTCCCCCTCTCACCCCCTCAATTTATAATAGTTTTATCAAGCATCATTTGGTTTTGGAATTGAAATCAATGGAAAACATTTCCTGCTTCATAGGGAAATGGAAACTAAGTTCCTGGTTACTTAAGGGATGGCGTCCAGGGAGCTGGCTGTCCCCCAGGAAGACAGTGATGTGGGAGACCAGAGGCAGCTGCCTGCTGTCGGACTGGCACTTCTGTGGGTGGTTATGTTGTTCGCAGATGGTGCCTTGATGGGTGTGTGTTCACTGCGGTGTTGAAAATGTTGTGGGCACTGAACCACGGGCAAGTTTTCATTCCCGTCATTTCTGAAGCAACAAGAAAATACTTCCTGTGTCTCAGAACAGTGCTGCAGATCCTCTGAGACTAGTTCAAGAGTGCAACTCTGGCCATTTTAGACTTCCACTCTTAGGAAGTGTAACGACAGGGTTCAAGAGACCACTCTTTCTCTCCACCCCGCCCCCTGCATTTATTTTGGGAAACCACCATCTAGTTCTATTTTTATTAGAACTTTCGACCTGTGGGATATTTTACATTTCCTAGGTGAATGGAAAAATGAGAACAAATGTATGCATACCTCCATACATAGACATCATTAGTAGTAATTGGTTTGGATTGAACTGTAATTTCTTTGGCCAGGAGCAAATAACCACCTGTCTCAACCAAGTGACACCAAATTCTGCTCTAGCAGAAGCCAGCCAGGGAAGCCTAAATAGGTAGAGCTTTAAAATAGAGTTTATTGGGGCGCCTGGGTGGCACAGCGGTTAAGCATCTGCCTTCGGCTCAGGGCATGATCCCGGTGTTATGGGATCAAGCCCCACATCAGGCTCCTCCGCTAGGAGCCTGCTTCTTCCTCTCCCACTCCCCCTGCTTGTGTTCCTTCTCTCACTGGCTGTCTCTATCTCTGTCGAATAAATAAATAAAATCTTTAAAAAAATAAAATAAAAAAATAAAATAAAATAAAATAAAATAAATAAAAGAGTTTATTTTCTTTGTTCCTTGCCAAGGAGAGTGGTTTGAAGAAGAAAGGGTTGGGCAATAGAGCCCAAATTTTTCATTTGAAATATTTTGTGGATGTTATTTTACATAAAATTTCTGTTTCTTGGGATTCTTTAAAAAAGAATTGGCAGCAGCATAAGTGAGGGATTGTTTATTTTTGCCTTCAGAAGCCTTGGAGCAGAGTGAAGAAAGGACTGGCAGCTACAGGTTCTGCCCCTTTGTCAGTAGCTTCGTTGTTTCTTTTAGAGAGTGTGGACCAAGCGAGCGCGTAGATTTCCCAGAACTTCCTCCCGCTCATCCGCATACAGAATGCTCTGTTTCTGCATCCATATTATTTTATTGCTTTATACACATGAGATCCATCACATCATGCCCCAGTTCTCTGTTTATACAGAAGAGCTTAACTAACTGCTTCATGTAGCATGGAATTTATAAATGAGGGGATTCTCCAGCCTTAATTACAGTATGCAAAATAATGACAGCAAAAACCAGTTTTTATTTGGGGTTCAAGTCTAATAATTGGCAACCATCCACTCCAATTTGACTTTAAAAAGATGTTACATAATTCATTATTAACATACATTTATGACTTTAAGGGCATTTCTGTCCGTTTTGCAAAGTGAAACATACCATTTGGAATTGCCCCATAATGTCGATTTGAGATTTAGTAAAGAATTTCTATCACAGATAACTGTAATGTTACCTGAAGGATACTAAAGTTAGTGGAAAAACCTGAATCCAAATCTCACGTCTATTGTGTAGCTCTGTAAATGTGGGTGAGTTTTTAAGGCTTTGTTTTCTCAGTTTTAGAAGGAACCGCCCATAGGATTAAAATAAGGATTACATGAAAGTTTACAGAAAGTGCTTAAAACATAAAGTATTATGTAAATATTAGTTGTTAGAGTAGTTGAATAGGCATGGGTCTTTGGCACCATGCTTTGCAAAAAGTATCTAGTTGTTTTATCTTCTATGATATGCACATAAAAGTTAAGCTTCAGGGGGGCGCCTGGGTAGCACAGTGGTTAAGCGTCTCCCTTCGGCTCAGGGCGTGATCCTGGCGTTCTGGGATCGAGTCCCACATCGGGCTCCTCTGCGGGAAGCCTGCTTCTTCCTCTCCCACTCCCCTGCTTGTGTTCCCTCTCTCACTGGCTGTCTCTCTCTGTCAAATAAATAAATAAAATCTTAAAAAAAAAAAAAAAAAGTTAAGCTTCAGGAGACTACATCTCCAAAAAATAATTATTTCTTTACTCAAAAAATAGATACAGTGTTCAGAAATAGTAAAGGAATGTCAACTTTATTAAAACTATTAAGTAATGCTATAATTCAATGATTTACATATTCTACCTGTAACTCTCTACTCAACTTCACATCCAGGTAGATACTTAGAAAAATGGAAGATGTTTCTGTTTCGTTTTGTCTGCTGGTTCTTGAAATTTTTAAAACATGATTTACTCTTTTTTAAATATTGCAGATCTGGTTAATTGATTCACAAAATAGTTTTCTTAAAAAAAAAACCTGTAGTAATTATATTATGTGTATAATTTGAATTCTGAATTTATTTTTGAAATGTTTAAAAATGCATTTTCCAAAGTTGAAATCAAATGGCACCATAACTAAGAATCTTTCCATGGGCATTCTTGGCTGGAAAATGGATTTTATTATTGTATGTATGCACATGTTGATTTGAGTATGAATATCATTGTTAAACTCACACAATATCTTTGGCCCCTAAGTTATAACCAAAAGAAATGCTAATCAATTTTCATATAAAGATGTAATCCAAGTGGAACTTAATCCGAGTGGAAATCATGCTTAGTTGGGTTTTGGGTTATTCACAGCGTTGGTGTGGAGGCTGTTCTTTTTGTTGGTTCAGCCTGATAGTATCCTCCTTCAGCCTGGCCGATTTGTGGTGATGTGCTGTCTTTCTGTCCTCAGCAAGAGACTGAGAGCAACCACAAATTGCTCTTATTCAGTTTATAAAATGCTCGGTGCTGCTCTGAGCTGGGAATCAAATGACACAGAACACCGAGACCTTCAGGAAAGTGCAGTCCCAGCAACGACGCAAAATGAAACCCCACCCCAGATGCTAAGAGAGGTGCTCGTTGATCCCACACCACCATGGCAATCTGCTGCCCCCTTTTCCAAGATGCCCACTGCCAGCCTGGATTCCGCCATCTGCAGCCTTTCTCAGTCTTCATTGCTCCTGACTTCCGGGACAGGACACTGTGGAACCACCTCTTTTTTGAAATGACTTTGTCAGTAATCTTGCCATGGATGCAGCTACCACTTTTGCCCATGAGAAAACTTCCAAATCAGGCCATGAGGTCCTGGAAAACAACTTCAGGGAGATCATCTTAAACTATAGAGTCCGAAATCAATATACGTAGTTCGGCACTGCGAAGTGGACATAGTACAAACAGTAATAGCTCTATAAACAGCCACAAGTCAAAAGGATAGTCACTAAGTACAAAGGGCCACAAATCAGAAGATGAATTCTCTGTACAAACATGGTAAATAGCTATTCTTTGGACTTTGCTGTCAATAGCTGTTTCCAAACACAAAAATGCTTCAATGTTTTAGAGTGAAGGAGTATTTTACATCTTTCTATCCGAGGTCAAAAGCCTAGTGTAAGGTCAACTTTTGGTATTAAGTCCACGCGTAAGTGATGGTGGATCAGGGTGTCCAGCCAGTAACACACAGTGAATATCCTAGATGCAGATTTGTGATATGTTCTTTTTGTAATATATTCCACGTGAAACATACCTGAACTCACAGAAGAGAAATGATCTAGTCCTCTAACTTCTTACCTGAATTGAAGAAAGGAAGCCTTTTCGAAAATGGATTATTCCCTCCAACCAACATAAAAATCCCTATAATTGTGATAATTTAATTAATATATGCTATGTAGATAAATTCTAGCAATATATATGTACAGGCTATGAAATTTTTAACGCCTTTAACTGAAAGATTTTAAAATGCTGTTGGGACTGAAATATTTTCTGAAATACAATTAATTTGGATTGTTTATATAAGAAATGATAGGAAACTAATTGTCAACCCAGATAATGCTTTTATCTCTAAGAAGGCATAAATTCCTTATTATTAAGCAACTGCAAATCCTTTTATGTGTTTAATGATATGGCTGTTATAAAACTAGATTGGATAAACTGCTCGCTGTATGTTTTCTTGTGAGGCGGTTTCATGAAGAATGGTTACAGTTGGATGTGTGACGATGTGAGTAGAAACGGTTCTCATTAGGGGCGCCTGGGTGGCACAGCGGTTAAGCGTCTGCCTTCGGCTCAGGGCGTGATCCCGGCGATCTGGGATCGAGCCCCACATCAGGCTCCTCCGCTGGGAGCCTGCTTCTCCCTCTCCCACTCCCCCTGTTTGTGGTCTCTCTCTCTGTTGAAAAAATAAATAAAATCTTAAAAAAAAAAAAAAGAAAGAAACGGTTCTCATTGAAATTAATTATAAAATGTTTGAGTAACATAGTATCAGGGAGCATATTACCTATATGACTTAGAAGCCCCAGTTTCCAGTCTTGGATTTTTAGCAAAAATATTTGCATTATGTCTTAATTTAACTTTGCCTCCTTAACTTTTTCCTTATAGCAGTATTTTTTAGTTGACTTTTTATTGGAGACAGGAGTTCTGAAAATTTGTGAGCTGCAAGTTCAAAGTGGCCTTCAAGGTTAAATGGAAAGCTCCTGTTTTTTTTTCTACCAGACTCCCTTTCTCATTCCTCAGATCTGTCTTTTTAGATCTGTCTTCAAGTTCCCTTTCTTGCCCATTCTTGAGCCAATAGTTTGGTGCTTACTTTTAACCCACTGGTGTCTTTATAGTTAAGGTGTATAATTGAAGTGCAAGTTGAATCTTGTTTTCATGTTTTTACCCAGTATAATAATTTTTGTCTTTTGAGTGTTTAATCTACTTACATTTTAAGTGTGGATATAGTTGGCTTAATTCTATTTTCTTGCTGTTTTTTTCCTACTGGTCCCATCTGTTTTTTCTTTGATGTTGTTTATTTCTCTTTTCCTGACTTCTTTCGGATTAATCAAATATTTTTTATTATTACCTTTTTTTCTCTACTGTTAATGTTTAGTACTACTTTTTGGGGCTTTCAGTGGTTGAATATACATTTCCAAATGCATCCTTGACTAAATGTACTGTACCTTAAGTAAATACTTGTACCAGTTCCTGAATGATACAAGAACCTTAGGAGAGAGAGTTTATCTTCATTTGCTTTCTTCCCCCCAAACTGGAACACATCTGAGAGTGAAAAGGTTCACGGTCAGTAATTATGTTGCCTGAATTGGCATAAACTGGTTGGACCAGTTCGGCACATAGGAAGACTCCATTTATGTTGCCCCTCTCTTCCTGCATCCTGCCTCTTACAGACCGCTGCTCTAGGTAATGATTAGCGAGAAGGCTCTGGGGGTCACAGATCGTGGGCCCAATCCTTGATCTGCCACTTTCCAACTGCATCATTTTTGGCAAATTAATTAAACTGTGCTGTCTTAGTCTTTTCACCTGTAAAACAGAGGTAAAAACAGGATCAAATGAGATCAAACTCATATGCCATTAAGAGGATTTAAAAACAAAATGCCGGAGGGTGCAAGATGCTGCCTGACATCCCATAGTTACTTAACAAAGAGTAGCAATTATTTTTTCCCGGAATTTTTTTTTTTAACACACGTTTGCCTTTGCTCAAGTTTATCCTTTGCATTTGTTGAGAACCTCAGCTGATGGTTGCAATGGATTGAGAGCATCATCCCACCGAGCTTTGCAAGAATAGCCTCAATCTGTCGCTACAGCTAATCTTTCCAAACGCACACAGAGCATGTCTTTCTTCCGCTTGCAAGTCTTGATGGTTGGCTATCACCCAAGAATAAAGCCCAAACTTATTAGCGTAGCAAAGAATTTCCCAAGTGCTTCCCTGCCACTCCCTCAATACAGTCCATGTTTTAACAAATTCAACTCCTTGCTACTCCCTGTTCAATAAAATCATGCCGCAGGGCCTTTGTTCGGGCTGCCTGGAGAATGCTCACATAGTCTTCATGACTCATCTCAGCTTCATTGTTCGGGTTTCTCTGGTCTTTCACCTTTGAGTTAATTTTTCTCCTTTTGTGCGCTCTGATATAACTTGGTATGTGTCAGCAGCTCTGAGAGCAGTGTAAATGAGTTAATGAGTTAAAGTAATACGTGACATCAGCATGACAAAAGGACTCTAGAGATAACACTTCCCCAACCAGAATTATGGAGAAATATAACAGCAGTTCTTATTCCCAGAGCGCAGTTGAAAAGGTCTGTGGGATGCTTTTTGTTATAGCAGTGATTGAATGTGCAGTCACTTCTGCTATAATGCTTGTTTTGAGCCTGTGAATTTGCTCCAAGGCAATTAATATATTAGGGAACAAGCTGAGCATAAGGTGAATTTTGAGTTTGCCTTTTGCAAAATTTCATCCATAGGAAACATTAAGGTGAATGCAGAGAACTGCACTCAGATGAACCCAACTGTGTGGGAATACACCAAATACACACACACTGGGGGGAGCAGAACACACCACCCTAGACTGTGCCACTTCACAAGGGGATTATTTTGAGCTGAAGACTATCAGGGCCCATCAGAATAAGGAAAAGCTTTTTGCCTCTCCATTAACTGCCTAAAAGAATCGAGATAGGTGGCCTGTTACAGGAAGAGAGCTATTAGCAGAGAGAACGTTTTGTATCCAGAAAGATGTATCGCATGGCAAGGCAAACAGTTATCAAACATTTGCTCTTTTCCTTTTCCTGTTAATTATCTCCCTCCCCTTTGAAGCCCCAGACCCCTATTGCCTTCTCCTTAACTCAGGATGATATCTAAATCTCAATTACCTGACTGCTGGGGAGACTCATGTTTTATTGGGGCTCATGTACATATGAAATTTGTTTTTCCCCTATTCATGGGGCTTATGTCAATTTATTTATTAGACCAGCTGAAGAACCTAGAAAGAACAAAGGGAAAAGCTTTCCACCCCACAGCGCGCGCGCGCGCGCGCACACACACACACACACACACACACACTCCAAACATCTACCAGCTACCTCAGCTCACCATGTGTTGTCCTACGAAGTTATGTTTTCTTGTTCTTTTGTATTTGTGAAATTTTAGATATAAAACAAAACAAAAACACTTATGCAACATCCCAAATCTGTTTAAGAAGTCTAGTTCAAAACACCAAGTAATGCTTACAAAAGAGAAACACTGGAGGATCCTAATGGAAATCATCAATACTTCTAAGGATCCTTTAGGTGCTAGTAGTGTCAGATTTAGGGGTTTCCCACGTTGCTATAATTTCCAAAGTCTTCAGCTGCCAGGTAAAGCTCCCAATGCAGATGGGAAAGCTGAAAAAAATTTCCAGCAACGAGGCAGACATTAATTGACATTAACTGAAGACTAAGGTTATGCATTGAACCAAAATTTCAGTTTTGATGAGGTTGGTAGCTATTACAAGCACGTGCCCTAAAAGATCTTCATCTCGAAGGCAAAAAGACATGCCCCAGGAATGAAGTCTGCGAGAGCACCAACAGGAGGACGATGAGTCCTACCTGTCAACATTTGATATTACAATTTCCCCCCACCCCTCACGCTTTCAGAAAACCTTTCTTTCATCACTTCACAATAACTTACAAGCTGAAGCCCTTCCAAGCCCCACTTCCCCAAGGAAATTTTAGGACTTTTGCAAGGTCAAGTGCCATATTCGCCCTAGAAGTTATACATTTACTAACATTGAACACACATAAAATGTTGCTACCATTTTTATTAGGTTTCAATGATTTGTTCTGTTTTGTTTTCAACACATTGCTGACAAAGTTTTTGACTGTTGTGCCTCTAACTCCATTTTCCCCTATCATAAGCCCTGTGGTTTTTTAATTACACAATTTTGCATGACAGCTGTTTTTAGGAGTCCAGCAGAACTGACTGTACCACTGTATCTAATGGGCTGGTGTTAGGAATGCTAGTCAATGCCACATGTGTGGAAAACCAGGAATCTTCTTATGTTCGACATTACTTCCCATGTCCCTATTGGCATAAACACAGAGGAAAAGCTATAATTATCTAAGCCTAGAACCCAGCTCAATTTTACATATTCACTCAAAATGGTTTTGAACAGTCTCTTCTTAAAAATATACTGAAATTTCAAGAAATGTCATTACCATGCAAATTGAAGGAAGATTGTATTTTTTTCCTAAGGATTATTCACCATTTGGGGAAGGCAGTCCCGTGGTTATGATGCCAATTAGGATTTTTTAATCTCAAAAAAGAAAAATAAACCTACACAAAGAAGTAATCAGTGAAAACCCCCAGCAGCATCAGTCTGCTTGCCTGTCATTTCTGTATTGATTCTATATATTCATGCAAAGATCGGATCTCTTTATTACGTCTTCTAGTGTAGTCATGCAAGAGCATCTGTATATTGAAATTCGTAGTACAGATCAAGTTCCTTTAATAGATTTAGGGTATAATGTCGTATTACTCGTGTCTTTTCATTTTCTGTATTCTAACGCTGTGACATCTGGGGACTTGCTGACCCTATTGGGGCTGCCCCTTTCAGGGTTAGCCAATGCCTAGAGGTAGTAAACAGTTAGCCTGAAGTCATGATTTTCAAATACAAACCAGCCAATCCAGAGGCTATCCACCAACCCCCTCCTTTATAGGCTCTCACACTTCAGGCTACCATCTGCCTGCTCTAATCACCTCAGGGCCAGGTACCACACAACTAGGGGCAGCCCTTATGACCTGGAGTCTGCGGGAATTATTCAAACTAGCCAGTCCTAAATCTGCTTACCTTGCCTCACCTATTCCTTCCTGTGGAAACTACAATAAAGACTCTGGCCCACGGTTCCCCACCTCCCACTTTCCTCTGCCTCCTGACCAACCCTGGTGCTTCCCTGTGTGGCCCTCTATGAGCCTGTATGCCCCTCCTCTTGGGAACTGTGAATAACAAACTTTTCAATCACAATTGTCTCCGGATCTGTTGGTCTTACCGTACCTCAAATTTTCTATTAATATATTATATTTTAAAACAAGTATTTATTTTAAAATATGGATGAAGTTTGACTTTATTTTCTATGCATTTCATGATCATAAAGGGGGTATAACAACTAATTGTTATAAAATGGTAGCGTCACATCTGATGGGGTTGTAGACTACTAAACCAGTAGTCGACTATCTTATGAAGAGTATTAGCATAGTTTTAGAAAGACTATCTCAATTAGAGGTTAGTTAGTCAACTTCGAGGTGAAGCAAATGGCACTTTTTTGTCTGTGTGTCTCAGCATGATGAAGTATTTTGACAAGCTCATGCAAAGTCTGGCTTTCTTCCATGGAATATAGGATGAATGAGATGGAGTATGATATCGCCAAAGACTCAAATCAGAGCAATGACTCTCTGCCCAGGCTCCATGATTAAACTTACAACATTCCATCAATTTGGCCTCAAATATAGTGTCTCAGAAGACAGAAAAAATGATAATCAGAAATGGGAATTCTTATTTTTTGGCAATTAAAATTTTCTATATATATTAAAAGCTACAATTGTGATTTAGACTTCCAGTCCTTGAGAGTTGGGTTAGCATAAATCAGCACCCTGAATTTGATAATCCTGAGACAGTGCCATGATCAAGCAACTAATCGTAGAAAGATTTGACGATCTTTTAGGAGAGCCCTGGACCTTGATAAATTTACCAGAAAATCAGAAATAAATCACAACTGATACTGGAATTGTAAGTCAAGTTCATATGTGTCCTCTTACTCTAAATCTTCATTTCCTTTTCTTAATGTTTCTAATTCTCATTATATTTGCATAACTACTGTCTGTTCTGTTCAACAGCAGTTTCTCGAAATTGAATTGTACCTTCTCTAGCTTTAGAAAACATAATGTTTACTGAGTGACTGGCACATAGGGAGTGTTGAATAAATAATATATATAAAGCTATAAAGTTATCAATCATTACGGCTTCATTACTAGGATGACAGAATAATGTGCTCTAAGGCTAGATGGCTCTGAGGTCAGGACCCAACTTTGCCACTTAAAGCTGTGTGTCCTTGAGTGTGCTCTTTAAACTTTAGTTTCAACATCTCTGTAAACTGAGAATTAACATGTCACTTATAAGTTTCATAATTATTTAAACATGTGAAGTGTTTCATGAAAGGCAAGGTCCCATAAGCTGTCGGTAAAATCTCATTTTCATTACCATTGTTATTTGTTTTGATTTTGTTGTTGTTGTTGTTTGTTTTGTTTTGTTTTGTTTTTAGATAGAAACGGGAGGGGCAGAGGAATAGGGAGAGGGAGAATCTTAAGCAGGCCCCACACCCAGCACAGAGCCCTACGTGGGATTGGCTTTCAGGACATTGAGATCATGACATGAGTCGAAATCAAGAGTCAGATGCTTAACTGACTGAGCCACTCAGGTGCCCCTGTTTTGATCATTTTTAACCCTTACCCTCCATCTCATCAGAACTGATAAGCAGAATTGCTTTCACCTGTCAGCAAAGCTGAATTGCTTTCACCCTTAACTTGGGAATATGTGTAATGCAGAAAGTGAGACTCTGATCGTTTGGATCTTGACTCTAGTATCTGAAATATTTAATAACTCCAAATTGCCTCACCTCTGCTCTATTTTCTCAAATCTGATCTTTGGGGAAAATAGCTTTCGCCTGACATGAGACTGTGTTAACTAAAGGAATTTTGTTCATATCATCTTGATAGTTTTGACTAAAAGGGTTAGCCATGTGGGTAATGAAGGATAATATTACATTATGACTTGATATTAACCTAACTAAATGGGAAACTATCAGGTATGACTTTCAGAGGAAACGTAATGAATAGAAGACTCAAAGGTAAATCACTTAACTCATTTATGCATGACTGTTTTCCGCTAGACTCTAGCCATTTTTTTTCCCATTTATTTCTTCCCTTTGGTTCTAAGCATGAAAACAATCTACAGGGACAAAAAGAAGCCTCCATAAATTCCCAATTCTTGGATTACTTAGGCAAACCAGAAGCATACAATTTGTGTTATTACAGAAAAATGTTAAAGAGGGACAAGTATTTTATTTATTTATTTTTTAATTTTTTTTTATTTTTTAAAGATTTTATTTATTTATTCGACAGAGATAGAGACAGCCAGCGAGAGAGGGAACACAAGCAGGGGGAGTGGGAGAGGAAGAAGCAGGCTCCCAGTGGAGGAGCCTGATGTGGGGCTCGATCCCAGAACGCCGGGATCACGCCCTGAGCCGAAGGCAGACGCTTAACCGCTGTGCCACCCAGGCGCCCCTGAAAAGTATTTTAAAATTAACAGAAATTCACATACAGCAACAAAATTTTGGAACTTTTAGTTTCATATATTCACTGAAAAAGCACCTTGCAACTCACAAATTTTGATTCCTGCTATTGTCTTAAATCACAGGACCAATTTCCCTCTATTATATTCATTAAAGTTTAATGTAAGCTCAACAAAAAATGTGGACTTCTAAGCCCAGATTTCCTAGTGGTGCTACAAATCAATTCCAAAAAATAATTGTGTTGGAAACACAATAGTCAACACAAGCGCGACCCAATATTTGCTGGCCCTGGTGGCAGGTTTCCACGTAGAAGTACCGTGAGACAGTGGGGAGAAACTTCACTGCCAGGCAGTCATTGGTCATTTCAGTCATTAGCTTTTGAATACTATGACATATTGTAGAGATGTCCCCAAGTAAAGCCGGGGTGAAAAAGACCTCAACAAATAGAAACAAGTGGAATACTCATCTCTATAACTGCCAATAAAATCATGTAAATTTCTGATATACAGTAAGAAGAATCATGGCTATGTGAGTTCGAAAACAAAAGTCAGAATATTGCTAAGCTTTTTGGTTAATATTCCCGAAGCTGGGGCATTTGTGATTTAAACCCTATCCCTGACCACTTAAACTATCCAGGCTCTCAGTGTTTGATTTTGTCTGGTGGTGTCGGTGGGACTCCTCTTCAGTTCAGGGGAAGAATGATCCTACCTGAGCTGTTCCTTCTGTTGCTAGAGCAGGTGTCAGAAAACACCAGACCTGGGTGACTTTCTTCTGCTAACTGTGGGAAGGAAGCGGCAGCTGTGTTATTCCTCTAGCCTTTGGGGTCCCGAACCAGTTCTCCTTCCTCTTGCCGCCTTTCAGAGTTGTCTTTTCATTGCCTATTGCATTCTTTCTGGGGTTTATAATTTTACTAAGTCAGGAGAAGCAGAGAGAAATGAAGTCTATCCCATCTTATCTGGGCTAGAAGTTCTACACTGACTAAAAGCATGAGTTTTAAAATGTGTGAGTGTTAACACTTCGAAATTTTTTTTGCACTCTGTTTTATTCCATGACTATGTTTTGATTGATCAGGTTTGCCTCTGTTTTTCATCAGTGCAAGTTATGCCTCTGCGCACTGCCCTGTAAAAGAAAAAAAAAGTTACAGTTTATGTATATTTTTGCTGCTGTTGGTGTTACTTGTCTATATTCAGCTGATATGTTCTTGAACAAATCAGATTGTCGAATTGTCTCCTGGCTCATTTTCCCATTTATAAAAATAGAGAGATTCATTGAAAATATGTCTCCGAAAATCTGTTACCAAATAAACTACTGAAGACATGAAAAATGTAAACCAGCAAATGGGGGAGATGGTTTGGCAAAGACTCTCCTGAGAGTTTGAACCAGAGATTTCTTCAAGTTTCTCAAATCAACCAGTACTTGCTTGAAATGTTTCACCATGTGACTTTAGGCTTGGCACTTTCTCTCCCTGTTAATTTTCTATTCTGTAATTCAAGTGGTTTTTTTTTTTTTTTTTTTTTTTTTTTTTTGATCTCCAAAGATTCTTCTGGTCTTCTTCGACTCTGTTTTTGTAAGCTCTATTCTGGACGTTACGTTGGACCCAATGATTGAGACAATCTTAGTAGTGTTTGAAATCATGTTACAGTCATAACATCTATACTTGTAAAAATATAATTACCAAGACATGTTAGAATCAGAATGTGGTCCAATATGTGAATGAAAGCTTGCTAGAATATAAGCCCCACGAGGGGAAACACTGAGCTGAGTTCTATGCACCATTTATCCCCAGTGTCTAGAGCAGAGGCTCAATGAATATTCATTGAATTAATAAGGGGCAGCAAAAGAAGTTAAAAAATCGATATGGCATAATTTCCAGTGAACAGAAAGATACAGCTCACCAATTAGAATGGATGCCGGCAGGTGTGGGCACCAATGTGTATGCACTACTGAGCATGAGCTGTGAGTGCAGATCCAAGAAAAAGAGACTGGAGTCTTCAAAGATTTATAGATTTCAAGGAGGGGCGGGGGCGGGGGGGAGAGGTATTTAACTGGGGGAATGATTTGAGTAAAAGGGCCCAGGTGAGAGTTCTAGAGGATAATGAGCAGAACGATCTGGTTTAATTGCAGAAATAGGACAAGAAGTTTTTAAAAGTAGCTTGGGGGGCGCCTGGGTAGCACAGTCTTAAGCGTCTGCCTTCGGCTCAGGGCGTGATCCCGGCGTTCTGGGATCAAGCCCCACATCAGGCTCCTCCGCTGGAAGCCTGCTTCTTCCTCTCCCACTCCCCCTGCTTGTGTTCCCTCTCTCGCTGGCTGTCTCTGTCAAATAAATAAATACAATCTTTAAAAATAAATAAATAAAAGTAGCTTGGAGTCCAGATATCAGAGAGTCTAATACTTTTTTTTACTCTTGTCTCAATTTACAGGGCTCTTTCATTGCTTCAAAAAAATAATAACAATAAAACAAATATCTGAGTATATTTGTCTCTCATCTTCCTTTTCATTATTATTAGATGATCTAGTTTCACTTAATTTTTAGTTTAGTTTTAAAAACCAAATGAGCCATTAACTTTTAATACAAAGCCTTAAAAATGTATTCATGACACAAAGTATAGAAATAACTTCATGCATTATAGCAATGTTTAAATGTTCTCATAAAATCAAATGAAACCTATTACTGATATTAAAAAACTGAAAGAAAAAAAGGTATATCTTCACCATATTATTCTTGGAGTCTGTGTGTTTGGTGAAATGTTTTCTATAGGGGGAAATAGGAACAACTAGGAAATTTTTCATGTGGCACGAGTAATCAGGAGAGTGGGAGGGTCACCTTACGTGTGCATAAATAAATCATATTAAGATTCCTGCACGAGTCTGACAGCCTTCCTCGACCCTGTCCTGATCTGGAAAGCACTGAAGAGAACAGTGAGTCAGAGCCATTATTTAGTTATGCAGAAGAAAAGGTTAATAAATACTAAATCCACTACTTGCCTCTCTTCTGTCCTTATATTTTCCCAGCGCTATTAACTGGGACACAGACCGTCTTCTATCAGAATCCGGAAAAATGAGAGAGATTTAATCACTGATTAAAGAAACATATCTCTGAAGAAACTATTCTTATTATTACAGAGAAACCGACCAAAACACCCATTTTAAAATTTGATTTGAACTTTGAATTTCATCGTATACACTGTATATATGAAGAATGCCTGTAATAATGAATGAGGTATCAGAATGCCATTCTGGCTTAAGCAAGGGAGTCTAAGACCAGAGCCCACTATTGTGTTCACTCCACCCAAAGGCATAAAGGCTTCATTCTAGGAAAACTAAAAGATAGAGGGTTGCCTCCAAACAATGAAAATGTGTATATGATGTTAAGTCTTATAGTAACCTAAATTTCCTTCTCCTAAATTGGCAAAATTTGACCCACTGACATAACACAAAGCAGTGACCTTGAGAATTGGTTTTACACCTTTCAAATGTTAATTCGTCACCTCCTAACTAATTCAACTTCTCCCTCTGAAGGAACATTGCAATTTACTGAAGGAGCACACAGAAACATTTCAAAGCCTCCCCTTCATTAACTTTAAAAGATTCTAATCTCAATGATCTCCATAGGCCAATTTATTAAAAGAAAAATTAGTTTAGTACTTGGTGAGTGGAACCTCAGAGCCTAAATTAATCAGTTCAGCACCAACATCATTGTGGTGGGCTAACTGCAATCATCTTCCCTTTTAAATCCTTCTCTTATCTCCTGTATCTTCCCAGAGCCCTGTAGGACCTGTGGTTTTCCCCTATTGTTTCATTCTTTCATGCATCCTTATATTCACTACAGGAAAACTTACACGGCTCTTCATGTCATTATTATTTTTCAATTTTAATACTGTTTTTATTTAATCAAATAAATCCAAAATCTTGCCATTTTAAAATGCAATCCACATAAAAATGAGTCATATATTTTATATCCTTGATTTAGAACAAGCACTCAAAACCCAATTATAATATTACATTTACAACACATCTTGATTTGAAAGTTAAATTTTATCAAATGTATTTCATCTGTATTTAGATGTTTTAAGATTCACAGTTGAAAAAGAATATTCATATACCCAAGTTGTTCCAAACATACCTTGAAACTTTTCAATAACTGAATCAAATATCAGTTTAAAGTTAAATTTAACACTAATTAAAATTAAGCCAAATTTTAAAATCCCATTCTTCTTATTGCTGAGTAGTATCCCATTGTTCGGATGGACCACAGTGTGTTTATTGATTCATCCAGTGAAGGATATTCAAGCTGTTTCCAGATTTTGGCAGTTGTAATAGAGCTGCTATAAATATTTGCATACAGGTTTGTGTGTGAGCATAATGTTTCGTTCTTCTAGGGTAAATATCCAAGAGAGGGAATGCTGGCATACGGTTAAGTCTATGTTTAACCTCGCGGAAAACAGTCAGTCTTCCAGAGTGCTTGTATTATCTTGCATTCTCACCAACAATATAGCAGTGTTCCACTTGCTTCGTATTCTCACCAGCCTTTGGTTTGGTGAGTTTCTTTCTTTTTCTTTCTTTCTTTCTTTCTTTCTTTCTTTCTTTCTTTCTTTCTTTCTTTCTTTCCTTCTTTCTTTTCCTCCCTTCCTTCCTTCCTTTCTTTCATTCTTTCTTTCTTTAAAAAAAGATTTTATTTATTTGTTAGAGAGAGAGAGGGAGCATGAGTAGGGGAGGAGGGGTAGTGGGAGAGGGAGAAGCAGACCGCCCCCACCCCTGAAGCATGATCCCAGGACCCCAGGATCATAAACTAAGCTGAAAGCAGATGCTTAACCCACTGAGCTACCTAGGCAGCCCTATTTATTTATCTTTAAAGACTTATTTAGGGACATCTGGGTGGCTCAGTCGATTAAGTGTCTGCTTTCCACACACATTATGATCTCGGGGTTCCTGGAATCGAGCCCCATGTGGAGCTCTCTGCTCGGTGGGGAGCCTGCTTCTCCCTCTCCCTCTGCCTGCTGTTCCCCCTGCTTGCGCATGCTGTCTCTCTCAGTCAAATAAATAAATAAATGAAGTCTTAAAAAAGAGAGAGAGAGAGAGAGACTTACTTATTTTGGAGAGAGAACACAAGCAGGAGGGGCAGAGGGAGAGGGAGAGAGAATCTGAAGCAGACTCCGCACTGAGTGTGGAGCCCCATTCGAGGCTCAGTCTCAGGACCCTGAGATCATCACCTGAGCTAAAACCAGGAGTCGGATGTTTAACTGACTGTGCCACCGGGCACCCCCGGTGAGTCACATTACTTTGGGCCATTCTAATGTGTGTACTGTGGTGCCTTTCCCTTGGAGCTTATGATGGTGAACATCACTTTACGTGTTGAATTGCCTCCCATATCTCCTCTCTGGAGAAGTGTCTGTTCAAGTATCTACTCAGGTTTCAAAATTGATTACCTGCGTCCCTGTGGGAAATAACTTTATTAACTAGAGTACAGGGCTTCGTAGAGGTCCCTTTGCCTTTGGTCCTACAGACTATTACTTCCCAAAGTTATTCAGGTCAGCACCTTTTCCCATCTCACTTGTTTCATGCGGTTCATTCCCCATGAGGTTGTGTCATACCTTTGCAGAACTGTTAAACTGAGGCTTATTAATCACTTTTAGAGTTTATTTGAGCAAAATCGATTGGAATTGGGTAGTGCCCAACAGGAAGTGGTTGGAAGTGCTCCTCCAACAGGAGCCAGGGGAAGCCTTGCATAGAGACGAGGCTGAAGCAAAGCAAGGAAATGATTTGATTGTCTGTAGCTGAAGCAGTCGCCTTATTCGGGAAAGCCTAGCTGGCTGTTTGTGGTTGGCTGTTTGTGATTGGCTGTCCTTAGGTTTTGATTCCTTAACCTCGAGGCATTTCAGGCTTAGGTTTTGGTTTGCTTACATGGGCTGCTATGGCATTAAAGCCACCTCAGTCTAAAGGCCTCCTTGTTTGATTATTTTACAATTCAGTCGGATTGGTTTGTCAGCATCTGCATTTCATTCTGAGATCTCAGAACTGCCTAAATTATTTTCTAAAATCTGCGTTAGGGTTTGTCCTCTGGGCTGTAAAGTTCTGATAGGTTTTGACAAACGCATAGTATCATATGCCCACCATTATATATTATAAAGAAGAGCTTCACTGCCTTAAATAAATCTTCTGTGCTTCACTAATTCAACCCTCCCCATCCCCAATCCAAACCCAACCACTAATGTATTTACTGTCTCTATAGTTTTGACTTTTCCAGAATATCATAATTGGGAACATAAAGAATGCAACTTTTTTAGACTGGCTTTTTCACTCAGCAATATGTATTTAAGAGTCATCCAAGTCTTTCTGTGCTTGGAAGCACGTTGCTTTTTATCATTGAATAGTATTCCATTGAATGGATTGAAGAACATTTTAATTCTAGCTTTTGGCAATTATGAATAAAGATGCTATAAACATTTGGACAAAGGTTTTTTTGTGGCCATACATTTTCAAATCAGTTGGGTACATACCTAGGGGTACAATTGTTGGATCATAAGGTAAGACTATGTTTAGCTTTGAAAGAAACAGCCAAATAGTCTTCAAAGTGGCTGCGTCATTTTGCAATCTCAGCAGAAATTAATAAGAGCTCCTCGCCAGCAATTGGTATTGTCAGTTTTTTGGATTTGAGGCTGGAGCCCTACTCGAATGTGACTGCCGTCTTTCTAAAAAGAGGAAGAGCTACTAGGGATACAGGCACAGATAGAAGACCACGGGAAGTCAAGTATGAAGACAGCCATCTGCTACCCAAAGAGGGGCTTCAGGAGAATCCAAACCTACCAATACCTGTTCTTGGACTTCCAACTTCCAGAACTGTGAGAAAATAAATTTTTGTCATTTAAGCCACCCAGTCTGTGGTATTTTGCTTTGGCTGCCCTAGCAAACTAATCCACTAGGTTCTGTAGGTTTTCTCTTAAGTTTTCTTCTAGAAGTTTTATATTTTTAAATTGATATTTAGGTCTATAATCCACTTTGAGTAAGTTTCCATGACAGGTATAAAGTCTGTGTCAGGTTCATTTTTAGAGATTTTATTTTATTTTTTTTCAAGAATTTTATTTATTTGACAGAGATAGAGACAGCCAGCGAGAGAGGGAACACAAGCAGGGGGAGTGGGAGAGGAAGAAGCAGGCTCCTAGCAGAGGAGCCTGATGTGGGGCTCCATCCCACAAAGCCGGGATCACGCCCTGAGCCGAAGGCAGACGCTTAACCGCTGTGCCACCCAGGCACCCCTCAGGTTCATTTTTAATTTTAATTTTTTTTGCATATGGATGTGGGATTATACCAGTACCAATTATTGCAAAGACTATTCTTTTTCCATTGAATTGCTCTTGCACGTTTGTCAGAGATCAAGGGACTATTTTTGTGTGGGGTTATTATTATTTTAATATTTAAATAAGTGAATTTAAATTAAAAATTAAAACCAAATATTTGAAAATATGGTAATGATCTAGTTAGCTCAATAGTAATTACAAGGCTATAAACTGATCATGTAACTTATTGAATCACCTATCTCACCTTGAATTCTTTTTTTTTTTTTTTCATAGATGAGGTCAGATTGAGCTATCCCTTAGAAGAGAACATTGAACTGAATACCAATTATTTAGATTGACATTTGGGGGAATCCAGCTTCAGGCCAAAATTTTCTATGAGATCTTTCAGGTCCCACCCTAGACGACAGCAGAGTCCTTACCTGAGAGACTTGCTGGGGGATAGCTGCCCTCCCCACACTGGACAGCCAGTGCATTCCAGTCTCAAGGGGGTTGCAGTCAAGGACGCAGCCATGGTTAATTCCCGCCCCCAACCCTGCCTCCCACCCACTTGCCATATCTGCATTATGCTCACCAGTACGAAACTTTAGCATGCTATAGTTGTTTTGATCACGTTTTATCATTTTTCCCTGTTTCTTTGTTTCTCCAGATTCCATCTGGCTAGGCAAACATTCTCATGGTTTTCAATATGCATTTTCTTCACATCTGGGGTGAGGAAATTCGTAAAAATTCTCAGGAAATTAGTGACACGCTTATTTTCAGAGCAGTATTTCATTCGAGTGTTATGAAATTTAACACTCGATACATTTAAAGTGAAGATAGATTCGTTGATAATTTCTCTTGCGTTTAACTCCAGGATGGCCGAAGTCGCTGCTTAAGATAGTCTTACTACATCTGTAAAAGCATTTGTTCCTTTATCATGTCACTTTTCTCAGAGTTATGAGGTATCGCATCTCTTCACAACCCTCAAAAAATTCTATAGAATTTTAAGCTAAATTCATTTGGAGAATATTTTTTCCTAATGCTCCAGCAGATTCACACAACAGCTGCTGGGCTCTCCTGCAAACAGTTTAGTAACATAAAGATCTGGAAAAAGTGCTGTTCAGGGCTCACTCTATATGCCAGGCCTGGGCTTTGTCACTTGTAATTGAACCATAAGCCTCCCCAGATTATTGTATAAGTAGTGATTCCATCTCTAGTATTGTGTAAAATCCATAATACTTAAAAAGCTGTTACATCTATTTATCCAGCTGACACCTGCACACACGAATACACAGTATTTCAAAATGGAAACATACTGCAAATTCACTGCAGAAACAACCATCTCTCTCGTATTAAATTTCGCAGCAGAAATCATAGTAGATAAAAGGGGAACAGACTCTGGGCTACCTGTACTGCATACATTTGAGTTTACAGAATGAAGCTTTCTAAGTTATCATAACTTAGAATTTTAAATGTTTGAATATAAAATAGCTTTAGTTAATACTCTCCTAAAATACTGATAATGACACACATATATATACACATATGGAGACACACACACACGTGTGTGTGTGTATGTGTGTGTGTATTTTTAACAAAAGCTATTACATAATAAAAGTATAAGTTCTCATCTGGGGCAATCTGATTCTTACCACAAGAGAGTACTGACTGTGATTGGTTTGGACCTCTTTGGTCAATAGTGGAGATGCTATTAGTTCGTAAGATGATTTCATAAAATCTTTGGAGTCCCTGACTTCATAGAGTCCACAAACTAGTAAGGGGGACATGTAAACAAAGTCATTAAAGCAGAAATAGTAAATATTTCAATAGAGGTAGATGCACTGCTTCAGGTAAGCATAAAAGGGGTGAAGAAGTCAGACTGTGTATGTCTGGAAAAGTCAGAGGTGCTCGCAGAAGAGATCACTATGCCGGATATTGAGGGAAAGTAGAAGTTCCATCGCCAAGCAGAGAAAGAAAAGCATTTTAGGAAGAACGTGTACTCTGTGTAAAGTCATGAAAGCTCTGTTTAACAGAATAGAAATAGTTTTGGATGCCATAACATAGAATATGTGCAGCAAAGAAGCTTCTCTCACTGAGGATGAAATAAAGTCTCAATAAAATAAGGGGTGATCGGAATATGATGACATCATCCAGCACTTAAATCAAACTTTGAAGATTTGAGGGAGTTCCACATGGTTGTTGTTTTTTGTTTTGTTTTGTTTTTTGGTATTTAAACTGAAATATTTAATTCAGTCAATAGGCAAGTGTTCACTGAGAAAAGCACAAGAGAACACAAATAAAGTGTATGTATTATATTTGAAGAAGGAATTGTATTAAAGATCTGTATCTGTATGATTGACATATAACTGACCAGCCCCAAAGAAAAGCCAGTGGATATGCACATTTGAGGGTCCACCGTCAAAATAATGAAAATGCCTCAGCAAAGTTAGCTTTAGGGAAAGTCTACCACTCACTAAGTACAGCCACCAGTATGGATCATCTAATCTGCCTTTCAGTGTATCACTGAGAAGAAAGAAAGTGCAAGCAAGGATTACTTAAGAACAGTTTTAATGTGAAAGAAAGGGACCCAAATGCATAATAGGAAATCTTCAGGAGAAAAGAGAGAATGTAGAAAACTTCAAAAAAAGAAAAACTTCAAAAAACTTCAAAACAAACCAAAAAAAAAGAGAATGCAGAAAACGGGGGGCACCATTTCTTTTCCACTGACAAAATATGAGAAACAACTACCTTGCTAACTAATGAGTGAATAAAAATAGGCAGATTTTGGAAAAAAGAAAGCATTTGGAAGAAGGGACCCTCCCTTTTAGATGGCTTTTAGCCTAAGAGCACCCTGAAGTTGGCACCACTTTGAGTGGTTAAGATCATGGGAGAAAACATACACTTTTTCTGTCCTGAAGAAATGAGAACAGAGTTCAGAGTGACCAGACACACTGGAGAGTCTTGGAGGAAATCCGGAAAAAGTGAGAGAAAGAAAGGGGAATCCTCTAATTCTATGTTTAAGTTTTGCAACGCTTTGTTCGATCCCTGGTCTAACCTTATCCATGCATGTGTATAACAGACTCCAAACCGCGGAGTTCAGTAGGAGACCCACCAAGTTAATCAAGACAAAATTCAACCATTTTGAAGGAGTAAAGCAGAACTCAGAGTTTCTAAATTATAGAATTCATGATGTGAGGTTACAGTACAGAATTACTCAGCAAAGAAGAATAGGAAAATATTACCCACTCCCAAAAGAAGAGAGGACAAAGAAAGACTGAGCCCCAAAATGACCCAGATGTTGGAAACAGCCGGCAGGATTTAAAAATGGATTTTACAACGATGCTGAATAAAGTAAAGGGGAAATGTACTCATAACAGATGAATAAACAGAAATTCTCAACAGAGAAATAAATTTAAATGAAAATTCTAGAATGTGGAATGTAATATCTGAAGTTTAAAATTCAGTGAATGGATTTAGCAAAATGGAGGTGGCAGAAGAAAAGGCAAGTAACCTTGAAGATAAATCAGTAGAATTTGTCTAATCTGAAGAAATAACAGAAAAAGACAGGGGGAGAAAAGGATGAGCACTTCAGGAACTTGTGAGATAATATGCAAATGTCTAATATACAAGTGTAATTGAGTCCCAGAAGGAAAACAGAGAGAGCACAGGAGAGAAAAAAATATGTGAAAAATAGTGGTTCTGCGGGACGCCTAGGTGGCTCAGTCAGATAAGTGTCCAGCTCTTGATTTCGGCTCAGGTCAAGATCTCGCAACTCTGAGATGGGCTCTGCACTTAGAGGGGAATCTGCTTCTCTCCCTCTCCCTCTGCCCCTCCCTCCATTTGTGATCTCTCTCTCTAAAATAAATAAATAGATAATTTGAAAAATACATATTTAAAAAAATATAAAATAATGGTTGTGACTTCCACTTCTGGCCGATATGGAGTAACATGGACCAGATTTACCCTCCTATGTAAAGCAACAGCAACAACAATAAAAATTAAACAAGATACATGAAACAACAGTTTTCAAGACACCAGACATCAAACAATAAAGGACAGTGATGACTAGAGATGGGAAATAAGGTTAGTACTACGATTTCTCCAGCTTACTGCCCTAAGAGAGTTCCCAGGCTATAATGAATGGAAAACGAACCCACTTGGGCCCAGTCTCCCCAGTCAGCTCTGATGAGACAGAGCTGAGAGTCTGAGGAGAACAAAAGAGTTGAAGTTTGTAGGACAGAATATTAGAGTTACAGAGAGAAATTCCTGGAGATTACAGAGGGTCCTCTTTAGGCAAACAGAGAGAACTGATAGGGGCATGTATATGGTGAGGAGACTCTGTGAGGCCATAGAAGGAATGATCAGAAAGGATTTAGAGGGAACAGTGCCTGGTACTCAACAGAGCTAGGAATAGTGCCTGTCCTTACCATTCTGAGTTACACTCTGGAAAGGAAAAAGATGTTGCTTTGAGAAATTAAGGAAGACCTAAACACATGCAAAGATACACTGTGTTCATGGTCAGAAGACTCCATATTCTTAAGATGTCAGTTCTTCCTGAATTCACTTACAGGTTCAATGCAATCCCAATCAAAACCCCAGCAGATTATTTTGCATAAATTGACAAATTGATTCTAAAATCCATATAGAATGTAAGTACCTAAAACAGCAAAAATAAATTTGAAGAAGAACAAAGTGGGAGGACTAATGCCTCCTGATTTAATACTTATTATAAAGCTACAGCAATCAAGACAGTATGATACTGGCATAGAGACAAAGAGATCAAAGGAATAGACTGAAGAGTCCAGAAATACGTCCATCCATACATGGATAACTTATTTCCACAAAAATGCCAAAGCAATTCAATGGACGAGAGATAATCTTTTAACAAGGTAATGGAACAGGTGGATATCTACACATAAAAATGAACGTTTATCCATATCTTTCTATTATATTGAAAAATTAGCTCAAAATGGGTCATAGACCTAAATGTAAAATCGAACACTACAAAACTTCAAGGAAAAATTTATGAGAAAATCCTTGTAATCTTCAGTTAGGTAAATATTTTTAGATATGACCCCAAAAATATGATTAAAAAAAATCAGCAAGTAGCATGATGGTTGCCAGGGGCGGGGGAGAAGGAAATGGGGAGTTGTTAATTAATAGATATAGAGTTACAGTTTTGCAAGATGGAAAAGTTCTGGAGATTGATTATACAACAATGTGAATGTACTTAACACTAAATTGTACAGTTAAAAGTGGTTGAAATGGTAGATTTCTTTCATCACCAGCAGACATGCCCTTTGAGAGATGCTAATGGGAATTCTTCAGGCTGAAGGAAAATGACACCATATTGAAATTCAATCTTCAAGTAGGAATGAAGAGCACTGGAAATAATGAGACTTAACACAATGCCAAGAGAGTCAGTTCATCAGGAAGACATAGTATTCATAAATGTTTTTTCTCTCATAACAGCTTCAAAATTCATGAGCTAATGACAGAATCAAGGGGAGAAAAAAACAATTCTATAATCATAGTTGAAGATTTTTAACACTATTTTTCAGCAATTGATAGAACTAAAGAAAATCAGTAAAGATATAGATGGATCTAGGATGGCTGGGTGGCTCAGTTGGTTAAGGAGCTGACTCGATTTCAGCTCAGGACATGATCTCAGGGTCCTGGGATTGAGCCCCAAGTCCTGCTCCATGCTCAGCTAGGAGTCCGCTTGAGGATTTTCTTTCTATCCCTCTCTCCCTCTCCCCCTGCCCCTCTGCCTGTTCTCTCTCTCGCTCTCTTTAAAAAAAAAAAAAAAAGATATAGATGGATCTGAACACCTATCAACATCTTGACCTAAATGATATTTATAGCACACTACACTCAACACTAGTTGCATTATACATATTCTTTTCAAGTGTACCTGATATGCTTACTGAGATAAATCATATGCTGGGCCGTCCAACAAGTCTTAAATAAGTTTAAAAGGATTGGAAGCATACAAGATATGTTTTCTGAGCATAACAGATTTAAGTTGGAAATCAATAACAACAAGACATTTTGGAAAATCACTGAAATTATAGAAAACCCTCCTCATTTCTTTAGTGAAGAAATTACCAAAGAAATGATAAAATATTTTGAACTGAATAATAACGAAGCATAAAATCATAAAGCTTTTAAAGGGAAACATAAGATAGTATCTTTGCGACTTGTGAAAAGCAAAGTTCTGAAATGTAAAGCAATCACCATAATAGAAAGAATTGATTAGTTCAATGTATCAGAATTAAAAACCACTTAACAAAAGGCATTATTAATAAACTGAAGACATGGGGCACCTGTGTGGCTCCATTGGTTAAGTGTCCCACTCTCGGTTTCAGCTCAGGGTCATGATCTCAGGGTCCTGAGATTGAGCCCATGTCAGGCTCTGTGCTCAGAGCCAAATCTGCTTGAGGTTCTTCCTCCCTTCCTTTCCCTCCCTCTCTGCTCCTCTCCTCTGTTTCTCCCCGTTTGTGCTCTCTCTAAGATAAATACATAAGTAAGTAAATAAATAAATAAAATATTTTAACATAAATAAATAAAAATAAACTGAAGAGGCATGCCACAGATTTGAAGAAAATATGTATTGTAAAATATGGGTCTGACAAAGGACTGGGATGCAAGGTATATAAAGAACTCCCACAATTCAATAATAAAAACAAAATAGCTTGAATTGAATACGCACATCAACAGGCATATGAAAATGTGGTCAATATTATTAGTCATCTGGGTGATGCAAATTAAGACTACATAGATATACCACTACACACACATCAGAATGAATAAAATTAGAAAGATTATTAATACCACATTTTGGTAAGGACGTGCAGCAACTGGAAAGCTCATATATTGTTGTTGGGAATGTCAATGTGACAACTATTATGGCAAAAGATCTAGCATTTTCTTGTAAAACTAAATATACATTAACCTATGATCCAGTAATTCCATCTCTAGGTATTTACTTAAGATAAATAAAAGCCCATATGCACATAAAAAGACTTGTACAAAAGTATTCAAATCAGCTTTATTCATAATAGTCCAAAATGGAAAATAACCCAGAGATCTTAAAATAGGAGAATGATAAACAAAGTAGGGCATATTCAAATAATGGAATACTACTCAGCAATGAAAAGAATCAACTATTGTCAGGCAACAGTATGACTAAATCTCAAAAACATTATGTTGAGCAAAAGAAGCCAGACAAAAATTGTACATACTATATTATTTAATTTTTATGAAGTTTTAAAACAGTCAAAATCAATCAATGATAGAAATTTTGAATAGTGGTTTTCTTGGGGTGGGATTAGTATCAGTAATTGGAAGGGGCATAAAGGATCTTTCTGGGATGATAGTGATGTTCTGTAATGACAGGCTTTGGGTTATGCAAGTATTTGCACTTCTCAGAACTCAGAAAAATTTGTGCATTACATTGCATGTAAATTTTACATCGAAAGAAAAAGAAAAACGAATATTGAAATCTAGTTAATGACAGGAATGCTGAAGTACCTAGAAGGACATACATTTGTCTTCAAGTTCTTGTAAAATGCATGGAAACATGCAATGTATAGATGTAGGAATAAATTTATAAAAAAGCAAGTATAGTAAAATGTTGATGCTAGAATCTAGATGATGGGTATATTGTCATTCACTCTAAAATTCTTTCAATTTTGCCCTGTTTCAATATTTTGCTAATAGATTTTTTGAAAAAGTTCTATACCCAACACCTTGAGAGAGAAGAGAAAACATAGCATTGGGGTGCACTGGGCCTGCGGGGCTGGAGCTGGAAGGGTCTGTGTTGGCAGTAAAGATGATGTTAGGGATCTTGGAAGAACTGCCAACAGGTCTGATGTTCAAGAAACCACCCCCCAACTCTTGGATGTGAACCCTCATGACAGAAAGTGGCCTCAGAAGTGAGTCTGAGCATCTCCAAGTCACAAGTGGAACCACTGTACCTAATGGTTTTGCACAGACAGCTGCAGATGAAGTGAGAGAGAAATTGAGCTCATCGTGCAAACTGTAGAAATGAAGTGAGATGTATTTTGATGTTTCAGTGGAAAGTCTGGCTCAGGTTTATTGCCTGAAATCGGTTGATGGTTTATTTATGGTTGTTTGGGAGTTCGAAGATTACCAGTTCAAAGAAACAGAAGAAGTTCTAAAGGATTTCGAAGAATCGGCTAGAAACTCCCATGCTCAGACCCTTAAAAAATATGGAAAATTAATGCCAGTTTCAAGGAAAAAATTACAAAAAGATAAATCAGAATTCAAGTAAAGGTAAGATTGATAATGGACGAGGAGACAAAACAGAAGACAAAGATGTTCAGAGTTTGCTAACACTGGCTTAGAGTCACATGTCTTCTTCGACTGAGGAAAATCCAGCTATCAAAGTGATACCAACAGTAGTAGGTTCTGACTTGGCATCTTGCAAAGATGAGACTGACGAAAGCTCAAAATGAGAAACCAGTCCTCAAGTGTTAAAGTTTAGAGTCGCATGCAAAAAAGTTTAGAGAAACACGCTGTACCTCAACTCAGGCTGCAAGAAATCTAGAGGTACTGTTCAGGATTAATTTACGTGGAAAGTTGACATGACCAACTATCACATGGAGACTCTTTTGAAAATCCATGATAATCAAATCATTGCAGGCATTGCACTGGCAGAAGAGAGTCTCCACCAAAGAAACATCTCACATTTTGGACCTACAACTCAGATCTGCTCTCCCTACGGGATGCTCAGGCTCTGTGTTCCTCAATCCGCTGAGAGCATAGCTGATGGGATTATGGAACAGGGACATTACCAAGAGAGGGGGCTGTAGAAGCTGGTGATAATAATACATTGGCTGTGAATAGGGCGCCAAGTAGTAGCTCCTCTTGATTGACCAAGAGCCAACTTAAAGAAGGCAAACTGTCCTGGGGCTTGCCCATAAGTGCTGTTCAATGGGATACCTACCTGTAATTGACCACAGAGACCTGGCTCTGTTGATATTATTGTAGCAGATATGCCATTTGGAAAAAGGATGGCCTCCAAGAAGAGAAACTGTAACCTTTATCCAGCTTGCTTACAGAGTTGAACTGTATCTGTGGACCTGAGACAGGCCAGGCTATGCTACTTACCAGGACCGGAAATGCTCTACCAGGGTATTATCTCTAATGAGACACATCTGGCATAAGGCAGCTACTATCTGGCGAGCACAGAGGGTCTTCCTGCAGGAGTTTGTGTTCTGAAACCTCCATCCCACGCTGTTGATCATCCTTCAGAAGAAGATGGAGAAAGAGAACTCTCTGGTAATGCAAAGAATGCAGGATTGGTACTTCCCAACACTGGAAATGTCAGCACGAACAACAGAGAAAACTCGCTTTAACAAAAGTGAGGTTGGCACTATTTAAACTGTTCTAAGGCTCTTCACTCTGATTAGCGAAAGATGTGAATGTCATGTGATGGGATTGAAAAAGATCGTATTAGGAAGCAGAGCTTTTGTTTAGATCTGTTCTGAAGAAGTAGCTGGGCATTTAGTACTTTCCTGAAAATGCTTCAAAAATGCCCAGATAAAAGCCTACTGAAATGCCCTGGGATTTGGGTTTAGAACAGTTTGTTTTCAGGTTTTAGAGCAGTTCTTGTTTCCCACTGCATTACCTCGACCTTAAAAAACGAAGTCCAGGACAAGGCGAAATCTCACGGGACCTACAGGAAAGTTTGCCATCTGCCTTGAAAATGAAAATAGGCACCCGTTATTCAGATTAATATGCAGAACTAAAATAGAAGACTGGATTTATCGAAGGAAGTGCAAAGATCTTTTTTCTATTAGTATAGGAAATGTCTATGTATAAACAGTAGCAAATACACTGATAGATGAAGCATGGGAACAATAAGCCAGATTAAAAGCAAATTCATTTTTCTTTCAGCAAAAAAAAAAAAAAAAAAAAAAGAAAGAAAACAGCATTAAAAAAAAAAAGATGCTCTAAACAAGGAGTATTCAGACAGCAACAATCTCTTAGATCCTATCTCCTAAATATGCACAAAATCAATAGGAGGATGGGAAGTATAGACTGAGGCAAACTCCCCAAAAGACAAAAAGATGGAGAAATAGAAGAACAAGGATAAGAAAATTAGAGAATTAGGCAACATTAACTAAGTCATATTCCAGGCAGTGAGAATTGAAAACATGTGACAAAAGAAATTATCAAAGAAGAAGGAGGAGGAGGAGGAGGGGGTAGGGAGAGGAGGAGGAGAAGATAATAAAAAATATTTCCAACAACAGGTTGAAAAGAACACGCTTTCCTCAACTGAGCAACTAAGTGCGTAGCACAGTGACTAGGGGGAAAAAATGACCACTACCAAGAAATTTCAGAATACTAGGGAAAAAGATATGATTTGGAAAACTTCCAAACATAGTGCAGGGGAGGGGCTGGGGTGTGGGGTGGGATGAGGAGGGCAGCAGAAGTTGTCAACAAGGCTGGGGACCACAATGGCATTTGACTCTTAATTGCACCACTGTTGTCAGAAGATGATGGAATTGTGTCTTCCAAATTCTGAGAGAATTATTTCCAATCTAGGATTTTATGGTCAAACAGTCAAGCGGTGAGATTTTAAAAGATGCAAAATATTGATCTTCATTCATCCTTTCTCAGGAACCTACTGGATGATGCTCAATCTTTTTAGAAAAGATATGGAATTTGGGAAACAAAACCCAACTAGAGAGCCAAGTGAAGTTAATTCCTGACGTGGTGGAGAAGAGAAATCCTAGAATCATGGCAGGGAAGTGGGTCCAGGAAGCAAACTCACCCAGTTAGAGCAAGAACATCCAGGGATCCTGGAAGGATTGTTCTAAGAAACAAAATAGCCACAGTTGCTTATTGTTTATGGACATGTTCTGGGGAGCTTTAGTCACACTAATGGGAGGGAGTTTAGGCATGAATCAGTGGAAGGTACATAAGAAATGAATTAAACAAATAAGAGGCATTGATTGAAGCCAGGGAAATAAAGTTATACAAGGAAATGCTTCCTTCGTTAATGAGTACAGGGTTCAGCCGTGATTATTAGATGACAATATTAATGTCAAATTGAATATTAACCTAACATGGTATATAACTACATTAGGTGAATAGAGAAAGGGTATATTAGGAAACTGAATCCTCATCTTTCATAGTGTAGTCAATAGATATTCATATTGAAAGGGTCAAAAAAACAACAATACATGCTAAAATTTAGGAATATGATGGTAAATAACAGAAGAAAATGAGTTGAACATCTTTCCTCCAGAAAACAGACCAAGGGTGAGGAAGAGACTAGAAGACAATTTTTTTCCATTATCATCTACAAAGTGATTTGACTTTTCAGTAAATAAATAAGAAAACAAAATTTAATATGCAGTGATGCTTAATTGTATTATTCAGATAACATTATTTTTTGAAAAAATTTATTCCTCTAGCTCAAAAAATATACACACAGGAATATTATATTTCCAGGTCCTTTTCTTCTCAGCTTTATTGACGTATAGTTGGCAGATACAGTTATAAGATATTTAAAATGTACATTGTGATGATTTGATATATGTATACAATTGAAAGGATTCCTGCCATCTAGTTCATTAACTAGAACATTATTTTATCTTAAAAATTAAAAATAATTAAAATTATTTTACCTTAGAAATCAACCATCGGTTAACCTTACATCTCTTTCTGAATCATGAATGCTATGTGGTAGGCAAGCTATAGAATTAGTAATTGATGTGTTCGCCATATAGATTAACCCCGTTTTGGCATGAGATTGTTTTCTCTTCATGCTTGAAATAAAATAATCACTCCCCTACTCCCCTGTAAAACCATACGTGAGGTCGGAAAGTTTAGTCAAATAAAATGTGGCATTGCAAACAATATTACAAACAAATTTGTCCAGCCAGTTTTCCAGTTATGGTGTGAAAAAAGAAAAAAATGACTTTTATTCAGTGTGTAAGAAATTAACTCTCTTTCTAACAGAATACATACCTTTCCAGACAGGAGAAAGTCCACAGTGGTCATGAGGTGATCACCTCCCATTACCCGCCTCCAGAAAAGAACTGACTTTGGCCTGCCTTGTGGAGAATGGACAACATGTGGAGGAAGGGAGCTCACTGGTTGTCAAGTTTTATTCAAATCCATGTTATCATGGGGCATTATTGCCAGGTTTGTTGTAGGGGCTATGTGGTGAGCCTCAATCCGTTCATTTCAATTGAAATAAAGTGTTTTTCCTGTCTACTAAGGACAAAATATTGTGGTGTGTGTATGGCGTGAAAGGACAGTAATGACAGCACACGACGTAAGAGCTGCGTTGGTAGTGCCTCGCGGATTTTTTCCTAAGCTTCCATTCTAGCGCAGGGTCAGATCTCTGAGACGCCATTTCTCCTAGCGTGAATACCCTTTGACATGCAAATTATCTAGACCAAGAGAAAGCTTTTTGCCGAGTTTTGCTCAGATCGCCTCTTTGAACCTAACCAAGCTGCAGGGCCCATGTGGGGAGCAGGCAAGAAGTTGTGTGGCTGAAGGGGGGAGCGGGAGGGGGGGGCAGCGGGGAGGGAAGAGGCTCCCTGAGGCAGCATCCCACCGGCTCTCTGGCCTGGTCCCAGGTTGGGAGGAAGAACGTATCTGCTTTTCTTTTATCCTTCTTCTCCAGTTTATTTCCTTCTCCATCTTACCATCGCTTAACATTCTTGCTCCCAGTCCACGTAACCCTTTGGTCGGGCAGGCAACGTTTTCCTGGTGTCTGGGGCACAATGGATCACGATTTTGCTTGTATTCTGGGGCACAGAGATTCTCTTAGGTAAAAGCCATTTAATACTAGAATCCTTAAACTTGAAAAGAAGAGCTATGATGTTGCCAACGTTAGATCATCCTGCTGGGGATTGAAGGAAAAATCATTATTTGAATATTCATAGGTAATACAAAAATGAATTTCTAATATTTATTATTCCATTTTTTATTTATCACATGATGACATGAAACATGCTTTGTGTCAGATATAGTTATGAGCATTTTTATAAATATTAACTCATTGAATCCTTATACGGACCCTACTGGGTAGGTTCTCTGATTGACATCCTCACTTTACAGATGAAGAAACGGGCCCAGAAAGATGAAATAAATTGCCCAAGGTCACACACCTAGTGAGCAACAGAGTTGGGACTCAAACCCAGATCATCTGTAGTGTTTATTGTCATTTTGCGCTGCAGTGTGGTAACTAATGAATACATGTAAAGAGAGTTTAATTGCTCATTGTAGTTGCTAACTTGATTTCACTTATTTTCTTTATGATGTCCAACATCTGGGCAGCTTAAAGTTTAAAGATTGCTCGGGTGGTGAAAATGTTGTCAGGCAGATAAGGGTCTGGCGGTACAGATAACTTGAAAACCCTCCAGCTACAAACAGCAAGAATTGCTCAATAAATTATAACTAACATCCTTATAAATGCATGGCTGAACTGCTAAGGAAGGCAGTGAAATTGCCTTGGGTCAGAAATGAAGAAGGGACTGACAGACCATCAAAACAGTGAACTGCGGAGCTGACATGGTGTCTGCTGGGGGGGTGGGGAGCGGTGAGGTATCACTTTTAATAATACAGGGGCTTGAATTTAATAGTACATGGGAAGAGAGAGTTTGGGCTGGGACCCCCATCATGATAGTGCTACCTCTTGAGTATGAGTGAGGATTCAGGCAAAGGGACCTCTCAAAAGTTGTGGGAAGAATGATAACTTTATACAACCACTTTGGAGAGCAATGTGACAATGTCCCGAGAATTTGAATATGTGCATCCTTATGACAAAGCAATTCCTCTGCTAGGTTTATATGTTGGAGAAGCTCTGGGCCATGGGAAAAATCAGACATGGGTGAGAATTTTATTGCAATGTTGTTTGCATTAGTAAAAACTTGGAACAGGAGAGTGGATAAATGAATTGTGCTATATTCGTTTAATGGAATGCACAGAGCAGTGAAAATCAATGTACTATAGACATGTATCATCAGGGGTAATTCTCAAAAGCTTCACTTTTGTGAAAAAGAAAGACAAGCTGCAGAGTATTTGCAGCATTAAACTAAGAGCTGAAATGTAGAGAATCAGAAAGAATAAAAAAAATTATAATTCATAACCTCAAGACAGAGACTAAAAACGACTTCTCTCAAAAATGAAAGCCACACCAGCATTGCAGATGTAACTGGCTTCTCTTTGGCCCAGTATCTACCTTGCAGACCAGACCTTCAAAACAGGTCCAGCAGCATAGCAAGAGAGATAGAATGGTGGCTTTATTAAATAGGACATAGTCTCGTATTCTCATTTATTTCACCAAAATTTAAATCAACTCAATCTGTAACTCTGCTTTCTCTCCACATGACATTGTCCCCTCTTTCTGGCCTCACCAAGTGTCTCTCATTTCCTGAATCCACACGTATGCACATGGTGTCAAACTTAATGCAAAGTCATTTAACTTCCTTTTGCTTTTAAACTTGCGTCTTTGGTCCATCATGCTGTTCATCAAATAAAGGCTCCTTTTGTAGGATCTGTTTATAAGAGTGTGTCTGTTTTATAGCAATATTTTTTTCTGTTACAAACAATTAAAGAAACAAAAACACAACAGGAGTTCAAGAGGACCTTGGAGCCAACAAAATTTAATAATTATTGCTATTTCTTTTTCTTTAAGATTTTATTTATGAAAATAACATCTTTATTGAGGTATAATTCACAGACCAAACAATTCACCCATTTAAAGTGTACAGTTGGTCACAGAGCTGTGTAACCATCAGCACAATAAATTTTCGAACATTTTCATCACCCCTAAGAGAAACCCCATACCCACTCCCCATTCCCCCACCCTATTTCTGCCCCCTACCTTTTCCTCCCCAACCCTACCTTCCGCCTATTCTGCCTCCTGTCTCTCTCAGCCCTAGGAAACCATGAATCTACTTTTTGTATGTTTTGTTTCTATGGGTTTGCCTATTCTGGAGATTTCATATCAGTAGAAGCATAAAATGTATGGTGTTTTATGATTGATTTCTTTCATGTAGAACAATGTTTTCAAGGTTCATCCATGCTGTAGCTTGTATCAGTACTACAGTCATTTTTATCACCACATCATATTATATGGTATAGTCCTACCACATTTAATCTAGTCTTTTATTAGATAATGGATATTTGAGTATTTGGATTACTTTGGCTTTTTGGCTATTATGAATATTGCTGCTATGAACATTCATGTATACGTTTTTGTGTAGTCATGTGTTTTCATTTCTCTTGAGTACACACCTAAAAGCAGAATTACTGGGTAGTATAATTCAGTATTTAACCTTTTAAGGAACTGCCAGACTGTTTTGCAAATTGGCATTATCTTTTAAGTACACACCAGCAGTGTATGAGGCTTCCAATTTTTACACATCTTGGCCAACACTTATTATCATCTATCTTGATTTTAATATAGTCATGCTCTTAGGTGTAAGTGATATCTGACTGTGGTTTTGATCTGTTTTTCTCAAACAATCATGTTAGTTACCTCTTCATTTGCTTTTTTCCCATTTGTATATCTGCTTTGGAGAAATGTCCATTCAGCTTCTTTGACCATTTTTTAATTGTCATTTATCATTTGTCATTTTTGTCACTGAGTTTGTCATTTTTGAGAAATTCAATGTCATTTTTATTATTGTCTATTTGTCATTTTTATTGAGTTGTAAGAGTTCTTTATATAGTCTAGATACATGTCCCTTATCAGCTATATGACTTGAAAATATCTTCTCCCATTCTGTGGGTTGTCTTTTAAATTTCTAGGTGGTCTATGCATCAAAAAAGTGTTCATTTTTGATAATATACAATTTATCTATTTTTCTTTGTGCTTGTAGTGCCATATCTGAAAAAACATTACTTAATCCAATGTCATCAAGATGAACACCTATGTTTTCTTATAAAATTTTTTTAAAGATTTTATTTATTTGAGAAAGAGAGAGTGCTTGCACCAGAGAGCAAAGTTGGGGGAGGGGCAGAGGGAGAGGGTGAAGACTCCGTTTTGAGCAGAGAGCCAGACCCGGGGCTCAATCCCAGGACCTAGAGATCATGACCTGAGCCTAAGGCAGATGCTTAACAACTGAGCCACCCAGGCGCCCCTTCTTATAAATTTTTTTTAAATGAAATTTTTTTTTTTTTATTAGAGAGATAGAGAGAAAGCATGAGTAGAGGGGGAGGGACAAAAGGAGAGGGAGAAAGAATCTAAAGCAGGCTCCATGTCTAGTGCAGAACCTAATGTGGGTCTCATGACCCAAGCTGAAATTGAGACTTGGATGCTTAATGGACTGAGCCACCCAGGCACCCCTTTCTTATGAAGTTTTATAGTTTCAGGTCTAACATTTAAGTCTTTTATCCATTTTGAATTAATTTTTGTGTATAGTATGGTAGGAGTCCAACTTCATTCTTTTGCATGTGCTATCTGGTCATACCAACACTGTTTGATGAAAATACCATTCTTTCCCTTTTGAATTATCTTGACACTCTTGTCTAAAATCAAGTCACCATAAATGTGAGGATTTATTTCTGGGCTCTAAACTTGGTTCCATTGATATATATGTCTGTCCTTACGCTATAGTATCCCACTGTTTTGATTATTGCAGAGTTTCGTAGTTAAGTTTTGAATTCAGAAAGTGTGCACCTTCCCATGTTGTCTTTTTTTTTAAGACTGTTTTTGTTATTTTAGGTCTCTGACATTTCAACATGAATTTTAGGATCAGCATGCCAATTTTTAAAAAGAAGCCAGTTGGAATTCTGATGGGAATTGTGATGAATCTGTAGATCAAATAGGCAGTATTACTATTTTAACAATATTAAGTCTTCTGGTTTATGAACACAAGATATCTTTTATTTTATTTAGGTCATCTTTAATTTCTTCCAACAATGTTTTATAGTTTTCAGAATATAAGCTTTACACCTCTTTTATTAAATATATTTATGTTTTATTCTTTTTGATGGTGTTATAATTGTGTTCATTCCCTTTTTGAGTTGTTTATTGAAAATGTATGGAAATACAATTGATTTCTGTATATTGAGCTTCCATATTTCAACTAGCGATGTTTTGAAGTGCATTCCTTAGGATTCCATATATATAAGATTTGTTATCTGCAAATTTGGTTTTACTCCTTGTTTTCTGATTAGGATAACTTTTATTTCATTTTCTTGCATAATTGTGCTGGCTAGAACTTCCAATACAATGCTGAATGGAAGTGGTAAGTTATTATTATTATTATTATTTTTTAGGCTGTGTTTCTGTCTGATTTTTTACTTTCTTACAACTAGCGGTAAAGTAGTAAAGTAAAAGAGCTGTGTCTTTTCTTCTTAGAAGCAGTAAGAAAGGAGTGAGTTCGAGAAAATCAAACACTGTCCTGTAACTACTGACTGAGAACAACTAAAAGGGAGAAAGAGAATTTGTGACCATTAGCAATATGAAAGAAATAGAGCAGATGGGCTTTCATGCCTCTTCCAGGAACCAAAAAGAGTACGGAAGAGTGGTCTGGGCCTGAAACATGGTCTTGGGAATTAACAGCATGAAAGCTTGTGGAGGTTCCTTATCAAATATAAAGCTTATTCTTTTTAGCATATGTATCAATTTATGTAGGATTATCACACAATCAAGAGTGCATTAATATAATTGGATCTGAAAGCTTTAGCTGGAGGAAAAACTTCATTTTAAAAAACCCTAAAAGGGGTGCCTGAGTGGCTCAGTCATTGAGCATCTGCCTTTGGCTCAGGGCGTGATCCCAGGGTTCTGGGATCAAGCCCCACATCCGGCTCCTCCGCTGGGAGCCTGCTTCTTCCTCTCCCACTCCCCCTGCCTATGTTCCCTCTCTTGCTGGCTCTCTCTCTCTCTGTTAAATAAATAAATAAAATCTTTAAAAAAATAAAATAAAATAAATTTTAAAAACCCTAAAAAAATACACACTAAACTTCTGTCAGTTGTTTTTATGTAATTCATGCACAAGAAAAATCAAATTCATCAATATCGGGTATTAAATGATCTACATACTTCTTACGACACAAGGGAATAGGATATATTGTTTTAAACTGGGGCAAGGCGGCTTATGTTATGTTAATTTTTCTTTGAGTTTGGTAATGAATATGTGTCATCTAATAAAAACTTAAATATATTAGACTCAACAATAACTTCCAAGTTAGGATATTTTTGTTTTTTTGTTTTTTTAATCTGTATTCCTTCCCTTTTTGTTTTTAATATTGGCATTTGAAATCTGTTAAAATATTAAATTCCGACCAATAAACATATATCACTTAAATCTCTAATTTTTCATAAGTAGCAGAATGGTGAAATGGGAGCTATTTTAGACTAAGAGGTAAGATTAATGAGAAAAAATCAATTTAGTTTTTTTGGCTAGTCATTGCTTACCTTCAATGTGGGGGAAAAGAAGAGGAGGAAATATGGTTTATCTCTGAAATATCTTCCAGTATAATAAAAAACAATACAGTTAATATTTATTGAATACTTACTCCTTGGCAGGTACTGTGCTAAGTGCTTGGCATAGTCTCATGGAGCTCACAACAACCTTATGATACAGGTCTGTTAGAATTGCTGATTGTATGTCTGAAGCAGACCAGGCTTAAAATCTACATAGTTGTAATGAGCACTGGGTTTTATATGCAAATAATGAATCACTGAACACTACATCAAAAACTAATGATGCGCTGTGTGGTGACTAACATAACATAATAATAATAAAAAAACCCTACATAGTTGGTATGTACCAGAACCAGGATTCAAATCCATGCAAGTCTGTTCTGTGTTCTTTTATGAGATGGTGGGTCAGACGTGGCCACAGAGGCAGACGCAGGAGAGGCTCAGGAAAACAAAGCTGATTATACTCACAAGTCCTCAAGACTGGAAGCAGGCACACCACACAGGGCCACATGGGGATGCCTCAGGGTGGTGAGGAGGCAGAAAGGAAGAGCAAAGGGAAAACTGAGGCTAGAACATTTATTGAGGTTTCCAAGAAGTCAAGGCAGGGCAGGGTGAACAGTTTAGGATTGACTAGTTTAAATAATTTCCTTGGGCTCTGAGTTATATGGATGGTCCTTAGTTACCTGGTAGCTGGCCTTTGGATGATTAAGGCAGAGGAATATTGCCTCCTGAGCTGGGGGAGTGGGGAGGGGTGGGGGGACGGGGTGGAGAGGGTGGGGGGGAGTGGGGAGGTGGGTCTGCGCCAGATTGAGAAAGTCAGGCTCTGGATTGGTTAGTTTGCATTTCAAAGGCATGCTCCCGCTGAGTGGCGTAGCTCTTCCTTATCTGGAAATGAATGGGCTAGCCCAGAGTTGGGCAGTGTCTCCCCAGCCTGCCAGGTTTTTAAGATGACAAAAATACCATAACATAAAGAAAATTTAAAAAATATAAACAATGCAAAGGCTAAGTCCAAGCCCATATTTTTAAACATTCTCCAATATGGCCTCTTTATTCTAAAACAGGTAGTGAGGAATTACCAAAAAACTTATATTACAATGTTCAAACACATACTTCTTCCTATTGTTGAAAAATATGAGTTGATCAGTTGCATTACATCAAAAGACATTTTCTTAAAGAAATTTATTTATTTATTTTTCATTTGAGACAGAGAGTGTGAGAGAGCAAGCACCAGTGGGGGGAGGGGCAGAGGGGGAGGTGGAAGCAGACTCCCTGCTGATGACAGAGCCCAATTCCATTGAGGCTCCATCCCAAGACCCTGAGATCATGACCTGAGCCTAAGGTCAGGTGCCCCAGACATTAATGAATATTCTTCCAGATAGAAATAGCTTTGAAAATGAAAACGTTACAAAAACAAGAGATAACTGAGATGTTAATGGGTATTCAAAGCATTCAACTGTAATTGAAACTGGTCCTGAGAAATAAAATGAAAGAGCACACGCTTCGGAATAAGATAGACTTAGATTTGTATTTTGACTTTTCCATCAACTAGTCTGTGTTATCAAACAGCTTTTGGCCTTGGTTTCCTCATATGTAAAGTGTAGAGTGATAATGACAGGAGGTGATCACGGTCACACAGTCATCAGTAAGTAGTGACCCATAGTACAACCTCAGATTTGACACCAAAGCCACTTTACCTTTGAGAAATATGTACTCTGAAGGAAACAAAAAAATGTCAAAAGATACTTAAACCTATACATAATAATCAACAACAACAACAAACCAAAAAACCTCCAAAACTTATAGATAATAACTCGAAAACTAAACAAATACAAAGAGAGACCATTTACTCTGGGGAGAGATAGGACACATATCAGAAAAATTCAGCCTTGCATATTTCATTTTGTAAGGTGCCAGTCTACTACTATCTAACTGTAATTTTTTATTGGAGGGAGACGATTTTGAAGTGAAATGTCAGTGAAATGTAGGTTTGACATATATCTTTGTTGCCTGTTTGAATTCTGAACTATTCTTATTGTCATTGCTTCATTAAGACTGCAAGTTTTTGCTATAATGCCATTTTATTAAAGACAATGAAATGAAAAGGAGAAAAATGTTTTTCTTTTGATAATTTTTTTTGAGCAAAACAGATTACATGAGTTAGTATATGCTGAGAGTAAGGAATAACCATCCCAAGGTATATGAAATCTTGGGTTCTCTAGCAGTGATTTGATAATAAAATATGTCTAGGGATATGACTGTCAATGGCAAGCATTTACAGACAAAGAGATCTTAAAATACATTTTAGAAACAGATGTAGCAGAAAACATTTGTCATTATCAATTCTAGTCAATTGGTTTTTATCGACCACTGGCAATTGTTTCAGGCTAGACTGGAAGATGAACAACATGCTTTAAGAAAAAAAAAAGTAAAAGACAAAAGTAAGAGGCAAAAGGGGCAAATTGAAGAGGAGAGGCTAAAGAAATACATAAAGGCAAGTCAATGCTGCTATCTTACTGAAACACTAAATTGAAGTACTTATAAATACTTAGAAGAATATCCTCTTGAACAAAATCAATTAGATATTATGCATGTAAAAAAGGGGATTTAAACATAAGAGATTGAGGACCTGGTTATTAGATATGCTTCATGGTTATCTAATGAACTACCAGCATTTTAGTTTTTTATTTATTAAATATTTTATTTATTTATTTATTTATTTATTTATTTATTTATTTGGGGGGGCGGAGAGGGAGAGAGGGAAATAGAGAATCCACAAGTAGACTCCCACTGAGCACAGAGCCTGACTTGGGGCTCCATCCCAGGACCCTGAGATCATGACCTGAGCTGAAATCAAGAGTCTGACACTTAAGTGAGCTACCCAGACACCCCTATTCTTTCTTTTTAAAATTCATTTATTCTTCCATTTATTCATCTATTCATTCATTCAATTTTTGGTTTCCTAATCCACCCAGGCAAAATTAGTAGGTTTAGCTGCTGTTCCTCGTGACCACATCATAAATCTTTTGTGTTAGATATCTAGTAAGTCAGTGTGATTCTGTCTGTGGAAGTTTAGCATATCCTTCGACATCACAAAATTCTCTCTCAGGACCAAAACCATCTGAGGATGGACGGTATTATCCATAGGAAATGGGTCAACAGTTGCTTTGGAAGGACAGTGTTTTTGCAGAAAGCTGTCATCCTTTTTTTTTTTTTTTTTTTAATTTAAATTCACTCTAGGCTGTGGTGGGTCTGTAACTGCAGCAATGTGAGTTCACTCCTTGGTGAGTCACGGATAAACCAGGTGGAATTGTCGCACAAAGTAAAGTTTATTCGCAGCAAGTAAGGAGATCACAGGGAATAACTTCCATAGCTGTAACTCCCTGAGCAAGGATGAATAGGCTTCTTTCATTTAGGGTTAGGATGAATACTTCAGAAGGGGAGCCTTAGGATCGTATGTAGAGGTGGGCATAAGGCCATGGGTGCGCCTTAAGGAAACATGCCTATGCATACATTCTGTTACGTAAATGAGGCTTGTGCTCTCCTCCTTCGGCAGGGATTTTAATATTAGATGAGGTAAAGGTAATTGTCGGTCATTCTAGAGGTCGCTTCATGGTCCCTCTGAGCAGGCGTGAGTCAGGGTTTAGGCTCAGACTCGTCTGGGAGGTCTGGGACACTGGAGGTCTTGTCAGGGCCGTCGCTATCACTTGAGTGGTGGTTATGGTTTTCATTTGCCTGAGTTAAGAGATAAGCTGGAAAGAATAACTTCAGGAAAAATGAGGGACAAAGGTCGGTAAGTACAAGCAAGTGGGCAGTAAAGGTCAGGTCTTGGGGGTCTAGCTGGTGACAGTTCCACTAATTCTGCTAAAATGTACCTTTAACCTTTAGTGCTGGGGTTGTTGAGATAGGCTGCATGACTGAGCATTAGTTGGCATTTCCAGAGATGCATGTTTGAGAAATAGGTCCCATGTTACTTACTCTTTGATAGCCAGACTGGAGCAGTAGCACAGCCTGTCCTAGGCAGAGTGCCTGGTTCCCCAGGGTGCACAAGTAGAATTGTTTCTCCTTACCAAGTCATCTTTTGTTTGCTTAGCTGCTCTTATTTTCTCCTTTTCAATAAATTCAGTATCATGTTACAGTATTCTGTAACATTTTTCTTCGTTTAAGTTTTTTTTTTTTAAATTCCTAACAAAGACTCTCACTAATTGGGATAAAAAATCAAGACAGCATCATTTTGGAAATTATAAGCAAATAGCATGTCAGAATTCACAGTTTATTGATGATTAAGATGAAAGTTATCTACACAGTTTGATATCTGTAGATTTCCTTTAAGTGATTCATAATGTAATTCAAATAAACAAGTGATAAAAAGATATTGACATAAAGTATTTTAGATGATAATTGCTCATAAATATGCCACATATTAAAAATTAAATATTAAAACCTAATATTTAAATGTGGAGATTAAAGACTTCAGGAAGCTGGATGGCAGGACTTGATAAGCTAGCAGCATCATTTGAGTTCTGTAGGTCCGGTAAGTCACAGTTATTAGTGCACTTAGGATCAGTCCCAATGTGATTGATTATCATTATTCAAATGCACAGGAGACACATACAAGCCAGTTTATCAGTATATTCATTTAGTATGCAGCCAGAAAATTACCGTGGTATCTTTCCCTACGCTACCTATTTTCCCATATAAACACACTAGGGAAGTAAAATTAGTCATCAAAACACCTCTTGGTTAAGGAGCGCTTGAGTGGCTCAGGTGATTAAGTGTCTGACTCTGATTTCAGTTCAAGGGCTGAATCCAGGATCCTGAGATCAAGACCTGTGTGGGGCTCTGTGTTCAGCGGGGAGTCTGCCTGAGGACTCTTTCTCTCTCTCTCCCTCTGCCCCTCTGCCTGCTCGTGCATGTACTCTCTCTCTCTCTCTCTCTCAAATAAATAAATAAATCTTTTAAAAAAATGCCTCTTGGTAAAAATGAAAAAGGAAGTGGTATGCCTGGGACTTTGGTAATCAAGGCTTGGGGAGGCAGAACAGGGGTGTTTAAGATGCTACGTTGGTTCAAATATGGACTCTGCTACTTACTAGCTGTGACGTCGTGCAAGTTGCTTACCCTCTGCATGCCTCAGTCTTCTCAACCTGAAAAAAATGGGAGTAATATTAGTACCTACTTTATGACATTGTTTTGAGAATTAAATGAGTGAGGGCAGTGGATGAAGTGCTTGAAACAGTACCTGGCACACTTCCTTTCAGCTAAATTTGTACAACTACCCAAGTAAACAAGAAAACATATTCTAAATTTTCCTGAGGAGCTATTGAAGAGATAATCAAAGTCAAGGGACACTAAAACGACCCTTCACACATACACAGATATGAGGCCTCATGCTAATCACAAATCCAACACTATATTGAAATTAGTATCTTTGTAACAAAGTATATTATAATATATATATATTGATAATAAATATTCTTGCATTAGCATCAAAATGTGCCCAGACATCATCTGAATTGTGTCCCGAAACATGTATTTTTGGAAGTTTACATGTATAGACTATCCCACTGTGTAATAGTTGAATGTAGTTTAAACCGTAATTACCATTCATTTTGGACAATCCAGACTTGGAAATCTAAATACATTTAGGAAGTCCATCACTCAGGACAATTCCATGTCCCCACTTTTCTGCTTCATCTCTTCCAGAATCTCCTTTATTTCAGTCTCGGACACAACCTTTCCACCCAATAGCTCAAAAATAAAAATCCTGGATGGTTCACTGAATTCTCTGTGAAGATATTTGTCCCTGTTTGTTATAAAGTGGAAAAGTGAAAGAGATACAGGAAAGGGGCACATACACAACTTGTATAAATTTCTCTGCCCTTTGATTTTAATATTTAATTAATTTCAAGAGATTACATTGCTAATACTTCCTAATTAGGTCAATAGGCTTTCACCATTGTTCTCTTGTCTCATCAAAAATCATTTGTTTAAGGAGCTGTGCAAGGTACCTTACAAACAGAGTAAGACAAGAGCTTTAGTACATTCTATAAACTGGATTCTGTATATTTGTAAATTATGCTGACAGGCACTCCTATAACACAATGAGGTCAAAACAATCTCACCGAAAATGGCCTTTTCATGCTGTACTCAAGCCAAAAAAAGGGAGAGGATCATAAAAACAACATATTATGTGCACAGAAGAAAGTTGTTAAATGCAATCCAAGACAATGGGTGCTTTTCAGCTAATCTTAGAGGAACTAAATGAAATAAATTCTTTAATGTATAGCAACAGGACATTAATTAAAGGTGTATTTATGAAGAACCTACTGATGAAAAAAATACTATGTTACATGCTATAAAGTATAAGAGAATTATTAAGATACAGTTCATGATGTTAAAGGATTTGCAATTCAAAAGAGGGACCAGGATATGCATGCAATTAAATGGAACAAAATGGAACATAAGTGACGTTGTCTTTGAGGCAAAGTTTAGCCTGAAAGAATATAGCTGGATTGAACAGATTTATTAAAATTTAATTCACTCATTCAGCTGCTATCAATTGAGTGCCTACTAGGTGCCAGGTCATGAGATACAGCCCTTCTCATTAAGGGACACCGGTATCTGCAAACTAAATTCTTGACTACTTTTCAGGATACAGGGTAGAGAATGAAAGAGCATCGGCTTTGGAGTTAGAAAAGCCTGAATCAAAACCCTATCAACTATTCATTGGGTGACTTGGGCAAGTAATTTATAATCTCTTGGCTTCACTGCAGAAATAAGAGGATCATCTTTGATTCTCTCTTCCAACCTCATCCTATGTATGGTTCATCAACAAATTAGTGTTTAAGTATTTTTTTTTAATATATCCCATCATCTCCATCCCCACATCCCTAATCCTAAGGTTGGCTCTCCTGATTGCTTATGGATTCTGTAAACCAAATTGGCTTTCTATCTCCATATCATTCTTTTTCAACCATCACACATGATAGATTGCACCGAGCAATCTTTCTAAAACTTTTTACCTCACCACAACACTCCTCTGCTTGAAATTCTTTAGTTACTTCTCATTGTCCAGAAGATGCAAGTCTACACGTTTTAACAAGGCATTTAAGACTTTCAATAAGCTGAACTCTGCTTACATTTTTAACCTCACATGCCAATCTTCCTCCATATAGAACCTATGTGTCTCTAGCCACCAGCCTGTTTTGTGCTCTGTGTCTTTGTATATGCTACCTTTTTTTTTTTAAAGATTTTATTTATTTATGTGACAGAGAGACAGCCAGTGAGAGAGGGAACACAGCAGGCGAGTGAGAGAGGAAGAAGCAGGCTCCCAGCTGAGGAGCCCGATGTGGGACTCGATTCCGGAATGCCAGGATCACGCCCTGAGCCAAAGGCAGATGCTTTAACGACTGGGCTACCCAGGCGCCCCTTGTATATGCTACCTTTTAACACCAAAGCCTGAAACATTACCCCCATCCACACTCCACCCATACCATCTGGAAAACTTAAAAATGTTAATCTTCCTTTAAAACTTTACTCAAATACCTTCTTTGTGGAGAATTCCTTGAGAATCTCAGTACAGGTAATTTTTCCATCATCCATATGTGCCCAGCATGTTTTATATACCTATATTAGCAGAATACATTCGAATGTCATATTTGTGTATCTGCCAATTACCTCAACAAGACTGAACACCTGAGAGCAAAGACAAGGCTTTTCACCTTTGAATCCTCAGCCCTAACATAATGTCTGCCATGGAGAGGCTGTGCAATAAGTATTCATTGTAATAATGAAGTCAGGTTTGGGGATCAGTGGAAAGAACCAATAAATGCTTTGTGGAGGAGGTGGTATATGAGGTTGGCCTTGAAAAACTTCTGCAATAATTTTAAAATGTAACTTTGGGGTGGTCAGTGTTTTAACACAATACTGTGTATATCTTCTTGATTCTCCCTTTAATACATAAGTGTTTTGCCAGTAAAGCTTTCTATTTTCTATTCAAGTCCCAAGGTGCAGTTGCTCTGAGTTCGATGAAGACTATGTATGTTAATTATCTGATTTAAAGAAGCATTTTCCTCATGTCTTTTGGAAGAAGATATCACTCTGATTTTTCAGCACAATGTGGTATCAAAAGCACTTGACGTTTTAGTTGGGTCATAGATACACCATACCTTCAAGCAAATAAAAATGTTGATATTCACTATGTATATTTAATTTCTCCTGAACATATTTAAAAATATATAAGTAAGTATGCCTTTGATCCATAATGAAAAATACATGACAACCCCATGCACCTCACTGCTATTCAATTAACTCCCTCTGAGCAGATCACCCAAGTCTGATTGTAAAAGTAATAAATGGAGGATCATTTCATTACAAATCATGTATAATTCAAGTTATCAGTGATGGTTAAGCTCTTAGGTATTCTGGCAGACTTCTTATATGAATTATTAAATGGAATTAACAGAACTTGCTGGAATATTCCATTCTTAACTATTGCATGTTTCCATATAAGTAGATCTGTTTAAATAGTTCTACAGAAGAAAAAAAAACCCACATCAATACCAATAAAGAAGTTAAGAAATTCAGAACACTGTGAGAAATAAATATAAATCTATACTGTTGCAGTCTGCTTTAGGCTCAACCATTCCCTTCATTCTAAACCTTCATATTTACAAACACATGATGGTTAGGAGCCACGGAAATCGTCTTTGGAGACCTCAGTGCGTTTTTCAAGAGAGCTCTGTCGATCTTCAATTCGGAAAATCCCTGCATAGTAAGAAAGGTACTGGCTAAACTTGAGGATCTCCTGAAGTGTCTAGAGGAAACATTTTAAGTGGAAGAGAGTAGCAGCATCTGGCGTATAGCTATAGACACACAAGCATAATTACGTGTGGATTATAATCCACATAGTTATATGTGAATCAGGAATTCAAATTTGGAAGGGAGGGCCGTTTCAGTTTTATCCCTTCTTCCTGTCACAAGCTGAAGGGTGGCTCCCAACCTTTGGGTGTCTACACCTCGGGAGTCTTCAGTTGGCTTCTCAGCCTCTAGTCGCGCGTTGACGTGCTCCAGGCCAGGCCAGACATTCAAAAGGAAGGCAACTTCATTTTAGCGGCAAACCCTCAGACCCACGCACCTTCTCATACCTCTGCCTTTCTCGAATTCTGAGCTAGTGTAGGCAGAGCACGAGGTGCCGAGGACAGGTTCACGAAAGGGCAGTGGGGACGACCCTTTCCGAACAGCATTTGCAGCTGCCAAGAGTAGCCAACAAGCACCAGATTTATGAGCACTTTGAAAGAAGCACCTTCACCATTGGCTTTTTGAGCGGCGCTGTCGCTAGGGAGCGGCGGGAAGGGCGAGCACAGCCCCGGGAGAAGCCCAGGCTGTTTGTTCCCGTAACCCGGGAGAAGGGACGCACACAGTCGGGCGCGCGGACACACACGCACGCACACGCACGCTCGCGGCGAGTTCGAGCCCCGCGGCCCCCGACCGTCCGAGGGCGCCCTCCGCGCCGCACCAGGCGGAGCAGCACCCGCCTCCTAGCTCCTGCTGCTGCCGCCCAGAGGAGAAAGGAACCTGGAACCTCTGCCTAGAATTTCCCCCGGCGCCGCGCGCTGCGGAGAGCCGCGGAGGTGGGCGCGAGGAGGGGAACGCGATGAATGAGTTCTCCCCTCGCCTCGGAGTTGACTGAGTTGGCGGCGCCGCGCCCAGGCTTCCGGCTCTCGGCGCCCCACGCGCTCACGGCTCCCGGGGCTGCAGCCCACGCCCGCGGCCCGGGCTTTGCCCGCCGCGCCGGGGGAGCCGAGGCTCCGGAGCTCCTGTCCCAGCTCCAGTCCGGGAAAAAGGAGGGCTGTCCCCTGGCCGAGGCGCACGGCCGCGCGCTTTTCCCGCACTCTCCGCGGCCCCATCTGTCTCTCCATGGCGTCTCATCAGCAATCCCGGATCCAGGCTTACCTGGAGAAGAACAAGATCGGTCCCCTGTTTGAGGTAAGGCGCTGTGGATGAGGGCGGTCCCGTTTGTGTTTTGGGGAAGGGGTTCAGAACACCCGGAGGAAGGAGGGATAGTGAACAAATGCGCGGGAGGAGGCGGCTGTGCGGCCCCGGTTCTTTGGCATTCGCTCTGGCAGGGCCAGGTGTCCTGGAACGCGGCCGGGCGGGCACCTCGCTGGTTACCTGGGCGCGGACAGGTGAGGTGGAGAGGGCCCAGCCTCTGTCTGGCAGGGGAAGTTTGAGCGGTCTGACTGTCCTGCATCTCGCAGCCTCATGCACAGGACCCGGACAGGCTGAGACGGATAGATGCACACACTTAGACTGTCTTACACATGCACACTTTCTTCCTGGAATTTACACTATTTTGCGTGTTGGATTCTTTTTTTTTTTTTCCAATGTGGGCAGTAGTAGAACCCAGAAAGGTGGAAGAGGTGCTCAGCGATGGGAAGGAATATGGTTAACTGGGAGAAAACTGAACTGGTAAGGGGTAGGCTTCGGTAGCTGCTGGCGCGTTGAATGAAATTGTCAAACTGAGACGCTGACATTGATGTCTGGATGAAAGGAGAGTCCTTTGCATTGCAGACCCTACATGTGTTAGGGGGAGAAAGGGGCGGAGAAAAATTCAGGAAAAGCATACACGTATTTATGAGAGGGGACGTGTAGCTCTGAGCTGTTTTCTCTCGCCATCAAAGAACTGATGACAGAAATACAGTAGGAGAAAGGAAGAGAGGGAGGACAGGATAAAAAGAACGGGAGACTGAACCCGGCGCTGGCAAAGCGTCCCGCGGGTAGCCAGGGCGCTGGGCAAATGCCGGTGCCCGCGGGGAGGGACGTCCACGGTCTGTTCCCATCCCAGTTCAACCGTCCAGCTGGACACTGATAGGAGACGACCAGAGGTGGAAGAGTCAAGATCTCCCCTCCCCCGCAAAAAAGCAGTTGTGGTCCTTATTAGGGGTTTACGTGTCGGCGGCGTCGGAATAAGGCTGGCACGCGCAGGGGGAAGTGATAGAGAGCCGAGCTGTTTCCCTAGTACTGAAGAGAAGAGAATAACTGCAGAGAAAAAAATAATGCGAAATAATGCCCTAGCAGAAAAAGAGAGAGGCGGGCAGGGATGTGATCAGGTATGAAAAGGATGGGTTTCAGATAACTAAGATTTGCAAGATCTCAAGTTTTTCTGCCCAACTTTAAGTTAACGTTGTGCTATCTAGACAGATATGGCCATTGTTTCAACTGAAACTCGTTGTATAGAGTTATAAAGTCCTATAATGCATGTCTTGATTCTTGTTTCTGCCAAAAGTGTTAGCAAAGGAAGTCTGTATATAAAAGCAATGTAAAATTGCTGGAGCGACTAGATTGTTTTTCTTTAGTCTAATGATTAGAGACTATACAGAATTCTATCTATCTATTAAAAGCTGAAGCATAATAACCCTTTGTGACACAGTAAATTAATTGTGTCAAAAGAAACATTAAAGTTGGGGCGCCTGGGTGGCACAGCGGTTAAGCATCTGCCTTCGGCTCAGGGCGTGATCCCAGCGTTCTGGGATCCAGCCCCACATCAGGCTCCTCTGCTATGAGCCTGCTTCTTCCTCTCCCACTCCCCCTGCTTGTGTTCCCTCTCTCGCTGGCTGTCTCTATCTCTGTCGAATAAATAAATAAAATCTTTAAAAAAAAAAAAAAAGAAACATTAAAGGAAATACTTTTAGAGCGTGTCTACTCCCTTAGAATATAAAGTACAGTTTACCAGGGAGAACAAGTGAATTGTTTTAATAGACTTATTAACTTATTTTAAAATTTCTGAGACTCTCTCTAAGTAATAATAACAGAATTTGGAATATAGGTAAACTTTCTACATAATGAGAAAATAAATCCAACTAGATTTTTATCAAGTTCTCATTAAAAAAAAAACAACTAGCTCACCAGATAGTTCTGTATTGATAAATTTTAAGTGATGGCAGAATTGTCTCATAAAATCATAAGACTTCCTCACCAAAAATCAAACAATGACAAAATTATATGCTGTGTATTTTATTGATTTTTTGGGGGGTGACATATTACCTACATCTCCATTAGCTTGGACTGCAGTTGTGAGTAGTTAATTTTTTCAGGATTGATTTACACTTTAAATAATTGAAGGGAGAAAATAGCTAACTTCTATTAAAGCAGGTTCATATACGATAATTTTGATCATAACAGAGCTTGGTTTTGAGTAGAACTCTACATACTTCACAAAATTAGAATATCTCACTAGCTTGTAACCTCTCTCTCCTCCTGCTAGAAAACCAGTGAAACTAGGGTAAAACAGATATTGTTGACCTGGCATTCTCTTCAAAGCTCCCAGGACTTTGGTCAATGGTTCTCATGAGAACTGCTTCAGGAAATCAATGAAGGAGGATTCCAGAAACCTGAACTTAGTAAGAAGTGGCAGAAATGATTGTTACATATTTAATTCCTGGACCACATTGTAAGAAACAGTACATAAGTTAAAGTCTCTTACCTATCACAAATTGAAATAGCTGACTCCAAGTTTTATTATCTGTTCTATGTTGTGGTTTTTTTTCTCTTTTCTTTTCTTTTCTTTTCTTTTCTTTTCTTTTCTTTTCTTTTCTTTTCTTTTCTTTCTCTTTTTTGTCCTGAGGCACTGGAGTTGGTGACATTGGCTTACTTTAGTTTTGAAAATATACAAGACCTGACAATATGTTCCCTTTACAGATTTTGTAAGGTAGGTTTGTTTTGAGAAAACTTATTGGAGTAAGGTACTTTAAAGAGAGCACATGAATATTGTTTAAAACAAAAATCAGAGGTAACATATATTGGTTGAGAATACTTGTATCCCGCTGTTTTTACCTATACAGCTTAATTACCTAATTTAGTTAATTTCTTACTTAGCTTATTTGCTTATTCTAACATTTTATCATTTGAGAAGCTTATAAAACTGTACACAATATTGTATTTCAAAAACCTCTCTAGATGAAAATTTATCTTGTTTCCAGGTGATTTAAGAGTATAAATTTATATTGTCTTTAAATATGATTTAACATACTTTGAGGCATTACAAAACCATGCCTAGAAATCATTGCATTAGAGTCTTGGGTAATGATATTTTAATTAAAAAATAAAAGATGTAAGGTGTATAAGATAATAATGTCTTATATTCCACAACCTCTTTGAAATTTTTGTACGATGGAATACTTTTAGTATTCTCATTGGCTTATTCAGGACCGGTTAGTAGTGAACAGCCCATGCATCAATCTATAAGGAAGGCTTGACATCGCTTCAATAAATTAGAACTGTAATCCTATTTGATATAGATTTCCACATGTAACATCTTACTTAATCGGCAAGATGTGAAATGGTTTGGCTTCCACCAAAGTATGGTATTTTGCAGCACATATATGAAAGATTCATGGTGCAAACACAAGACTTATCTCAACCAACCACTTGATAGTTGAAGAACCTGACAGTCAAAAATTCTGAAACTGAATAATTAACTGGCATATATCTTCTTCTGGGGATCAAGTGATCTATGTCGTCTATATTGTAAGCAGCTAAACTTCATTCCCAAAAAATTATATGATGTGGAATATCACAATAAATTCCTTATTTTCAACATAGAGAAGTGTATACTTTTAAGCTTCTCCCATTTCCATGAAAAAACAAAATAATTATTTGAATATTATTGGTTGGAAGGGTGCTTAGGGCAGTCCTATATCTTGGTTTAGGAATGATTACATTTACAAGAGAGTGAAATCCTAAACTATTAAAAAGCAGGATAGTGGAGCCCCCATTAAATCTCCATAGAATATTTAAATCTCTGTGTATTGAGATGTGGCAAACCAAATTCACTACATTTCTCCAAATGGAGTCTGACCCACTCCAGGTAGAATGGAACCACTTTATCACCTCTGTTTACTTCAAAGTACCTCTACTCACATCGGCTATATTCGTGTTAACTGATTTGACATATCTGTTATAAGGTGGACTCATATCAAACAAGTGGTCAGCCAATAGCTTGCATCATTCACACACCTACTACTGCTCAACTTATTTTTCTCTGATACCCTGCCCTACAGTTTCCAAACATGTCTGCAACCTTGAACTCCGGTTGGCCTGGAGATTATCAGGCAATGGCCTGGCAGGATTAGGGGATTCGTTATATATGCAGTAGGGGGCTGGTGAGAGAATAAGTAAATATATTGAAAATAATGCAAGCCAGCTCTCTTGCTCTTAGAGATGGGAATCACAAATATAAAAAGGATAAAATGTAGAATGAACCCTGTGGTGTTGGAATGAAATTGGGAGTATTGGTATATCTCATGACTTCAAGAATAGAAATAGATATAAATGCAATAGAAGTAAGTATAGATTTGTATGTATTAACATACACATAAATATATATGCCTGCATTTATTTCCTTACTCTGTCTACTGTGATGGCCTGGGACTAGCAACACCTCAGTAGGAATGAGCACAGCTAGTGTCCAGATTTTGAGTTCTAAATACCATTCCCCATCAAGTAAACCAGGTATGTATCCTTGGAGAAATGGTTGATTCTAGACTTGAGTCTGGGAAAGTATAAGATGAACCTGGACCATCTTATGTCAGGAAATAGGGAAGTGGTCAACGATTTATAGGAACATCTCAAAAGCTTGAAGAGGCTTCATTAACTAAATTTGGGACAATTTGAGACTCAAAGTATGAGAGTAACAGATTGTCTTACTTATAAAATAGGACTATTTTATCACACAGCAATATAATGGGATACATGAATATATTCAATTTATGGGGAGAAGAGAAAGCTTTACCTTATAGTCAAATGCCAATTAATAAGAGTAGAAAAGGTGATGGAATTAGAAAATCACTGTTTGGCAAACATTTAGCAATAATTCAGGCAAGAAACATTAATTGTTGCCAAAAATAATGGGTGAAAGTTAGAGGAGGAATGAGATATTTACCTAATCTCTAGTATCTTTCCACAGAGTAGTTATTAATTACAAAGGGAAAAGTAACTTTATAGTAAAGAAAGCTGGCTGACATTGCTTTACTCAAGTGATGGGGCAAATCAATATTGTGTGCCTCCAGTATAATGCAATTAAAATAACATGATTTTGCTTCTTTAATATTTCTGCCCATCATGCATGACCTGAACTGATTAATGGGAAAATATCTGATGAACATGATAGGGAAATCCTGCTTCTTTGGTGTCTTCAAAGATGTTAGGTCATGAAGGTCAAGGGAAGTTTCAGACTGATGAGACAGTACAACTAAGTGCAAAATATAGTCCTAGAACTGATACTTTCACTAAAAAGGACGTTCTTGGGAAAGTTCTGCAAAACGTGAATGGGGTCTTTAGGTGACAGGTATATGGAGTTATTTGTGCTGTTCATGTACTTTTTCTGTAAGTTTAAAGTTATTTCAAAGTAAAAAAATATTAAAAATAAAAAAGAGTATCTAAAAAATAAGTACTTACAAATAGTTCACCCATTGGGTTTTCTTTAAACATCAAATTATGTGAATTTAGTTAAGAATTGTATCAGTGGTTTATACAGGGAAACCAATAAGTAGCAAGTTATAATTCTGAGTAAAGAAAATTTACATTTCTGGTCAACTAAGCCTATGTATTTTCCTCTTCTTCCTCTAAAATTTTATTGAAATATTGAAAAAAATCTTAAAAAAATAAATGCATAAGAATACTGGAACACAAAGAAGGGTGCTGAGGCAGAGAGACTGTTTCTCCTTCTTTATAACAGAATTTCTTTATTATGAATAGTGATATCTCTTTTGCACCTGTATATGGTCAAGTGGCATAGAATCAATGATAAGAATTGGAAATGTTGTTTGGAGTTCCCTGGAAGGTGCCTTAAGATACATGGACTTAGTTAGGACGTGCTCCTCATATGTCTGCTCTCCTTCCTGTTGTCTAGAATGCCCCTTGTAATTCCTCCTTTATACCTTTCCTTACTCCCTCCACCTCCCAAGGCAACCACTGGTCTCCTTTCTCTCACTATAGAATAGTTTTCCTTTTCTAGAGTTTTGTATAAATGAAATCATACACTATGTACTTTTTTGGGGGGTATATCTTCTTTCACTCAACGTAACTATCTTACAATGCATCCATGTTGTACCATGTATCGATAGTTTATTTCTTTTAATTGCTGAGTAGTATTCTGTACGGATGTATGCTTTTGTTTTTCTAGGGTAAATGGCTTGAATGGATTGGCTGGATCATATGGTAGGTGTAGGTTTAACTTTTTAGGACATTAGCCACTAGTTTTGAAAAGTGTATTCAAAATTTTACATTCCTGTGAACATTGTATGAGAGTTCCAGCTGTTCCACATTCTGACCAAAACTTGGTATCCTCTGTCTTTGTAATAGTAGCCATTCTAATAGATTTGTGTGATCTCTCTTTGTGGTTTTATTTTACATTTACATTGTGGCCCCACCCTTAACTACACCATGTGAGACCAGTGTCAATGGAGACCATCTGGGAGGCCTGGCTTCTCTTAACCCTGGCAATAATGAGATATTCCTCTCCCTTCACGCTGGGGTCATGTCAGAGGAGGCCTAGAAAAAAGTCAGGACTTTCTACTTTGCTGAGTGGTAATGACGCCACTCCTGCCATGAAATCCATGCCAAGATACATTATAATTAAACTTCTGGGGGAAAAAAAAAGACAAGATATATTTTGAAAGCAGCAAGAGAAGTGAAATAGCATACCTATACAGGAAAAATAATTTGACAGCAGATTCTCATCAAACCAATGGATATCAGGAGAAGGTGACATAACATTTTTCAGGTGCTGAAAGAAAGAATCTAGAGTTCTATACTCAGAGAAAATATCCCTTAGAAATGAAGGGGAACTCATAATTTGGCTATTGTGGACATTGCTGTACCATAAGGGACACTGAACTCTGGGAAACAAACTGAGGGTTGCTGGAGGGGAGGTGGGGGGGGGAATGGGGTAACTGGGTGATGGGCATTAAGGAGGGCACTTGATGTCATGAGCACTGGATACTATATGCAACTGATGAATCACTAAATTCTACTTCTGAAACTAAAAAAAAAAAAAAATTGAAGGAGAAATCAAGAGAATTTGTCACCAGTGGGTCTATCTTAAAATTATGGCTAAAGGAAGTCCTTTAAACAGAGAGAAAATTATAAAAGAAAAAAACTTTAGAACATTAGGAATGAAGAAAGAACATGAAAAGAGCAAAAATACGACTAAGTATAATACATTTTTCTTCTCAAGTTTTCTAAATTATGTTTGATGGTTGAGGCAAAAATTATAACAGTGTCAGATGTGGTTCTGTAGAGAGTATTTAAGACAGTTGTATTATAAGCAAGGAAGAATAAAGAGGAACAAAGGAGGTATGTTTTCTATGGTTTGCTTATACTGGTAAAACAATGACACCTTTGAATAAGTTGTATATATATGTAATGTCATACCTAGAGCAACCACTAAAAAGCTATACAAAAGATGCTCTCAAAAACTCTAATAATTTAATAGATTTAAAAAAATATTTTATTTATTTATTTGAGAGAGAGAGAGCATGAGCAGGGGGGAGGAGCAGAGGGAGAGGGAGAAGCAGACTCCCCGCTGAGAAGGGAGCCCGATGTGGGGGGGACTTGATCCCAGAACCCTGAGATCATGACCTGAGCCAAAGTCAGATGCTTAACCAACTGAGTCACGGGTGCCCTCAAAACTCTAGTAACTTAAAATGAGTTCTAAAAAATGTTCAAATAACTCACAGGAACAGGAAAAAGAACAAAACAAAGAACAGAAAATAACAAATAACATGGAAGACTTTGGCCCTAATATGTCAATAATTAAATTAAATGCAAATGGTTTAAATATACCAATTAAAAGAGAGAGATTGTCAGAGTGGATTAAAAAACATGACCCAGCCATATGCTATGTCAAAGAAACTCATTTAAAATACAAAGATCTAAACAGGCTAAAAGTAAAAGAATAGAAAAAAAATATGCAAACATCAAAAGAAAGGAGTGGCTATTTTAATATCAGATAAAGCAGACTTCAGAGGATAAAAAATTACCAGTTAGGAACTGTCATTATATAGTAATAGAAGAGTCAACCCACCAAGAAAAACAGCAGTCTTAAGTAGGACCATTCTATGTAAACTTAGTCAACTAAGTCCTAGTCAACATTTGTAGACCATTCTATGCAACAACTACAGAAAACATGCTTTTTCCAAGTAACATGGAATGTATACAAAGACAGACCATTTCCCTGAACCACAAAACAAACCTCAGTTGAAATCATACAATGTGTTTTCTCCATCACAATGGAATAGAACTAAGACAGTAAAAGAAAGAAAACAGGAAAATTTCTAAAACATGGTGAAAGTATAGAGCATACATCTAAATAATATGGTCAGAGATGAAATCTCAGGGATGCCCGGGTGGCTCAGTCAGTTAAGTGTCTACCTTTGGCTCAGGTCATGATCCCAGGGTCCTGGGATCAAGTCCCCATTCGGGCTCCTTGCTTAGCGAGAGCCTGCTTCTCCTTCTCCCTCTGCTGCTGCTCCTGCTTGTGTCTCTCTCTCTCACTCTGACAAATAAATAAATAAATCTTAAAAAAAAAAAAAAGACGAAATCTCAGGGAAATAAAAATCCATCAAACAATGAAAAGGAAGATATATCAAAATTTGTGGGACACAGCTCAAGCAGAGCTGAGAGGGAATTTTATAGGCTAGCATGCATACATTTAAAAAGTGGACTGATGTGATTGGTTAGAATAGGGTGCCTGCTTTTTATGTCATTCCTCTGGGCCCTTCCCGTCGTAGAGGACAATCTCTCCAGCTAGACAGAGGGCTCTTCTACAGTGAAGGATGTATGAATATCAGTAATCTGCTGACAAGAGGTGTTTGTTCATATATCATGTTTGGTTTTGAAAGTAGATCTTTAGTTCTTGAAGGTGGGAAACAAGTATCTTGCCTCATTCTTTATCGTGCATCTACTGTAGTGTCTAGTGGAGCACAGAGTATAACTCAGGGATTAATTGCTATCTGTTGAATTAAACAAAACATTGACTTGTGTATTTTTTTTTCCTTCTATGGAAAAAAGTACATTGAAGATAGAACCAGCTAGCAAATAGCATCTTCATATTTATTCCTTTAAGACCTAGAGCAAAATATTCCCCATCACATTAATTACCCTTTATGTACAGTGAATAACTTTTAATTATGTACTTAACTACCTAAGTCACTTTCAGTCATATTTTTCCCTTTTTAATATCTGCTTTCAAGAGAGGGCCTGATAAATTAATTGACACCTCTGTGCAAGGCTTAACGCACACCCCTCAAGTGCATTTGCATGGGGAAGTCGCATGACAGAGTTATATGGGACGAAGCAGGTGATCTTTGGAAATATCTCAAGCTTAGCAATCATTTACTCTCGACTTGATCCTGAGCACTTTACTTGACAATCTCTGTGAACATCAGTGTCCTCATCTGCAAAAATATAACTAAAAGGGACTTTATGAGGAATATATGAGATGAGACAAAGTCTAAACAACCCAGGCCGGTGCCTGGCACTTGGGGTACACCCAGTAAATTTTGCTGCCATCACGTTAGATGCTGAGCCTTCTCTTTTCTATTAATATTGATCACTCCATGACAGACCATGTGGAGAGATGCTCTTGAAGGATGACCTTCTAGTATCCTGAAAATAGAACTAATTCAAAATGTGCATCTGCATTTTTATGTTGTAGTTCTGATCTCTGAAAAAGCATCGTGGCACAGGTAGAAAGGAGAGTAGCACTTGGCCAAACAAAGTGTGTGTGTGTGTGTGTGTGTGTGTGTGTTGTGTGTGTGTTCTTTGTTCGGAGGTGGGGGCAAGTCTTGCTTGTTGGCTGTATCACAAAAGTATACTTTGGCTAAATTTGGAGACATTATAGATACTGAGAAACAATCCCGAATACGTGTTCTTGTCTCTAGAGGCAACCTTGATCACCGTCAACTAAAAGCACACACAGACCCAGCCTCCCCTATCACTCTCTGTAGCATGCTTTTCTTTTTTTTAAATATCCTTTATTGTCATTTGATATTGTTTTATTGGATTTATTCCTTTGATTTCAGTTTATATTCTGTTTATCCCACTAGAATATAAGCTTCTAACAGGAAGATAATTTTGTCAGTCTTTTTAACTGCTTATGTCTTCATGCCTCGAAATGTCTGGTACATAATAGGTGTTCTACTAAATAGTTGTCAGATACACTTATGAATTTAAAAAATCAGGGCCAACCTATCAAATTTGAAAATTGTGGCTTGGGTATGAGTAATCATTTGCCACTAGCAGTCTTGGAAGATCTCAGCAGTTTATGGGAGATTTCACTTTCTTGAAAATTCATTATGTCTTTGTTATCTTTTCAACAGCTATGAAATTCTTTGGTGCATAATGTTTGGAGCTTCATTTACATTCATTTGGTACATTTATTGGGTGCTGTATTATGCACTGAGAGATATAAATTCAAATAAGACATTTCCTGTCCTCAAAAACTCCTGTGTATTTAGAAAAGACTGGCAATACTTAGGGGCACTCTCAACTATTACATTCTGGTAATTTTACAAAAGCCTGCCTTGGTTTTCTGTTTATATACTTGGTCCATTTTCATACTCATCAATACGTCCCATCACTATACTAACAGAAGTAAGAAATTCATATTTGCAATTCAGATTTAGAGATTGGTTTTCAAGAAATTTGCCGTAGAATCAAGTATGTAAATTAAATAACGTAAAAGGTAGATATGTTAAATAGACTTAGTTTCTGTTGTCTTTGCTCCTGGACGTTCTTAGCAACAGTAAGACATCTAAACATGAATTATTAAAAATATCTAAATGATCTGATTGTTGGGTAATGTTCTACATGAAACACACTGATAGTTTTAGGTTGTAAGTTGTTCCTTTAACATAAAAAAGAGAACTTGTTTTTGAAGTATAGCCTGGAGCGTAAAGGAGTGTTTAATTCCTGCTGTTTCTTCACTTTTTGAACATGATCTAAATTCAGAGTGACTAGCTATATTGAATTGAGAATACATTTGATTTGTCTGTACATTGAAATAATATATCTATTTGTATGAAGTGAACTTTATTGTATAAGATTTATTGTAGCCGTATGTTTTTGAGATATTATTTTTATTTTAATGCTATTTTATTCCTATGAATTGTCTCCAGAGGACCTACTATTGTTTTGGTTATTTCATTTTTTCCTGTTGTTTTGTTTTGTTTACAATGTATAATAATCAGATGAGCATTATATAAAATGGTAATTAAAGCCAGCTATAGTTTAAGTGCAGAATATTATTCTATTCCAACTGAAAATACTTATTGATACATTTCTTATTATCTTTTCTCTTAGTAGTATAGCAATGATATGAAAAACAACCCTCTTAAGGTATAGAGATGACAAATACTCTACCTTGTGGAAGCTTAAAGTCCTAGTTTCCACAGAATTATTTTACATCTAGCCTTTTCTTAACTTTCAGTTAAGATGTTGAGGTCTGTGCACAATTGGCAACATCCATGCTACAGTGTATGGATTGATAGGGAATCTAAGAGATCAGCGTCACTAAGTTTATGGATAGTTCAATTTTGAGAAATAATATCTTGTGACTAATTCATGAAGGTCATGTACATTAAGTTCTCAAGTTATTAGCAAACATATTTTTGGATAAAGTTAGTTGAATAGTGACTTGGGCACCCATTCAGCATTAGGGTGACCCACTGAAGAATTACTTCCCCTGAGTTGTGCAGTGGAGTGATTTAAGAAGGCTTTATTGAGAGTCATAAGAATCGGACCATGAAAATACAGTTTTGTCATCTGTTAAAGGATGTTGTAGACAGGCATGTTCATTGAATTAGGCAGCATCCTCTTATGAGACCTCTTGTTCAGTTTCATAATGTCAAAGATAGTGTATGCACCTCACACCTGTCAGAATGGCTAAAATAAAAAACACAAGAGAAAACAAGTGTTAGTGAGGATGCCGAGAAAAAGGAACTCTCATGCACTGTTGGTGGGAATGCAAACTGGTGCAGCCACTGTGGAAAACAGTATAGAGGTTCTTCGAAAAATTAAAAATAGAACTACCATATGATCCAGAGTTCCACTACTGGGTATTTACCCAAAGAATATCAAAACACTAATTCAAAAGGATAAATGCACTCCTGTGTTTGTTGCATAATTTACAGTAGCCAAATTATGGAGTTAGCCCAAGGGTCCATTGATAGATCAGTGGATACACAATGGAATATTACTTTGCCATAAAAAGAATGAAATCTTGCCATTTGCAACAACATGGGTGGATCAGGACGGTATAATGCTAAGTGAAATGAGTCAGTCAGAGAAAGACAAATACATATGATTTTTTTTTTAAAGATTTTATTTATTTATTCGACAGAGATAGAGACAGCCAGCGAGAGAGGGAACACAAGCAGGGGGAGTGGGAGAGGAAGAAGCAGGCTCATAGCGGAGGAGCCAGAACGCAGGGATCACGCCCTGAGCTGAAGGCAGACGCTTAACCACTGTGCCACCCAGGCGCCCCGGAATACATATGATTTCACTCATATGTGGAATTTAAGAAACAAAACAAAGAAAATAGACACAATCTGAAAAGTAGATTCAACTATAGAGAACACACTAATGGTCACCAGAGGGGAGATGTGTGGAGGATTGGGTAAAACAGGTGAAGAGATCAAGAGTACGCTTATCACAATGAGCACTGACATACAGAATTATTGAATCACTGTATTGTGCATCTGAAACTAATATAACACTGTATGTTAACCATACTGGAATTAAAATAAAAGATAAAACAAAAAAGAAAGAAAAACAAAATCGTATATAAATATTTTGAACTGTGTAATTCATAGAATTCCCTGACTTTTTTTTTTTTTTTTTTTTTTGCATAGACTTCTGGAAAACCCATACCTAGTGGTAGCCAGAATGCAGGCCATTATCATGAACATTTTTCCTTTTTTTTTTTTTATTGAAGTATAATTAACATACAGTGTTATATTAGTTTCAGGTCTATATTATAATGGTTCAGCAATTCTATGCATTTCTCATTGTTCGTGAAGATAAGTTTACTCTTAATCTCTTTTATCTATTTCACCCCTCCCCAATTTATATTCCCACCAATAGTACATGAGGATTCTTTTTTTATGACCATTCATACCTTCATTCTTTTCCCCACCTATGTGTCTATGTGTTTTACTTTACCTTTTTCCCTCCACTTTTTATTTATGCTATTTGGTCATAATTTATACTTCTTTGGAAAATACTTTAACTTCTTTCTGAAATAAGGATGAATATAAATCTGTTCTATAAATCATAAAATGACCTACTCTTAGTCCAAATAATTTAGGCACATCATAGGATATATTTGAATCCTCTGTTTCCTGTTGTTACACATGACAGCTGGCTTTCTTTCTAAAAATACTTGTTTGGATCCTTCTGGATTGTTTAGTGAGAATATATTTGCAGGACAATGTCTCCCAGGGTTAGCCTTACGAGTAGCAGAAACGAAGTTTCCTAAAAGGCAAGCTTTGAGACTCAGGGCTTTTGCATGGTCTGTTTTCTCTGCTTCAAAGTTTTCCCTCGCATGCCTCACTCACATGGTCAGCTCCTCCTGCTGTTCAGATCTCAGGGTTAAACATGTCGTCAGAGAGGCCGTCACAGACAACCTGGTCTCAACAGCCTTCCCATCAGACTCTACCATGCCACTGTGTTTTATTCCCCTGTGGCAGTTTCTCATTTATTTGCTTAGTGTTTGGCTTCCTCTCTTAAAACCTCCAGAAGGAAAGGGGCTTGGTCAGTCTTGTTCTCTAATCTATTTCCACAATGCACGGTAGCCCATTTTCCTGCAATTAGCTGTTCGTTCTTACTCTTCTTATTAAACATAAGGTTAAATAAACTTTTCTCTGGGTGGGATATTATGGAACCATTAAAAATGTAGAAAGGATGAATTCAAGATTATATGTGTGATATTATTATAACTGTGTAGCATATGCAAAAAGATAAGAACGAATAAGAATGGGATCCAGCTTTTATGTGAGATACCAAGTTAAGGGGCTGTCTTTGCTCCCACAGCCATTCTGATTTTCCAAGCTCTCTGTGTAACTGTGCTACTGCTTTTAGTATTAAGCCATTTGTTTGAGATGATCTAGTCTTCTTGAGGCCCCTGCTGACTCCCACAAGCATACTGTATTTGCATATTAGTAGTGAATTTCTTGTCAACTGAAACCTTAATGGGGGCTATTGGCAGAGGCTGAGAGGAAAACCCCCTCATTGCGTAGACAAATCAGAAGTGAGGGTTAGAGAGGCTAGGAGCAGGTAGCATGGAAATGAGCATCAGGTGGGTAGAGATGGTGCTGGAGCAGGCGGAAGGAATGAATCAACATTTCTAAACACAACCCAACTCTCATTTTTATTCATCCCCCCTCCTTTTTTAAGCCCTCTTTTAAGAGCTGAAAACATTTAGAATTGTGAACACACACACACACACACACTCTGTTCCACTCATTGTGGCCATGCTTCTTAAGAGTATGCATTCATTATGACAAATGCTGATAACTGTGGGCAAAATGCAAGATTGATGTAATTAAAGATAATCAAACTTTAGAGAATTTTCATGCTTACACTTTGTCACTTTTAGCTTTCTGTCCAGACATCCAGGAGGATGAATTCACAGTCCTAGGCCTTTGAAGATGCAAGAGTTTTGGAACACTGAATTATGGGATGAATTCCAAACGAGGGTGGGATTCAGGGTCCTCCAAAATCTGTACAACCATACTTTTCATTTTCCCCACACACTGCCTTCAATGTGAGCCAGGCTAGTTTGTCCAATTACCCCAATACTTACAATGTCAAGTCTTTGCTTGGTGTTCTCTCTACATTGAGGATTTTCTCCGTTTTCTATCATGTCTTAGCCTAGGTTCCTTGGGAGACAGACTCTGGGGTGGAGATTTTCACGCAGAGGGTTGATTGTGGAGTGCTTATGGGAGCAGCACCTTGAAGGGAATGAAGGTGGTGGGTTTGAGTGAAGGAACAACGTGAACTGTGAGGCCGTTATAAGAAAGCCCTTAGCTGATCACATAGGGACCTTCACTGGGAGAGCCCTGGAAGTGGGGAGGCCTTTAAAGGCTGTTCCAATCGAAGTATGGGGCTGGGGTTTTGTACTTCAGTGACTAGAAGCACACTTCCTCCAGAGAGAGAGAGTGTGACCTTGGGTGAGGCAGATGCCTTCTTGGAAGGACAATTCTGGACAAGGCCTTAGGTGAGAGCCTCCAACAGCCAACTCTCCAGGCAGCTGGCAGAATGAGCTTCTGTTTCTGAAGGAAGGATCTGGGCACATACCCCAGAATCTACATTTTCCTATCTGAGTATCAACCGCTCATTAAGTGATAGTTCATGTTTTGTCTCTTTAATTAAATATTTTGGACATCTCTGGCTAACCTAGATATTCTGTTTCTGTGAACTCCTATTGCACTTAGGGGCTGTGCCACTCATTTTGGGGGATAATCGCAATGTTACTTAACTACTTTCTGGTTTACGGTTTGTCTTTCTAACTATACTGTTGGCTCCCCCCCCCCCCATATTCCTCCTAAGTATCTAATTTATTATATATGCATCATAGAATTTAATTAAATACTTGTTGAATGAATAAATGAATAGAAACAGCATGGTTTGCAGAAATACAAGATAATCTTTGCTTTATCACAAAACAGGCGAAACCTTTCCACTACTTCTAAGTTTCACAAATGTCAAATATGCAAAGACCTCAAAGTAGGATAAAAGATGATCCACAAAGTAAAAGGAATTAAAATCTCTATAGTCTAGTACGGGAGTCAGCGGATCGCCCTTTTTCTTGTGTGTGTAAGATGGACTGATTTGGATTTTCTGTTGTTTGTAAGAGTCTTAAGTTATCCATGTGGTTAAAATTATTATGATTTATGTAAAGTAAAAACATAACTATGTGACTCCATTCCATCTAAGCAAGCCTAAGAAGGATGCAGCTAAAATACATGGCATCCTTTTTTGTTTGTTTAATTGATTGCCTTCGCAGTCACATGGGATATGCATCTGGGATTCTTAAATGGAGGGTTTTTTTCTTGCTGGTTCATTTTGACCAAATAATGATTATTCATAAAAAAATCATGTAGTTTGTAGAAATTAATTCTGAATTTGATGTTTTCTTTTCACTGATACTGAGATTTTATTTAATATCCAGCAGAGTTTTCATTTGTGAAAAGCAAATGCCTTGCTGAGATTAAGATAGACATATTGGTCCTTTTACTCTTCTCTGGGTTAGTGACGGTGCCAGAGTCTGTATCAGTTAGTTTACTTTCTTCTGTGCTTTAATACACTTAAAAGTGTGATTTTGGAGGATTGTCCAGCTCAGTGAAGTCCTGCTTCAAAAGGGCTTCAATGCCAGCCTACTCTGTGAAAATGAGGAGGTTTTATTCTCTGAGATTGAGCCAGAAAGTAGATTTAACTACAATGAAAGAAGTTTATCATTTTGATTTTGAATGTGCATGGAGAAATATGCTAAATTATCTTATTCTTATTTAGCCAGAAATTATTTTGAATTTTTCTGTCTAAAGGGCCATATTGTTTGTGAAAATGACAGTGTTGTTTCTTTCCAGTTATTATAGCTTTTATTTCTTTTTTTCTCCATATGATGATATTATGGCTATCATTAGTGAAAAATAGTAAAAATGACAGTGTTGTTTCTTTTCGGTCTCGATAGCTTTTATATCTTTTTTTTTTTTAATTGGGGCTAAGATTCAAATACAGTGTTGAAAAGAAGTGGTAATACTTTGTATTTTTTTGAGTGTCCTGATTTTAAGAGGAATGCTCATTGCAACATTATTAGGTTTTTGTTTTTAATAGATACTTAATAAAGTTAGGAAAGTTTCCTCCCCTTAGTAGTTTGCTAGGATTTTTAAATTAAAAATTGAGTTCACTTGGGGCACCTGGCTGGTTCAGTTGGTAGAAAGTGCAACCCTTGATCTTAAGGTTGTGAGTTTGAGCCCCACACTGGGCATAGAGATTACATTAAAAAAAAAAATTGATGGGGCACCGGGGAGGCTCAGTTAGTTGAGCATCTGACTCTTGATTTCTGCTCAGGTCATGATCTCAGTTTCCTGGGATTGAGCCCCGCCTCAAGCTCCATGCTCAGTGTGGAGTATGCTTGTCCCTCTGCTCCCCCCCACCCCGCCCCCGCTCGTGTTCTCCTTCTCTCTCTAAAATAAATAAATAAATATTTAAAAGAAATTGAGTTCACTTAATATTTAAAGGTCTTTCTTTGTATATTGAGATTATCACATGGTTTTTCTCCTTTATTCTGTTAATTGGAAGAACTACATTATTGGATTTTTAAAATGTTAAACCAGTTTTGCATTTCTGGAAGAAATTGATTCTGATCAAAATGTATAATCTATTTTTCACATTGCTGGGTTTGGATTGCTTATATATTATTTAAAACTTTCTCCCTCCACTTTTGGACATTTTAAACTTAATTTTGTGTGTGTGTGGTTTTTTCAGAAATAGTAGGATGCATGTTGAGCAATATATTTACCTTCTTCCTGAATAATGGAGAGGCTTTAGAGGGTTGTGTCTCTTGCCACCACTTTTCCCAGCTTATATGCTGTTGTTCATTATTCCATTTACTTTTTTTTAAATTCTAACCCACAAAACAGGTAACAAATAACCTTAATCCTTTATTCACATTTTAAGATGTTCTTTCACATATTTCTCCTTAGACATCCTTGAAGCCAATCTTCCAATTCTTTTCTTCTCAGATCTTTGAGCCACACCATTACCCACTGTCCATAGATCAGTGAATCCCTACTTCTGGCAATAGATCAGTTACGTGGGCAAGTAAATATTCTTAAAGCTTGGGAGTCTTTTTCTTTATCTTTCTAGAAGACACCTTAGTGGACATATAATGCTTTAAAGTACACTTTGATTTTATGCCAGTATTTCATGCAGGTCTAAACCAGTCTCAAGTTTTGTTTTGTTTTGGTTTGCTTTGCTTTGCTTCTCCTTCTTCCTCCTTAGTCATGGTCATAATGAACTCCCCATGAGGACTTATATACAGATTGAGGGAAAGGAGGCAATGTAGCAGAAGTATGTATTTCAGAAGTCTGAGCTGTCTGCATATGTTACTTACTGGGCTCTGGATTTCTGCTATACATATCCAGTCTTATGGTTTGGCAGTCAAAGAATACCCAGTTCATAATGGACAGCTCAGGTCTCATGGCCAATTCATGTCCAGTAGTCAGGTGTTCTTCCAGGGCTCAGTTGTAAACCAAGAGGTATATTTCAAAAGGAAACTGGTTGTCTGGAGAAGCACATAGGACTTTACAAAAAATCTCTTGGGGTCTGTGCTAATTCTCTTATGCAGGCTTGCTAGCTGCTCAGTGCAGCATCCCACTTGGCCCAGGCACTTGGGAGTATTCTTGGATCTCCTGGGACATAAGGATTTAGTGCTAGAACAGCATGTACTGCAGCTGGATCTGCTGCAGAGTCTGGCCTTGCTCTGGACCCTGCTCAGAAACAGCAGCCTAATGGGTTATTCAATGTATTCAAGTATTCAGTATATCAAAGGTGTGCCCTTTTGTAGTGCTTGGTGGTGTGGGTGTGGCAGCTTTGGAGGGGATAATCTTGCAGGTTAATGGGCCCTCAGAGATTTCACCAACTTAGTACATCCCTAAATTTTCATGAGGCCAAACTCTCCATTGTGGTAACTCAAGTGAGGTTTCAGCCAACCAGATCTAGTTCCTTTTTCTTTTTATATAGATTGAGTAATATTCTGTAGGCTGCCCATCTGTTCCACTTCTAGGGACACCATGATTAATTATTAGGCAATATGAAAGACTACTGTTGGCCAGAACATTTTGCTTATCATTTGGTTCCTGTTGCTCATTGTGATAAATATGTCCATCCTGTCTATGGAAGTTAAGCAGGGGCACCTGACCTTCATTACTCTGGAAGCCATCAGACCAGTTGAAAGCCTATCTTAGTGGCAGGGTTTTCCCTGTCATCTCTGGCCTTCAGAAGGCAGCCACCGCAGAGCTTTTCAAGGATACACTCATGGTCTTCTCCCTAATGTATTTCCTAATGCTTTAGTGAACAGAATGTCCTCGTCCCTGTGTAGATGCAAGGTGAGTGAATGTGCAGTTTTCACATGATAAATTCACTCCACTATTCTTATCTTTCTAAGTGTTTGGATTCTTTCTTTTGTAGCGTGATATACTGTCGCATCTCAGCGTTATTGAATGCAGGACTCTGTTGAGGCCCAGTGTCAGTCAACCGACCCAGCAAATTCTTAGAACATGATAGCTAATACTTTATTTACATAAGGAAACTGTAGTTTCTTCCATATCAATCAGCCCAGCTCAATTCAGTGTTTTATTGCATTTACTTTTATCTAACATCCTTAGAATTCATTTCTATACATATTTTTGCCAAAATAAATTAGGGACATCTTATGGAGTATAAGCTATTTCCTACATGGTCAACCTTTTTACCTGTCTTCCAGGAAGAAGCTGATTGATTGTAGTTACTAATTTAAAGGGAAAAAAAAAGAGTCTTAACGAGAAAGGTACCCCATTGCAAGGCAGCTGCCCAGGTGAGGTTATTCAGGGCCCTGAACAAAGTAAGACTATCTCCTTAACAAAGAAGGGCATGATTCCCATGAAATCATATCTATAGCTATAAGAAATAAGAGATTGTTTTACTGGTGAAGCTCTGTGGTTCTCTCTGATTTGCGCTGAGAGTTTCAAGCTCTGAGCTTGCCATTATTTCTGTAAGCTGTCAGTTTAGGCAGAATCCCCCTTATGATCATTACTTGCAGTCCTTATGCTCACCATTATTATAATCGTGGTCAAGTGTAGCAGCTGTTTGGTTCCCCAAGGCACAGGCTTCTCCAAGTGATTTATCACAGTCAAACATAGGTGATAATATTTTAAAATGTGATGTGTCTACATGTCACGTATTGTTAGTATCATAATTCTCGCTGGCAAGGAGTTTGACATTGGGGTTCAAGCATATGACCAAGCTAATCATAAAGTTCCATCTCTGAGGGTCTCAATCCTAAGTACTGATTAGGAGCAAGTTGGAAGACAGAAACCACATTTAGTATTTCAACAGAGATAATTTGTTTTGGGGAACTGGCAGAATAGGGGTTGGAGGACTGAAAAAGCAAATAGGGAAAGGCTGGAGTAATGCCAATTCAGCAACTTCAGGAAGCAGCTACACTGAGAACTTTGGGAACAAAGGGAAGAAACTGTAATTATCAGAATTTAGAAGCTCCACGGGGGAGGGGCGGCTCCTGCTCAGAAAGCGGCTTAATCTAGATGGTGCTGGTACCTCTGTGGAGCTATAATGAGAGTAGCTCCCCAAGTGCCAACAGAAGCTAGAGACAGGAACCCAGTGGGACAAGGGGCTATATTGACAGGAACAGCAAGAAGTCAAGATGGAGTAAGTGCCTTCTCCCCTCTTCCAGTTTTCCTCAAGTTCCCTGGGTTGGTATAAACTAAATAGGAAGCCTTCTGCTGAAAGAAATGAAGTTTTCAGAGTCCCAGATCCTGAATTATGAAGCAGACTATAGAAGTATGGATGTATTGAGAAATAAGATTTCATAATTGGCACAAAGATTTTAGATTTTCTCTTGGCTTGGGGTTGGCGGGGGGCATCATGGAAGGAGAATGAAACAACCCAGCTTTCTCTGCATACAGGAATTCCCTTCAAAGAATTTTCTTCTCTAGCTTTATCTTGCATTGGCTATTGTGGTTAATGGTGTTTAAACCCGTTTGGTCCCTCTTAGCAAGTCCCGGGCAGATGTGTGCAGAGTTTCATATTTGTATTAGGATTCTCCAGAGAAATAGTACCTATGTAGACACAGGCACGCGCCTGCGCACACACACACACACACGTAGATTTGTCATAGGAATTGAGTCAGATGTTTGAGGCCAAGAAGTCCCACGATCTGTTGTTGTCTTGAAGCTAGAGAACGAGGAAAGTTGGTGGTGTAATTCATTAGTAGTCGAAAGGCCTGAGAACGAGGAGAGTACCAGTATCCAGGGTTGGAAAAAGGTGGATATTCCAGTTTCAACAAAGAAAGAGGGAGTAAGTTTCCCCCTTCCTCTGCCTTTTTTGTTCTATTCAGGCTCTCAGTGGATTGGAGGATGCCCATCCACTTTGGGCAGGACAGTCTTCTTTACACATCTACTGATTCTCAAATGTTAATCTTCCCTGGAGATACCTTCATAGACATACTCAGAAATAATGTTTTTCCAGTTATGTGGGCATCCCTTAGCCCAGTCAGTTGACACATCATCACGGTTTTCAGTATGGTTTACTTCTAATCCACTGTTCGCTGCTTTAATGCTTTAGCCAAAATTTCTGAGACAGCTGGAACTGCCTCATTCCACATCCTAGTACACTGGTTAATTTACTAATAAGATTTATTTTCGTGTCTTTAGTCACAGTATATTTTATTTATAGCAGCATATGGCCAGAAAAGTGAAATGGTTTTTCTACAGTCATTTTGATATGAAATACATATTTTGGAGTTTATATTCTAATTAGTAGTCTTGATATATGACAGAATTAAAATGAATACAGCCAGAAGACATTAATAACAAAAAACAAAATGATATAACTTTGTTAAAGGAGAGTTGTACTTCAAGATTTTTGATTTGAAGACTTTGTTAGAAATATATTTGTATGTCTTCTAATGTGTTTTAGATAAATCTACAGCAAATACGGGATGCAACCTCCTAATCCTTGATATTCAGCTTCTCTTTTCATGAAATCCAACTTAAAATGAAAGTTTTTCCCTATTTCAAACTATAGCACAACAGATATGAACCTATTTTATTGTTCATATTAGATAGGGTTTGTTGTAGTTCAAAACTGACCAGACATGGATATCGTTTGAGGGCCCAGCTAGCCACCAAATACAGATGAAGATATTTGAACTATCTTGTAATTATTCAATTTGAGCTTTGAAATTCAGAGTGAAGCCTTGAGGACACCACATAACTCCTAAATCATTAGTTATATATCTCCCAGCACTAAAAAGAATCCATATGTGAAACATACCAATCAACTAAAGGTAGTTATCTTTATCATCCTTTTTAAAAAAATAAACGATCAAGGCTTAAAGAGTTTAAATAGTTTGCCCAAGATCATGTCTAAGTGCTAAAATTAGGATCTGCCTTAGGGGAAAAATGCTTGGCCCTTGCAATTAAAAATTGTTCAAATACCAATTTTTCCTTTTACCAAAAGTGTGACATTACAAAATTACTTAACTTCCTTAACTTTCATTTAATCAACCATAAAGTAGGGTAAATATTTCCTACCTTAGTAGCTTGTTGTGAAGATTAAGGATATATGCTTGGATTTAGTAACTAGTATAAAACAAGAGTCAATAAATAATAGTTTTCTCTTCTCCATATAGGAAAAGATATTATAGAAGCAACATCATTAAGATTCTTTGAGATGTTTTCTAACTCTAGATAGTTCTGTGATGACTCATCCACACAAAATTAATTGGACTTAAATTTTACTCCTTGTAGGAGAGAGATTTTATTTTTGTGCAATAAGGTGACATAGGAAATTGAATTTTTTTAAAAAGATTTTATTTATTTATTTGACAGAGATAGAGACAGCCAGGAGAGAGGGAACACAAGCAGGGGGAGTGGGAGAGGAAGAAGCAGGCTCATAGCAGAGGAGCCTGATGTGGGGCTCGATCCCATAACGCCAGGATCACGCCCTGAGGCGAAGGCAGACGCTTAACCTCTGTGCCACTCAGGCGCCCCAGGAAATTGAATTTTTGACATGAGCTTTGCCTATATCATGTTCCAACTCAGTAGTTTCCAAATGTTTTATTTGTGCAACCCTATCCATAAAAATTGTTTCTTTATGTACCCGTAATATTTATGTGCATGTATAAATTATAGGCATATACAACTGTGTTAATAAATTTTATGCGTAGTAAAACACATGTGAACAAAGACCTTTTCAAAGGTGAGATAAAAATAAATCTAAGTAGAAGTTCTAATGTTTTCTTCCCATTCCCTAACAGATGGTCATGTACACTCCATTAGGAAACCACTGCTCCAACCATTTAGTGGACGTGCACAAGCATTGTTACAAAAGAAACTCATTGTGTAGGATATTCCTATGTTCTTTGCTGCTTCTTTTGGTATTCTGGTGTCTTTCAAGCCCAGAAAACAAAGAGGATGACCTGAGACAAGGTGGTCTTTCAGTCATGAAAGATTGATTCATGAAGTATGTGTTATAGAGTGGGCCCCTAAGAGTATTATTTTGTTTAGAAAAAGTGCAAACTACTTAAAATACTCACGTCTTGACCTGTTGTAATCTAGGAATTAACACCTATTTAGTGGGTCCTTATTTTATACCAACACTGTGCTAGGTGTTAATTTGTTCCTAAAATATGATTAGACTTGATGACACTACATATTATAAATAACACATAAATGCATGCAGCAAGACAACCAAGAGGTTAAGAGGTTGGGCTTTAGAGTCAGGCACATATAGTTTTGAATCAAATCCTGAAACTTACTTATACTCCTAATCTCCCTCCATCAATCCAACCATCATCTACCCGTCAAAGTTTATGGAGTGCCTGAAACATACCATTGATTGTGCTAGGTATGAGGTGTTGAGGACACACAATGTTGCATGAGGCAATGTCAATGTCCCTATCTCTTTTCTGTTCACATTTGTATCCCCAAGACGTAGAACAATGTATATATTTGTTGTGGGGAGAAGGAAGGAAGGAAGGAAGGAAGGAAGGAAGGAAGGGAGGAAGGAAGGAAGGAAGATCATTTGGTATATCAGAAAAGGCAGATGTTAAATAAAAAAAATCTATAGATAAATAATAATTTAATTTTGACTGAATTGAGAAGAGAAAGGGAAAGTACAGCTATTCTGAGTGCTTATAAATGAGAGTACCTCATGAAGCGTAGTAGGCCATGTGAGTATTTCTTCAGGTAGTGATGAGAGAGAAAATAGATTTAATAGGGTTAATAGATGTAAGTTGAGAGAAAGAGTGGGAACAAGATTTGGGCAGAGGAATAACGTAAAATGGTGGCAGAGTGCCCTGAGGTAGTGAGAGGCATGACCCAATTGACACTGGAACAGGCTGGTGTGCCTCAGAAGTAGAGAATGAAGGGAGGAATGGTGCAGAAAGTGAAACAGTGGTCAGGAGTCAGATCCTCCAAAACCTGTAGGGTCGTTGCACTACCTACTTTTGGTTCCTCTGCCTTTCCTTTTATGTGCTGTGTGTCTTTCTCTTTTCCCTCAAGCATTTCATTTCACTCTGTCCGTGCCTGTTTATTTGACTGCATTTTAACTAAACAGATAAAAACAAAACAAAAGACAAAAATCTTGCCTAACATGTTGTACGTCTCTTAAAGGGAAGCCATCCTGAGTTCTTATATGTTACTTCTTTCTTGTGTGCACCATTAAAATTGAGTCCGTAGCACTCAGTGGATTGTAAGTGCTACTGGCGTAGAATCTGATTGAGCTAGCCTATGACATTTTTTTTTTTTTTTAACACAGGAGATTTCTATTTCAGAATTTCTGATGGGGAGATGTCAATAGGGGGACCATGCTCTTGGGCACAAAGGCCATAGTAGAAAAGTTGTCTATAACTTAAAGATTTGGATCTCAGAGTTCCAAAGTTCCAAAGGAATTTCTATGGTCTTAATGTTTGTGTCCCCCTAAAATTCATATGTTGACATTCTGATGTCCAGTATCATGGTATTAGGAAGTGGGGCCTTTGCAAAGTGCTTAGGTCATGAGGGTGAATCATGAAGTGTTCTTTTAAAAGAGGTTCCACAGAGATCCCTCACCCCTTCCACCGTGTGAGGACACAGTGAAACGATAGCCATCCGTGAGCCGGGAAGTGAGCCCTCACCAGACAACACATCTTGTAGCACCATTTTCCTGGACTTTCCAGACTCTGAACTTTGAAAAATATGGTTCTATTTATAAGCTACCTACTCTGTGGTATTTTTTTTTATTATAGTCCAAACATTCTAAGACAGGAATGTGCTGTTTTGTTTTGCCTTTTTTTTTTCTTGTTTGAAATGTCAGCAATAAAAGCTGAGAAAAGGAACCCTCATAGAGGCCCAATTATGACAAAGACAGAAGGAAAAAGCAAGAGTGATGAGTTGGTAAGCCTGTCATTAGGAATAAAAGCAGATGGTAGAAGTACAGGTTTCAGTTACAATCTCAGTAAGAATCTTCTAAGATTCTGCTACTCACAATTGTATCTAATGTCATGGACTCTCATTGGACACTGTGTTATATTAAGTGTGAATCCTTAGGAAACATTTACATGACTCCCCCCCTCATTTTGTAAAGTGATTTAGTAATTGGTGTTTTTGGTTTCGTTTTGTTTTTTAAGGCCTGACAAGCCAATTTTTTTAAAAAGGATTTTATTTACTTATTAGAGAGAGAGCGAGAGCGAGCACGTGTGTACAAGCAGGGGGAGTAGCAGAGGGAGAGGGAGAAGCAGACTCCCCACTCAGCAGGGAGCCCGATGCAGGACTTGATTCCAGGATCCTGGGATCATGACCTGAGCCGAAGGCAGATGCTTAACTGCCCGCCACCCAGGCACACCCTCCCCCCCTTTTTTTAAAAAGCCATTGTGTATGTGCTAAGGCAGAGACCTGATAACATTGATTTGGAATCACACAGTAATTTATTTCCTGGTTAATTCATTTACTTGTTTTTTCAACAAATATTTATTGAAAACTCTATTTTTCAGATTCTATGCTTGAATTGGTAATAGTCTTCAGAATAAATTCCTTGTCCTCTAAACTTCTCCATGCCTTGATTTTTTTGGGTAGGGTTAAGTTTAAGTTTCTCCTACAGCAGTGTAGAGCCTTCTTTAGGATGAAGCCCTCAATATGGATATCAAAGCAGAGAAGCAGAAATGACCAGGTCCTTGCTGGGTCCTTAGTGATTCTACAGAGCCCTTCAGTCAACGAACCTGAAGTCTATCAAGTTGAGGACTTTCTAGCTAAGAGTTCCAAAGTAAGCCAATAAATCCTGTTTATTATTTAATGTAGTTAGAATTGAGTTTTCTATTACTTGCAACCCCAAACATTTTAAACAATACACATATAGGATGGATAAGTTGAGGGATAAACAATAAAGAGGTTGAAGTGTCTGTGTTGTGAGGAACATTTATTTTTAAAGTTTGAAATCTAGATCAATATATAAAGACTGACATTAAGAATATCTAGCTAAAAATAGAAACCTGATACTATAAATTTCAAAAAACAAAGGATTGTCTTTGATATGAAAAGGGACAATGAGGCATCCAACACTTGCATGAATTCCCTATATATTATTAAATGCATTTTTAAATTGTTCTTTGGGGTTTTCAAAGAAAGGAGACTTGCTCTGTGAACAAAGTAAGCATACTTTACATGCTCTAATTTATTAATAAAACATCTATTTATATAAATAAATAAATTAAATTGAACATTGTACTAATTTGTGAAGAGTAGCTTATAATTAATCATTGGGGAGAGAACAAGAAGATGGAATGCTTTAGCTAGCTGTTTATGGATATTTGAAAATCAGACTTTGCATCTCTAGGACATTCCATTGTTACTTCAGTTGTCAGTCCCATGTGCAGCCTGTTCCTGGTGACAAGAATCACGCTTTTATGAACAGTACTCCAGAAAGCATCTGTTCCCTTTCCTAGACAATGTCTAGTATAGTTTTCACATTTCTACAGGTAGACTAAGCATGAAGTTTATCTCCCTCCACCTTTATCTGCTCCACTCCATAGCAGCATTGACTTAAATAAAACTTACTGGGATACCATTTTATTTTATTTTAAAGATTCATTTATTCACTTATTTGAAAGAGAGAGAGGGAGAGAAAGTGCAAGCAGGGGGAGGGGCAGAGTGAGAGAATGCCCAAGCCAACTCCGCACTGAGCAGGGAGCCCCCCGCCCCCAGAACTCCATCCAGGGCTTGATCTCATGACCCATGACATCATGACCTGAGCCAAAACCAAGAGTCAGATGCTTAAACAACTGAGCCACCCAGGCATCCCATATTGGGATATCATTTTAACCATCGTTGCTGACTTTTGTGTTTCTTTCTTTTTTTTTTAATTTCTATTTTTTTAAAGATTTTATTTATTTATTTGACAGAGAGAGACAGCAAGAGAGGGAACACAAGCAAGGGGAGTGTGAGAGGGTGAAGCAACCTTCCCGCCGAGCAGGGAGCCGATGCGGGACTCAATCCCAGGACCCTGGGATCATAACCTGAGCCGAAGGCAGCTGCTTAACAGACTGAGCCACCCAGAAGCCTTACTATGTTTGCTTTTCTTTCTGACTTTCTTCCCACTCTTGTTGTTGCAACTTTCTCTGTTTTCTTTCCTTCTATTACTTGGACCTTCCTTTCATTTCTCTTTGCAGTGTTATCTGATTCCTTCCACAGGCTGTTGATGTTCAAAGAAAAAAACACATAAAATAAAACCTGAGCATGAAGGCCACGTTTTAGAAAATTAAAAAAAAATTGTATTATTATTTTGGGCACAAATGTGCCAGGACACCCTTGTGTTCCTCCTGGGCACATTTGTATATACCCTGCACCCTTTGTCTTATTGCATGTTAATCCAAGGCTCCTCTAATGGTTAGAGAAAATACCTTCAGGGTCAGTAAGATTTGTAATGCGGCTCAACATGCCTTTAAATTCACTTGATAAATTAAAAAAAAAAAACTAGCTACATTTTCTCTGACAGGGACAAGATGTACTTGAAAGAGAAATTGAGTTCAGCCCAGAAAAATAAGTTGTAGAGAATGAAAGAAACTTGAAGAGAAATCCAGCATTTAATTATGCTTAATTGTCACTGTGGAAATTTCTGTTTACACTATTGTCATTTTTAAAAAGATATTTTTAGAAGTGACATTTTGATTAGGATAATTTCCTGTTCCAACAAGTGCGTTTTTATCAGTATTTGGCTCTGTGGCTGTCAAGCCAGCAAAACTGTTGATAGGGTTTTTAGATTGGGTGAATGCAAGCCCCAGATTTCTTGGCTCTAATTGGGGCTTACTGACTGCATTGATATTTTATTGACATAAAAAACCCATTTTATGTAACACTAACTTAATTCAGTTGTATCACTTGGTAAATAGATACACATAAGACACTGATGAGGTCAGCAAATGTTTTATTTGTGCAGACAATTTGGAAAGAAACTCAGGTTGAACCCAAGCTTGGAAGAATATATATATTACTTAATCCAAGGCAATCAAGATTTACAACACAGGCACTTGCTTCAGAAGATTCTTTTGGGAAAACATTAACTTTTTTTAATGTGTTGAATTATACCTTGAAGCTAAATTTCAACTGGGAGTCCATATTAATAAATTAGATAATAAAATGTGAGTAGAAAGATGAAAGCTGGTAAGATAATTTGTCTTAGGGAAAAGAAGGCTTTTAGGTGAGGGAACTACAATTAAGAATTCTAGAATAATTATGAACTAAAGTATGAAGGATTTTAGTTATTTAGTAGAAGAGTAGGTTAATGAAAGAATACTTAAATATTTTTTTCTGAACATTTTAAGAATTACAACAAGAAAAAACTATATCTGAGTGGCTAGTTTGTCACATGATCTGAAAGAAGAAGATTAGGTTATGATTCTCTAACAAGAAGGGAAAACAGTAAACTTCATGAGTCTATATTCAGAAGCCCTGCTCTCAGTTTAAATCATCCAAAGAGAAGACTTACAGGATAACTAACCAGACTTTAATTAGTCCACTTAATCCCTGCATTTCAGGTAGTCAGTACCGTATTTTCCAATTTGTAAATGTTGCTTTTTGAATATTCCATCATCATTGGAAGACCTTGCACCATTTATATCCTACGTTTAAAACACCAAAGCATTGGGGCACCTGGGTGACTCAGTCGTTAAGCGTCTGCCTTCAGCTCAGGGCGTGATCCCGGTGTTCTGGGATCGAGCCCCTCATTAGGCTCCTCTGCTGGGAGCCTGCTTTTCCTCTCCCACTCCCCCTGCTTGTGTTCCCTCTCTCGCTGGCTCTCTCTCTCTCTGTCAAATAAATAAATAAATAAATAAATAAATAAATAAATAAATAAAATAAAAAATAAAACACCAAAGCCTTTATAAGCTTTAATAGACAATTAAAATAGGCAGTTAAATGGTTTACAAATTATGTGTCTTAAACATGGTATGTGTTCTGTTCCATTTACAAAAAGTATTTAAATAACCATTGCTTAAAAATAGAAGTTAAAAATAATCAAAATAAATTCAAGTTTTATAACCTCATCATCAGAAGTAACTGTTAAGATTTTAATACACATTTTCCATTCTTTCTTATTCATATATGTTTATTTAACAAAAGTGATTCATACTACACAAACTGGCAGCTTGAAAATTTCAACTAAATAGATCTTGCCTAAAAAATTCCATTGATAAATTTAATACTATTTTATTGTATAAAGCATCATAACATATTTAACCAATTTCCTATTTTATTGGGCATTTGTTTTTCCATTTTTCCGTCTTTGCAATTATAAACATTGCTGTGATGGATCCATATATATCTCTGCTTCCTAGGGTAAATTCTCATTAATGTATTTGCTTATATAAAAAGATGTGTTCAGTTTAGGGAATTTTACGTATATTGCCAAAGTGCTTTCCAGAGAGATTTTTACAGGTCGCAATCTCGGCAGTGTTGTAGGTTATCTTATTCTTTATGTTTAGCCTTTATTGTCATATCTTAGCTTTTGTGAGTAACGCTGCATGGGTGCTATATGTAGTAAACATGGGAGTGCAGATATTTCTTTGAGATCCTGTTTTCATTTCTTTTGCATATGTACCTGGAAGTGGAATTGCTAGATCATTTGATAGTTTTCTTTCTTTCTTTCTTTCTTTCTTTCTTTCTTTCTTTCTTTCTTTCTTTCTTTCTTTCTTTCTTTCTTTCTAGATTTCTTTATTTGACAGAGGGAGAGCAGATCAAGAGAGAGAATACAGGGGAGGGGTAGAGGGACAGGGAGAAGCTGACTCCCCATTGAACAGGGAGTCCGATGCGGGGTTCCATCCCAGGACCCCAGGATCATGATGGGAGCCAAAGACAGACACTTAACCAACTGAGCCACCCAGGTGCCCCCATTTGATAGTTTCATTTCTAGCTTTAAATTTAAATTTTTAAAGGAACCTCCATATTGTTTTCCATAATGGCTGTATCAATTTACATCTTCACCAACAGTGTACAAGTGTTCCCTTTTCTCCGCATTCTCACCAACACTTATTATCTCTTGTCGTTTTGATGATCAAAGCTCGTACTTTTAGATATGAGGCTAGTTGCCCTATATCTCCTTAGATTCTCTACTCTGCCCAGTACAGCAGCCACCAGCCATATGTGGCTATTTAAATTAAATGAAATGAAATTCAAAATTCAGTCCTTAGTCTCACTAGCTGCATTTCAAGAGTTCGGTAGTAACATGCGGCTTGTATTGAACATAACAGAAAAAGGTTATTGCCATCATTGCAAAATATTTTATTCGGTGGTGTTGCCTTAGATTCAGAGGTGTTTCTGTTTTCTATTTTTCTGGCTTCCCAACTGTTTCACACAGTGAGATGCCATCTTCCCTGGGCCCCTGACACCAGTTTTCCTCCTTCTTCTTTAGGTCATGTCTGCTCAGTCTTCCACTACCTCCACCAACTCTTTAAATGTTGTAGATTCTCAGGGCTCAGTCCTAGACCTCATCCACCTCTTTGGATTCAAATGGTTTCTGTTTGTTAACAATTCAGGTTTATACTTTCACTTCATATCAAGTCTTCTGATACATCTACTTTATATCCTTGTCGCTTAGATTTGTTGACAGGTCCATCTTCCTGGGAAGGAAGGGGCTCCTTACACAAGAACTAGAAAATGAGAGGATAATTCTAGTGAGCAGAAAAAGAGGGACCAGATACTGGATACCTATGAGGTATTCAGTGTAGCAGAGGTGAATGACGGCATCAGGCCACGAATTCGGAAACGCACGAGACAGACAAGATGTAACTGTCATCCTAGGTCCAGTACACACTGGAAAGTAAAATTATTCACGGCCATTATCATGACTGTTTTCACATGACTGTTTTCTTACTTCCTACTCTTGGTAAAATTTTATTGAAAATTCTGAACTTATTTCAACTGTACAATATAAAACACATAAAGGAAAGAAACTTTTGCCTAAGTTTGGGGAGGTTGTTATACATGAAATTGTGTCCTTCATCCCTCCCTCTCTTCATCTTCTACTTCAGACCCGTATAATGATGACTGTGATCATTAATGAGCTGCTGCAGAGATCTGTGTCTTGCTTGTATGGCTTAGACATTTTCCCATCATAAGATTTTCCTTCCAGTGTTAACATTGAAGTTTATAGTATATATGCTACTAAAAACACACATTCTCTTCAAACTGCTTACTGAGAGGAAATAAATTTGGGTCTGGGATATTCCTGTAAGGTTTCAAGTCCAGTCTGTACATCTACACTTGCAGTGATCAATAAGCTTCTCAGTTATCACATCCAGATTTATGCTTCAAGTTGTAGAGTATACAACAGTGAACCTTTCAGAAAAAAATATAGGAAAAAACTTCCCCACTCAACACTGCAGCCCATCCTAATTCTTTAACATGTGGTGAGAATTGCTCATGCCCTCTCTATAGTCAGTGGTATCTCCATAAATATTTTGCAACCACGTGCCCAGGAGATTATCTTGGCAGTTACTAGGTACTGAGAGAATATTTGTTAGACGAAAGAATCCAGGTTTGTGTCCTTAAGCAGTCTAAATGAACCTGTGCAATCTCTCTAGTTGGGTGGAAAGAGTATTTCGGTTCCACTAAAAGCAATACACAAGACACTGGGATAACCATGGGTGTATTTTAAGTAGTTTGCCATTCAAATGTGTGTCCCATTTATAAGTTTTATAAGTTTAAAAGTATGTAACAACACTGCCCTTTCTCAGCAGATATATTAAGAAGGAAAGTTTCACCTTTTTAAAATAACTTGAACTAAAGCTATGCTCCAGAGATGGAGTTTGGCTTGTTCCAATCATATTTTCCGAAAGTACTTCAAAAAAATTTTGTTTGCATCTCAAGTCAATGTCAATTTACAGTCCTTAACCCTCTTCTTTGAAGTTTTAATAGGTCCTTAATTATAGAGGGGAAAGATATCAACGGCAAAAACAATGGATCAAAAGAACATGGATTCAAGGACTTTTGCTAGTTTAGTGTTCAAAATACAAATAGTTTGCTGTTCGCATCAAAAAAAAAAAAAAAGATGCTCAGTAGAAGCCAGTATGAATTTACTGTATAAAGGCACAATTTAGCCTCTGCTCTTGCTGATTACTATCAGATTAATAGGTTAAAGTTGGTTGTTTAAATACATAAAAATACTTTGACAAGGAAATTGATTCAGTCGTTATGCATAGACATAACTGTTATTTCCACTCAGCCAAAGGCATTGTTCTCTCTCCGCATATATTTTGAAAGATTGGAAATGTAGGTTCTAATAATATGATGGAACAAAGCTCATGGTGGGAGCAGATGGTGAAATTTTAACAGATGACATGGAGAAAGTAGAGTAATTCAACTTTTATTTTGTTAATATATTTTCTATCAAAGAGGATTATCTTTAAACACCATAAAACAGGATGTCCTTGATTAAGAGGAAGCTGAAGACCAAGAAATGAGAAAAAAAAAAATGCAATATGCTTTTAATGAGCTGAAAGTCTTTTGGCTCAGAGTTATATCCTTGTGAATTCAACAACAATTGAGGTCATGGAACCACAGTGTACCTTCTTTTATTAAGCTGACATCTAACTACAATTACGATGTGCTAGGCACTGTTCTCAGCTTTAGGATATTATCTTATTTGACTCTCACAACAGCCTTGTGTGGTAATTTTGTTAGGTCCTTTTTAGTAATAAAGATATTGAGGCATAGAGAAGTTAACTTTTCTAGGGTCATGCATCAATCAAGTGGAGGGACTAGGATTCAAACCCAGGTACTTCGATATCAGTATCCATGGGTTTAATCCCCATGCCATACTTGCCAAGCTGAAACACAGAAGTGCCAAAACACTGAAGGCAGGAAAGGCGTTTTTAATTTTCAAGAATGAAGGTGACATATATTTAAGAATCACTAGAAAACAAGATTAATTGATCTAGAGTCAAATTATAGGGACGTCTGGGTGGCTCAGTCGTTAAGCATCTGCCTTCGGCTCAGGGTGTGATCCCAGGGTCCTGGGATAGAGTCCTGCATCGGGCTCCCTGCTCCGCTGGGAAGCCTGCTTCTTCCTCTCCCACTCACCCTGCTTGTGTTCCCCCTCTCGCTGGCTGTCTCTCTGTCAAATAAATAAATAAAATCTTAAAATTATAGAATGTTTTGCAGAATAATGTTTTCTTTTTAAATTTTTAAAATATAGTTTTAAAGTATAGTTGACACCATGTTACATTAGTTTCTGGTGTACAACATAATGACTCAACAAGTCTATATGTTATGCTATGCTCATCACAAGTGTAGTTACCATCTGTCACCATAAAATGCTATTACAATACCATTAACTATATTCCCTATGCTGTACCTTTCATCTCTGTGAATTACTCATTCTGTAACTGGAAGCCTGTGCTTCCCACTCCTCTTCAACCCTCTCATCCATCTACCACCCCCTTGCTTTGATAACTATCAGTTCTCTGTATTTATGGATCTGTTTCTGCTTTTTGTTTGTTTGTTTTTTAGATTCCACACGTTTTGTTTTTGTTTTTTAGATTCCAAGTAAGAGTGAAACCATATGGTATTTGTCTTTCTCTGACTTATTTCACTTAGCATATGTAGTACTCTGTAGGTCTATCCATGTTGTTGCAAAAGAATTCAAGATCTCATTCTTTTTTTGTGGCTCAGTATTCCATGTGTATACATTACACACAGAGACACACACACACACACATACACACACACACATACACACACCACATCATCTTCGTTCATTTATTTGTCAATGGAGGCTTGGGTTGTTTCTATATCTTGGTTATTGCAAGTATGGAACCAAGTATGGAACAGTATGGAACCTCCATACTGTTTTCCACAGTGGCTATGCCAATTTACATTCCCACCCACAATGCACAAGGGTTCCATTTTCTCCACATTCTTGCCAACACTTGTTACTTTTTTTTTATTCTACCATTCTAACAGGTGTAAGATAATATTTCATTGTGGTTTTGATTTGCATTTCCTTGATGAGTAGTGCTATTGAGCATCCCTTCACGTGTCTGTTGGCCATCTGTATGGCTTCTTTGGAAAAAAGTCTATTCATGTCCTCTGTTCTTTTTCTAGCTCCATTAGGTTAGGTTGTTTAGTTGACATTTTTCTTGCTTCTTGAGGTGGGCCAGTTTTACTATAAACTTTCTTCTTAGAATAGCTTTTGCTGTATCCCAAAGGTTTTAGCTGTGGTGTTTTCATTATCCTTTGTCTCCATGTATTTTTTGATTTCCTCTTTGATTTCTTGGTTGACCCATTCATTGTTTAGTAGCATGTTATTTAATCTCCATGTTTTTGTGTTCTTTCCAGATTTTTTCTTGTGCTTGATTTCTAGTTTCATAGCATTTAGTGGCTGGGAGACTTACACGGTATGACTTCACTCTTTTTGAGTTTATTGAGACTTATTTTGTGGCCTAATGTCTCATCTATTCTGGAGAACATTCCATTTGCACTTGAGAAGAATATGTATTCTGCTGTTTTAGAATGAAATGTTCTGAATATATATGTTAGATCCCTCTGGTCAAATTCAAAGTGACTGTTTCCTTTTTGATTATCTATTTGGATGATCTCTCCATTGATGTAAGTGAGATGTTAGAGTCCTCCACTATTATTGTATTACTATTGATTACTTTCTTTATGTTTGTTAATTGCTACTTTACATATTTGGGTGCTCCCATGTTGGATGCATACATATTTACAATTATTATCTTCTTGTTGGATTATTCTCTTTATGAATATATAGTGTCCTTTTTTGCCTCTTGCTACACTCTTTGTTTCAAAGTCTGTTTTTTCCAATGCAAGTATTGCTACCCCAGCTTTTTCTTCACTTCCATTCCAAAGTTTTTTCATTCCTTCACTTTCAGTCAGCATGTGTCTTTAGGTCTGAAATGAGCCTCTGGTAGGCAGCATATATTTTGGTCTTGTGTTTTTACTCATTCTGTCACTCTCTATCTTTTGATTAGAGTGTTGAGTCCATTTACATTCAAAGTAGTTATTGATTAATATGCATTTATTGCCATTTTGTTACTTGTTTTATGTAATGTTTTTGTAGTTCTCTCTTCCATTCTTCTCTTGTTCCCTCATGGTTTGCTGACTTTCATTAATAATATACTTGGATTCCTTTCTCTTTCTCTCTCTCACTCCCTCTCTCTCTTTTTGCATATCTATTACTTATTTTTGATTTGTTGTTACCATTAGGTTTGTACATAACATTTTATGCATGTAGTGGTCTATATTAAGTTGATGGTTGCTTAAGTTTGAACCCATTCTAAAAGCACTAAATTTTTACTCACCCCCCCTCACATTTTAAGTGTATGGGGTCATACTTTACATCCTTTTATTTTTTGAATCTCTTCACTGATTTTTATAGATATACTTGCTTTTACTGCTTTTGAGCTTCTTACTTTTCTTACTCCTGGTTATGGTCTTTCCTTTTCACTTGAAGAGTCTAACATTTTTTATAAGGCTGGGTTAGTGATGATAAATTCCTTTAACTTTCGTTTGTCTGGGAAACTACTTATCTCTCCTTGTATTCTGAATGATAGCCTTGCTGGATAGAGTGCTTGGTTGCAGGGTTTTTCATTTTTTGTTTTTTCTTTCAGCTTTTCAAATATATCGTACCATTCTCTTCTGACCTGCAAAGTTTCTGCTGAAAAATCAACTGAAAGCCTTATGGGGTTTCCCTTGTATATAACTGTTTTCTTTTCTCTGCTGCTTTTAAAATTCTTTTTAAAATCTCTACGTTTTTGCCTTTTTGATTACTGTGTGTCTTGGTGTGGACTTCCTTAAGTTGATTTTATTGGGGACTATCTGTGCTTTCTGGATCTGGATTTCTGTTTTCTTCCTCAGATTTGGGAACTTTCCAGCTATTCCTTCTTCAATTAAATTTTCTGCCTCCTTTTCTCTCTCTTTTCTCAGATTATAGGGATCAGCCTATAATGTAAATATTATTATGCTTGATGGCGTTTCTGAGTTCCCTAAGTCTATTTTCACTTTTTTTTCTCTCTCTCTCATTTAGTTTGATTGGTTTCCATTACTCTTTCAGGTTGCTCTAGTCTACTATTTATTCCATTTAGTCTATCTTTATTTTATCTGTTGAGTTCTTCATCTCTGATTGGTTCTTTTTCATGTTTTTTAAATCTCTTTAAGTTCTCACTGAGATCCTCCACTCTTTTCTCTAGTCCAGTGAATATTTTTATGACCATTACTTTAAATTCTCTATTAGCCATATTATTTATTTCTATTTCATTTAGGTCTCTTGCTCTGCTTTTGTCCCATTCTTTCATTTGGGATGTATTCCCGTGTCTCCTCATTTTGTTTAACTCTCTGTGTCTGTTTCTGTGTGTTAGTAAACTCAGCTACATCTGCTGTTGAAAGTAATGGCCTTATGAAGAAGTGGTCCTGTAGTACCCTGCTATGGAATATCTCCTATTCCCCAGAACCTCACACTTCAGGGATGTCTCCTATGTGTGTTGCCTGCACCTTGCTATTGTGGCTGAGCTGTGTTTGCCTTCAGCGCAGTTGTCTGTAATGGCTCTCTATTATTGGCAGGATTTGTTTCATGTGTTTTTAGTGGGCCAATCTGTGGCAGCCTTGGGCTTAAGTTGAGTCAACCTAGGCATTTACCAGAGATGCCTTCTACAAACTGCAGGAGAATGCAGGGGCAGAGCACATGGTACCAGCAAGGACCACACCAGGAGGGGACCTATAGTACTGGGACTGAGGCAGGGGGGTTGTAGGAGTTGTAGAGAGTGGATCCGTGGAGGTGCCCAGTGGTGGGAGGTGAGGTGGTAGCACAGTTTTTTGGTTAGCTGTTGGAGGAGACCTGGAACGGAGGCCTGACTTGAGGGATAGTGTCTACAGGAGAATGCAGGTTGGGACACACTGTTAGCAAGTTAGATAGTGAATGTTGGGGCAGTGCTGGTTCCCCCAGGTGTCTATGTGTTTATGCTAGGGCCCAGTGGAGGGAAATGGCACCTACCGGTAGGGAGCTACTTTTTTTAATTAACACCAATTGTATATTTCCCAGTAGTGTGTTACAGGGAATACTTGGTTGCTTCCTATTGTTAATGGTTATTTTCCACTGGTCATTTCTAATAATGAAACCATGAAGATTGCTTCCGATTTTTGTCCCCAAGACCACCTTTGTTTTTTTTCAGTAAACAGACATTCAATTTACTGTTGTTTTTTTCTTTTTTTCTTACTCATTATTCCATGGAGAAAAATCTTTACAAAGCTTGCATAAAGAATTTGGGGATTAAATGCAATTGCTTATATTTTATATTTAGCAACTTCATTGTTTAAGCTTGGTAACCTCATTGTTTTTCATTCCAGAGAGCCAGTGAAGTTTAACATAGCTTTCTTCCTCTCCAGAGTACATAAAATGTCTTATCTGATCACCTTAGCTACTCAGCTAGCTGGAACCACCCCTCTTCTGAGGTATGGATTACCTGTAACCACTTATCACCTATGTCATTATGGGATGCATTTTTATGTAAATATTTTTCCTCTTCTCTCAAATTTAAGCTTCTTGGGAATCGGGGCTTACATTCCTTTCCCTCCCATCTCCCTTGGCTGCAGGCACTTTAGCAGACTGAAGTGCTATGGTGTTATCACACTGAATCTACTGAGCAATGAACGAATGGGTATTTACTTTTTTTTTTTTTTTTAGCTTATTCTTTCTTGACACAGGTCAGTAGCTTGATGCCAGAACACAATGCAGGCAAAGCAATATTATAGAGGGCCAAAATAACATGTCTTGTGGTATAGAGAAGTAGAAAGTCCTCATAGCTTTCAAACCATCTTCCATGGGTGCTATTTCACAGTTTAGTCTAGTCTTATCTTTCTCAGAATGTTAGCATATATCAAAATAATCTGGAGGGTTTGTTACAGCACACATATTGGTAGGTCCCATTGTCAGAACTTTTGATTCAGTAGATACGGAGTGAGATCCAAGAATTTGCCCTTCTAGTTCCCAAGCATTCAGATGTGGCTGGTCCAGGAATCCCACTTTGAGAACCAATGCTCTGTCCTGGCTTTAGATGAGCGTTACAAGTTTCATGTTAGCCTTTTCTGATTAGGAACTGTACTACAACCCTTTTGTATTGTAAGGATACATGTAAAATACCAATTACAAGATGTGCTACCCAGCAGATGTTCAGTGAATTGAAGCTTTATCATTGTTAATAAGACCTAGCATCCAGATTTTAGTATGCATTTATTATACAGAGATTTATTAAATCCCACCCCCCTCCTGTAGGTAGATTAATTAGTGAATTATTGCCCTCATGGAACCTGTAATGTATTGAGGAAAAAGAATGATAAGTAGGCAATTATAAAATTTAAGACATAGTTTTCATTGCAGTGATTGAGCATGATCTATGATTTGGGGCATGCTCCTCAGTTTCTACATCTGTGATGTAGTGATGATGATAAAACTCATATAGCTGCCATGAAATAAGTGCCTTGTATACTGTCAAGTGCTATTTAGCTGTGAGGTATAAACAAACAAACAAACAAAGAATGTGTATATAGAAGAGACCACGATAGATAGAAAGAAAAAAGTTCTTGTAAGGCATTGTAGTGATGACTTATAGGCACATTTCGAGCATGTCCAATACCTAAGTATACTTGTTACCCACGTTGTTGTACACAGCACGTGAGCCTCCCTCTTTAAAGGTAAGAACTTATTTTGTAATTATTGTATTATAAAGGACATGGGTGACAGTCTCTTTTTTGATTGTAGCTTAGGAACTCAGAATTATCGGGCACTTGGAGACTTATTCATTCAAGAGGTTATATATTAAAAATCTGAAGTTGAAACTGAATAAAAGAAATAAAGTGATCTTTTGATATATGGAAGAGACGATTTGACAATTTCTTTTCTATTTATTTTTTAAAAGGCTTAGTGAACTTGTGTGGAGAGAAATATATTTACTTTTCACATAAGAAGCAAAATCTGGGTCAAGGACAGTTTCTTCAGATGGAAATTATTTTTAGGCTTATATAATCCTAATGATGACCACTTTTCTTTGAACCTCTTTCTAAGGTGCTTATGTATTAAGGCATATGAGTAAGCATTTTGGTGAGCTACAGTTACTTTTGAAGTTGTCACCATCACCGTTACTATTAACGAATAGGTGATTCCTTCATTACCCTGGATTTATGTATCCTATTTCAAATTTGAGTTTGTTTTATCTTTTTCCTCACTATTGTTATATCTTTTTTTCCCTTTTGGTGTAGCATCTTTTGCCACAGAAGGGACTAAAAAGAAGCAGGATGCAATGAGCCTACACTTGGTTGGGGATGAAGGATGGGAGTTCTGCTTCTGAGTCTGCCAATCTGTCCCTGGACCAGTCTTTTGAAAATTTTAGCACACTGGGCTCCATGTCCATGAATTGGGGACCATGAACTAAGTTTATTCTCCTTGGAAAAGAGAACCTGAAGGGATAGCTGAATGTAACTAATTAAATATATAAAATTTTTTGAACTAAAAGGTAATAGCTAGCTGCTTTCTACATAAGCCATAAATGGGTCAAGAAGAAATAGCTGGCAGTAAGATAATATGTACAAAGACAAATGCTCTGGTGGTGGAAGTTAATAAAAATCAGAGGGGATTTTGATTGGAAGCTGTATCTCATAGATTCTTTAAAACTAGAACAGGCTTTCTTTTCATCCCTGTTGTATTTTTCCTTTTTCCTTTGGCTATAGGAAATTTATCAAGTTTTTAAAGTTTAGCCTACGCATCTCCCCATGCCATGGGCTTTTGAACCAGGGGATCTGAGTTTGAATTTAATTGTACCACTTAATAGCTCAGCTTTTTATCTATAAAATGGAGATGAAGCTTTTAAATCTGTGAGTATATTTGTAGTGTGTATCATTCAGGGTACTCCAGAGAAACAGATCCAGTAGAGATTTATTTTAAGGAATTGACTCATGCATTTGTAGAGGCTGGCAAGTCTAAAATCTGCAGGGCAGGGCAGCAGGCTGGAAACTCAGGCAGGAGTTGGTGTTGCAAGCTGAAGACAGAATTTATTTCTTGGGAAACCTCAGTTTTTGCTCTCAGGGCTTTCAACTGATTGGATGAGGCCCACCCATATTATCAAGGGTGATATTTTTTACTTAAAGTCAACTGATCATAGATATTAACCACATCTGCAAAGTATTTTTACAGCAACACCTAGATTAGTGTTAGACTAAATGACTGACTATAGTGGCTTAACCACATTGACTCATAAAACTGATTATCACACAGTTGTCATATTAATAATAGCTAATATATATTTATTCTGAGCTAAATATTCACATGGATTACTTTACTTGGTTCTGATAAACATCATAGGAGGAGATTTTACTATCTTAGAAAGGATAAAACTTGCCATTGTCCCACTGAAATTTGCACAAGGGTGGAAGTCATGTCTGGATCAACTAGAGTCCTGTCACTTTGATTTGAATTGGAAAAGAGAATGTTTTTCTCCCATCTCAATACTCAGGCTGTACTGACATGTTGGTGGCCATGTCCCCCATGCCATGTAACAGGCTGGTTGAAGAGCTTGAGTCTAACATGTCTAACATGTTCAGAGAAGCAATGATGACAGTCAGAGAAAGGTAACCATGAATGTTTCAAGAGGTCTCTTCTACAATTTGACCTTATTAAGTAATTGTTGCTTTTCTTTCCTTAAGCAATTTTCAGTTAGGTGTTTGGCACTTGCTGTCAGAGTCCAGCATGATACTGCCACATTACTATCAAAGTGACACGACAACCATCAAATCGCAGTAGCTTAAGCCACAAGTTTTATTTCTTGCTCATATTCCATGCCCATTTGGGTCAGTGGGACGTTCTGGTCTCTGTCATCTTCACTCCAAAACTTCTGCTTTCTGAAATATGGCTGACCACCACAGCAGAGGGACAGGGAGATGGCAGATTATGTACTGGTTCTTCAAGGCCCAGAGTGACATAAATCACTTCTGGTCATATTTCATTTTCCAAAGCAAATCACATACTCATCCCAAAATGCAAGGAACTGGGAAAGTATAATCCTGTCACGTCTAGGAGGGCAAAACCGGGAAAATTGATGAACATCCCTAATAAATACCAAATACTTTAAACTCATGTAAAATACATTAGATAGTTTTATTGGTAAAAAGTAATGATCTGAAGAGAACATAAATTCTGATTTCAAAATTACCAATTTTTTTCTTTTTTTTTGCATGAGTTTTATTTCTTATCTACAAAATATTTTTCTTCCATAAGGTCATGAAGATCTTCTTTTGTATTTTCTTTTAATAGTTTTTTTCTTTTTTCATTTAGGCTTTTATAGAAATTTGGAGTTTGTTTTTGTATGGGTTTGAATTAGGAATCTATCTTTATTATATTTATGTATAGAGAATACAGTGTCCCAATACCCTTAATAAAATAGTCAATTTTTCTTCTCAGATATACAAAGGCTACCTCTAAAATATATTAATTTCTCATATTTACTTGGGTACATAGGGGATTTTGATTTTTCTTCACAATTATCTATTTTTTATAGTAAAAAAGTATATAAACCTGTAAACAAAAATAATGTATGTTAATTTTGAGTTTGAGTAAAAGAATGTTTGGTGGATTAGTCTTTGTAACTTTTTGTATATTTTCCCAAATATAAAAAGGCAATGTTTTGCCAAAGCTATTTTTTTCTTTGTAAAGTTTCTGAAGATATTACAGATAAAATTTCATTACAAAAAAGCTTTGTTTATCAAATACTTTTTATCCCCAATTATGCTTTACTTAAAAAAATACTTAATGCAAGAATATTCTAATTAAATATATAAAAACTGATGGCTTCTCAGAATCCACTTTAAAGGAGATTGACCCTAGTTCATCCTCAATCTATTCTTGGTTTGAAGAATATGCCTGTGTTAAGGACTGCAGTCCTATTTTCTTTTATAGGTTATTATGATTTTGAAAAGTGATAACATCATGTTCTTGGCTTCAGGGAATAAAGACTAAGCTTTGGAAAAGGCCCAAGGATTGAATGTTGACCTTGGAAATGTTTTGTAAGGGAATATGTTAGAGAAACACTCTACTTTCTTAATTTTGTTTAATTCATTAGCCAAAATTTCATTTCATTTGTAAAACAGTGCTGTAATTCTCACTCATGCTTTAAACTAATTATTTGGGGCTGGTGAAAGGAGGAAATGGTGAAGACTGAGGTAGATGTATGTCCATGTATGTAATAAATTCTCTGCAACTAAATAGTCTTTGATGAGTAACATGAGTTGCATCTGGGTGTAAGTGGTTGTTGGTCAAGCCCAGTCCATCTAAAAATGAGGGATAATCTCAGTCTCATTCCATATATTACAAGGAATATTGTCTGTGTTATATGATGTGGCGAAATAAAAAAGTATGGAGATTTGACACATTCAGCAGCGTTGTTCATTGTCTCAGGAAATAAACGGAGGATATCTTGAAACAAAATCAAATTCATGAATAGCTCACATTTTTTGGTAGCACAAGTCATGGGAATGTTAGCAGATCAGTGAAAAGTGGGGAATTTTGCATTGAACTTTCTTTCCCACCATAACGAAACAGTAGTAGGCTGTAGTGACAAACTGGAAGCTGTATTGTAGCCTAAAAGTCAGGTGTGTTTTTTGCTCACCTGACTTCCTAAGATTGGCATGGGGAAATAAAATGTAGAATATGGAAAAAGTAGAGAAAGAGGAAACTTTAGAAGATTTACAGGAAACAGCTAAATTGTGGAAGGAGCCGAGATGCTCTTCAACAGATGACTGGATTAAGAAGATGTGGTCCATATATACAATGGAATATTGCTCAGCCATCAAAAAAATGATTTCTCAACATTTGCTGCAACATGGACGGCACTGGAGGAGATAATGCTAAGCGAAATAAGTCAAGCAGAGAAAGACAATTATCATATGGTTTCATTCATTTATGGAACATAAGAAGTAGGAAGATCGGTAGGAGAAGAAAGGGAAGAAGAAAGGGGAGGGAAACAGAAGGGGGAATGAACCATGAGAGACTATGGACTCTGGGAAAAAAACTGAGGGCTTCGGTGGGGGGCAATGGGATAGGCTGGTGATGGGTATTAAGGAGGTCACGTATTGCATGGTGCACTGGGTGTTACACGCAAGTAATGAATCATGGAACTTTACATCAAAAACTGGGGATGTACTGAATGGTGACTAACATAATATAATAAAAAATGTTACTATTATTAAAGAAGAAAGATTGATCATGAAAAGCAACTAAATTCATAACATGAAAAAGTAAAAAAAAAAGATTTACAGGAAACAAAATATTTCAGTGTAGTGTTGGAGAAGAGAGAAGTGGAAAGAGATGAAATTAGAGAATTCAGCAGAAGTGAGTTCATGAGGGTCCATATTACCATCTTTAGGAGCGTGGGCTTGTTTCTGAAGGTGAGAGCCAGCCATTGAAGGGTTTTGAAACAGGTTAGTGAAGTAATTAGATGAAAGCTTCAAGTATACTCAGGCTTCAAGATCTAGTCATCAGTCAATGCCTCATCAGTCAGACTTAGTATTTGATCACCTGTGGGGGTGAGGGTGAAGGAGTATTTGAGAATAATGGGATAGGTAGTGAAATTGAGTGGGTAGACATGGTACTTCTGAGGGAAGAAATACACATCCCTGTCAATTACAATGGCTTCATTTTTAAGTGCCAAGTATTATGCAAAGTAATTTTGTTTCTAAATTTATGATATTTACTACAGCTTTAATGATGAATTCCATCTTGTTTTGGACTCAGGCTTACAGTAAGCACACAATTTCTCGTTTTAAGTGAAGGCAGTTATCTCAATGCATAATTTAGTACTAAAAATGATGACGTTTCTGCTGTTGCCATCTAGTGGCCATTATTAGTTATGGTACCTTTCATTTAATTTTGTGCTCAAGATTTCATTTCTTGAATTATATCGCTCTGAGAGAGAAAACTATACTACAGTAAGTATTAGCTATTGGAGAATCAGCTTCTTAGAAATTGCAGTAGGAATCCCTATAGTTGAATGAATCATATTATGTAGAGGGTTAGTGATGTGAAGATTCTGTTAAATTTTGTAGCATAAGTTCTGGTTTTTCTAGAGTAGGACTTGAAACAACTTTCAGCACCTTTAGGGAAAATTTAGCAAAAAAGTCAGCAATAATTCAAATTCTTTCATATCATGAAAAGTAATAGAATGTCCCTCAATGACAAATACGTGGAAAAAATACAGTGGGTTGGGTTTTGTTGTTGTTCTTGTTGTTTGTACTTTTTGTTTTGTTTTGCTTTTGTTTTTTTACAAAGGGGTTTTTATAACTATCAGTGTGTAGAGGCTTAGTGAACAATTTTTGTGTGCCCAGAGATTAATGTTGTCATACTCTGAAGGACGCAAAGAGCAGAGCATGAGGTTTTCCCTGGAAATATAACTTCACAGGGGGAAGATAGCAAAATATACTGTTTGCTTCCAGCCCTCTCTGAATCCAGCTGCACACACACGTAGGCACAAGCACACACGCATACATATACACATGCTCCAACCAATAATTCAAGATTCTGAATATCTGGAATGGGAACTCCTGTGCTTACTGAATATCACTGGTCAAGTACTAATGGTGAACTTGATGTCACGGAACGTGTTGTGTTTTATATTTCTTATGTTTGCCTCACTATGTCAAACAAACAAAAATTAAAATAAAAGTTAACAGTCTGACCTAATTAGTACAAATCATTGATATGTATTTTGAGAAATTTAGAAATAGATATGAGTGCAGATCTTTTTTTTTTAAGAGGGTTCCATGCCCAGTCAGAGCCCAATGTGGAGCCCAACATAGAGCCCAGTGGGAGCCCAATGAGGAGCCCAGTGCAGGGCTTGAACTCAAGCCTCTAAGATCAAGATCTGAGCTGAGATCAAAAGTTGGACACTTAACCAACTGAGCCACCCAGGCACCCATATAAGGGCCCAGGTTTTTGTGGTTTAGAAGTTTATTGTCTATTAGGGGGAGATATGTGGACACTTATTATATTAGAACTATGTTATTAAAACGACTGTATAATGGCAGGCAAGGGATGTGGGAGAGGGCTATTCGGAGGGTGAAGTGGGAAACCAGTCGCTTCATTCAGTATCTGTGCTGGAGTTTGATGTCGTGGGGTAGAAGACTAACATCCATATTTTGTCTGAAGTGTTCAGGCATAAGGAAACTAACAGATCCCAAAGGCAGGGAAATAGGAAGTGTACTGGCTACTTCTAATGGAAATTTACATGTAATAAAACCATACACTTTCCATTTATATCTCTTCCTTAGGGGGCAGTACCTATAAAAGTGTAGCAACTTTTACATTAAATGGCAACTTTGGGGCATAATTTTGTCTCTACTCCTACCCCCATTACCCCTGCCACCAAACAGTAAGAGACAGGTCCTATTCATTGTAATACCTCTAAGGCCTTAGGACAGAGTTTGGCATGTGATTTAAAAAACAAACAAACAAACAAACAAAAAAAACCTCAATGTCTATTTACTGAATTTATCAGCATGTTTCTATTTTTGTAATATTTATAAAAAATTTAATGGTGAATTAATAATTAGTGATTGTAAGAAATAGATGACTAATTCCATCTCATACAGTATACAGTACAACTCTTAGTGGCTTTGTCAGCTTAGACAAGTCGACTTACTCTGTGTTCTTCAGTTCCCTCATCTGTAAATTGAGAAGGCTCTGCCAGATTATTCTGAAGGTCTCCTCAAGCCCTGGCCATGTTGGACGGTCATTCTTGCTCCTCTCACCTGTACTCCTTCTTTCTTTTACATTGAGGCAGCCTCCTTTCTCCTAGCCCCCCAAATATTTCCCCATTCTCCTTTCAATCCCATTATTTTCCTAAATGCTATATTAATTAGGCTCCTAACTTCCATTTTGCTGGATCATTATCTTAATAATCATAAACTAACTCCTTGGGTTTTTTTTAACCTTTATCAGATTTTTTAATTATTACGTTATGTTAGTTACCATACAGTACATCATTCTTTTAGCAGTTTAACTTGGAGGAAGATGGTATGTGTATATATAAACTGCTTTATTCTGCTTAATAATTGTAAAATATTCTTAAGTGTGGTATATAATAATTTCTTTAGCCAAAATCTTACAGACTTTTGGTTGTTTACAATCTTTGTTATTTTAAATAGTGTTTTAAATAAATGCCCTTGTTTATTTGTCCTTTTTGAATTGGCTAGAGTAAGATGCACATTTTTACTTTTGAAATGCCTTGCTACATTGTGCTGCACTATTTAAGGGCCATTCCTTCTGTCCTGTGAACTATCTTTTTATATTTTTTACTGGTTCCTTTTAGTCTATTTTTTTCTTTTATTTATGACATATGTACCACAAATAATACAATTTATAAACCAGAAACACAGATTTTAGAAACACAAAGATACTAAAATATAGCCTATGATTCTTCTGTAGCCACTTTAACTATTAGAAGTCTTTAGGGCCCCGTAATTAATTAAAAAAACTAAAAGATATGCTTAAACAAAGCTAATTAAAATTCCCTTGCAGTTGAACCAGTAATTAATATTTGTGAAGACTATCCCGTTTATATTCAATGTGTAGTCACAGGTTGATGAACGTAAGCCTGAAAGGAATATGTAATGAAACAATCATCAGGAGCAAAACACAGTATACTGAAATAGTATTTTGAAAATCCAGTAGTATCATCACAAAATAGACTTATTATTTTGGCACAGAAGAATTCACTTACATAATCTAACATCCCTAAGAAAGAAATGATTTCAAAGCAGTTTGAGAAAGTTTCAAGTACTCTTGAGATATTCATTCTATATTTGAATTGTTTTGCTAAATATGCAGTTTTAGCATTGGGGAAATTTACTGAAAAAGCAGTTTACAGCACAGCAGTATCTGACTCAGCAACTCTTAACTTTCCTTTAGACAGGGCTGGCTCTGTGAGTGTGCGACCTGTGCCGTCACACAGGCCCCCCTCAGAGGTCTCCACTCTTGGTTTAATGCTCTGCTATTGTTGTCTTGGAATTCTTAATCATTTTTAGCAAGGGGTCGACATTTTCTTTTTCTACCCTCCGCAGTCACAGAGAACCCCTGATGAGGTTTTCTACTACTACAGCAGTTTCGAATCCATGCAGTTCAGTGCTTCCAAATCATATGATAATTGTCTTTCTCTGCTTGACTTATTTCACTTAAGGGCCAACTTGCTTCTTGAAGACCCTGATTTCCCCTGCTACAGACATCAGTAAGGAGCTTTGTGATGTTACCGTTGCAGTCGTGGAGATACTCCTCTTCCATGGTGTACATTTGTGCCCCTGGGGGAGGCCACTGGGTGGTAGGAGTGCCTGAAGACCAGCCGTGACTCCTGTATCTGTCGGGCCATGCTCCACCTCCCGGAGACATGCTCATTCTCACCACTGGCCATCTTCTGCTCAGCCTTCTGTGCTTCCTTCCCCTATCTTTTGGAAGCCTCAGAGTTACCACACATGAGTGAGTCAGTTTGGCTTTTGACTCTGTCCGTTTTTGAGGTGATTCGATGATCATTTGTCCATCAGAGCCTGACATCAACGTTAGCTTAAAGGTCACTTACTTTGACATAAGGTCCTATATTGGATCTCACAGAAATTCCCTAGAGCCCTTGGGGTTACTTAAGACCTAAGAATTTGGTTTCCTCTGGGATCACTGGGTTCACCCAAATCCTAAACTACAATATATGTCTGTTACCAAATCTGATCTTCCCTAAGATAATTGTAATTCAAAGGCGTGGGCCAGTCTGAGTCATTGCTTATTAGGATGGTTCTCACAGACCCACCATAATAACTTGGTGGTGGATTGAACTAGACTGGCAGAGAACACATAGTAGATGGGTGATAGGTTGTGTGATAGGTTACATTTCATATGTCATCCAGTGTCCATCCAGAGATTGTAATCTCTAGCTACCCGTGTCGGACATATGAAAGAGCAGGCAAAAGAAACAGACAAAATCTGGTTACTTACTACTACTAAAAACTAACTCAAAAGAAAATGAACATTTGATTTTTGTTTCCAATCTCACTTCTTCCCTTAATTCCATGAGAATGTAAAATAAAGGCAAATCGATCTCATTTTAAAAAAAGTATCAAAGCAAATAAAATAAACTCTCCTATTTTCCTGCTAAAATGAAACTGTTAGAGAGTTTTTTGTTATATCCCAACTTTTAGGTATCCTGAGTTTTTCTGGCTTCTTTTGCCAGGAAAAATATCAAAAAGAGTACAAAAAAAGTTGGCAATTAGGGGGAGAAATGAAAGGCATAGAGATATAAAAACCATGTTACCAAAGGAAAGGCACAGAAGATTATTTACAGAAATTATTTTAACTTACACAATAGAGAGTAGAGTATGAGGAGGGAAGAGGGAGTGTGGCCCTGAAACGTGAAGCCTGTTGGTCCAGAGGATCCAATGATGGGGCTAAGAGCCTCATGGAAACCGAGGAAACAAAGGGGTCAGGGCTGGGGATAGCATGACAACTTAATCTGCTGATCCTCTGGTGGCTTTGGTCTTAGTAAATTTAAATGTGGCTTCTGTCCTCCTTGGAGCATATTATCATAAAACAGTGGAAGGATCCAAAATCATAGAGAGGAGTTGAAGACAGATTAGATTTGTGACATACAGAAGACTATGGGTGTGACATGCTGGGTGGTAAACTCAGAGATGGATGTTTCTGGTGATGACTCCATTGGGAGAAATGTGAGCCATGGTGGGTCTTCCTGAGAGCCTTATGGGTGAAGGAAGGTCATCTGCTCACACGGGATCAGGAGTTTCTTGGGCAGCACTGTTCACCTCACAGATCCAGTGGTGATGGTGTGTCAGAGGACGGCTTTGTTGGGTGGACTAGAGCACAGGGAACGTGAGGACATCTTCCTTTGGTGGAGCCATGGTGTGGGCGTCTCAGGGAGAGGAAGGCCGGCCTGGAGCAGGAAGCCGAGGCTGCCCCGGAAGTAGGGTATTGCGAAGGCTGAAGCAGGAGATGTGGAGGTGCTGCCTCTGCCATGGCTGCAGAGCCTTGTAGAGTGACGGTGCCCATAAAAATTGAAAAGTAATCACCTCTTATTAAATAAAATATTATCACCTGAAAACTTTACTAAAGATCAAATTCTCCTTTTAAACTTTTTTTTTTCTTTCTAGCATTTTACCACATTTCTGTATACCTGGCTGCCTCTGAGTTTTATATTCGTAATATATTTTTTCTTTTCCTTTTTATCTTTATAGGCTATCTCTTCTTATACATTTTTTCCCATGTAGAGTGTGAGGGAGATAAACTCTGAATTTCATGTCTAAAAATATCCTTATTTTTCCCCACACAGTTGATTATAACACAACAGATTCATTTCCCCTCTCACCCCAGTCAAGGATCCGAAAGGTATGGCCCTTCTGATGGGAAGTTGGTAGTAGTCAGAATTTCTTTACTGTATAGGCAGCCTTTCCCCCCACTGACATCTTTTATTATTTTATTTTTATTTATGAGCTCATAACATTTCATCAGGATATTTTTAGTTGTGGGTTTTTTCATTAATTCTGAGCTCTTTCAGTCTGATGCTTTGGGTATCTCCTCAGCTTAGGGAAATTTTATTATATTTTTTCTTTATTTCCTTATTTGCATAATCACTGTATCCTTCTGAAATGCTTCTTAAAAGGCTGTTGAGACTTCCATATCTTACTTCCATACCTCATTTCCCCATTCTTTTTGTATTTTTATTTCATTCATCATTAGATTCATTAATCTTAATTTTTTTAGGTCACTAACATTGCCTTTAACTTATTGAGTCCCTCCATTTGTATTTTGATTTTAGCCATAATGCTTTAATCCCCGTATTTTTCTTAGATTTTTAACTTTCCATGGCAGTAAGTTCCTGTTTTATAAATGCCACATTCTTTCCAGCTGAATTTCTTGAAATAGCTCTATTTCTTCTTGGCTCAGTTGTGCTCTTTGTTTATACGCTTGTACAATTTTTCCTAAAATTTCTGGTGATTTCTGGTTGTTGATTCATATATATGAATGAAAATGAGGTTGCTTATCATAGATAGCTTTCTCTGTATTTGACTAGATTCCCCCATCTGACCTCTTCCTTCCCTGGAAAGGCTGGGTGAATTGTTTGAGAGGTTAGCAATGGCTTCCTCATACAATGCATAGTGAAACACCCCACTGCCCAAATGAGGAGGGCCTTGCTCTGGGGGTAAAATGCTTCCCCATAGCTTACTTACAGGCATCCGTCCTCACTTTTCATGAGATGGAGTGTCCAGTATTATCTCAAGTTCTACTCTGCTGCTTCTTGGAGTCTAACACCATTCCTGGAGACTTTCTCAGACAGGTGGCACCCGAAAAGAGTTCTCTGACCTCACTGTGTGGGTAGAAGCACCAGCTGTCAGCAGCACCCCTTAGAAGAGGGAGATGGGACCCCAACTAGCCCAGTTGCTCAGAACACCATTCTTTCATGAATCACACCAAAGGCTTTCCCTTGGCCTCTGGTTATGTGCTTTTGCTTCAATGTTCTCTCTAGCTTTCTTGGAAAGAAAAGAACTTACTTCCTGTGTCTTGGGCTGTAGTGTCTTTCCTGCTCTGATGGAACCACTAGTCTTACCCCATCTGTTTCATTTTTCATGCTGCCAGAGTTTCTCAAACTTTTTAGTCCATTGATGACACCCTTTTTTGCTTTCTCTTGTGAATGTGTTTTCGTTCTTTAAGTAGTATCTTTCCTGTTATTTTAATAGGACTTTGGGGCATGAGGGAAGGACTAGTCAATGTGAAGATGTGTAAGATCGTTCTACTATATTACAAGAAAAACTGACATGTTTTTAACTTGTTGCACAAATGTCACAAAATCACATGGCTTCCAAATAGAATCTGTGGTCTGGATTTCATGTTGAAGGAGAACATTTTTGGTCAAATGAAAGTATATAAATGTACACAGCATATTTCATATGTAAAACAGTCTTGGAAACAGCTGGCGAGATTATTCACTGCCTTAGCCGAAAATGGATTTTACTGAATGATTGTGAAACTTTCTAAATCACCTTGTGGCTTACCAGCTGCAGTGAGCTCAGTTGGACTCTAAATGTTTGTTGAAACTGATTGCTGTTTATTGTTCATTAAGGAATTTTAGTCTAAAGCACATGATATCTGTTTTTATCAAAACATATATAACTCAACAAAACCTTAATAAAGCAGTATAAACAGAGCTGAACACATACCTTGTGAATGGGGGTATTAGGAATCTGTAAATTAGAAATGTGTTACCCCCAATTACTGATGACATGAATATGCTCTTTTACTTTTTATAAACCATGGGGAATATATTATTGTCAGCATGCTGCTAAATTAATTTATATAAGAATGTCTGTCTATGCCTAATGCCATGATTTTGCTTTAATATAGATATAATATTTAGTACTAAATGCCTTATCAATTAACTTTTTTCTACATTGACTTTTCTACATTGCATATTAGATATAATATTTCTTCCAAATAAATATATAAATTCAAATATTAATGTAATATTTTATAATTTTGGATTTTAATAGTAATAGTATAGCTGAGAAAACAATTAGTACTTAACTGTTTTGGAATTGCTAGATTTAAGAGATATTTTAAATATAGTCCTATCTTTTAATTCCTGTTATCAGATAATATTGCCCGCCACCCCTCATTGTTACTTTTATCTATAGACCCTTGGGTGGTTCCCCATATTCCTTAATATTCTTAACTCCTAATCATTACCACTCTTTTTAATACTATACATGTATTCATTCTTGTCAATTTTCATATCCATGTAGATGACCTTTCCCTCATCCTAGTGTCTTTATTAAGCTTTTAACCAGTGATTTTTACCTGATTTCCATCTTCCACCACCCCTATTGCCATTACCAATAACTGCAGACTCTCCATAGCCTCACTTTCAAGCATCCTTCTCTCCAACCATCTCTTCCTATCCTTCTAGCTCACTGCCTCTAGTATTCCAACCCCAACATTTCTTTGACCCTACCTGGACATCCAGTCCATCGATCCTACCATGTTTTCGTTTTCCCTTACCTCCTTGATGTCCAGACTCTACTTCCCACCCAGCTTAGATTCTGATGTCCATGGCAGTCATAGTTGCTCCTCAGCATGTACCCTCAAGTGCCTTGCCCCTCTCCCAGTTCATCTCATTCAATTAGCAAAACCATAACCCTGCCTAAATAGAAACATTTACCTCTTTCATTTTCATGTCTATACCTGTGTAGCTGAACATGGCTGGGAGGGAAACATGCAGTGACTAACACTAAATTGTCTTGCTTTTAATTTGTGACCACAAATATCAAGTGACTAGGCAGTGATCACATTCATAGTTCAATCGCTTTCATATACTCCTGGGTCACTATCTTACATGTTTCTCTCTCCCCAAAACTCCCAGTCCTCATCTCCCATGCTCTGTTTCTGCTGTTGGCCTTCTTTCCTACTTTCCTGGGATAATTGGAGCACTCTGATCTGAAGAGAAAATCTCCAGACCAACACCACCAGCTGTAGAGCAGGGGTACCCTTCTCTTTTGTTCACTGACAATCTGCAACACATAGTGCCTGGTTTATAGTGGGTGCTTATTAAATATCTGCTGAACGAATAAATAGTATCGTTAATATTCTAAAGGAAGCATTAAAATATTAACTTGAAAACTGCTATGGGCACTATCTCATTTGTCTGGCTACTTCACAGCTCCTTTTATCAAATTGGACCTCTTGCTCTTCCATCCTAAACCATTCCTTGCTCGTTGTTCCTTATGGTGAGTGACACTGGCCACAGCTCATTTGAGCTCAATACCTAGGAGATTCATTCCTCAGCCTGCTTTTACCAAGTCCCTCCCCAGATCAGCTCTACTTTTGAAATTTGTGTAAAGTCAGGCCACTGTTTTGCACCCTCACTTATGCCATCACTATAGTAGTCTAGTAGTCTCTGAACAGTTCTTCTGGATTCCCCTCTGACCTTTACCTACCGGCCAGAGAGCACCTTTTAGAAGGGTAAATCCGTGGCACTTCCTTCCTTAACAGCATTCGTTGACTTTGCACTGCATTTAAAGTAATCTTCAGACTCTGTGCTTTAGCCGACAAGACTGCAAGGTCTGGCATCTGCCTACCTCTTCAACTCACATACGATTCAGTCTCTATTGGCATTCTGACAGCTCTTCAGAATGTATCAAGCTCTTCAGTGCCCAGGGGACTTTGCATTTATTGTTCTCTCTGCCTGGAATGTCTGATTCTAGTTTTACCCTCAAGTCTCAGATCAAATATCACCTCCTTAGAGAGGTTTTCTTTACCACCCTATGTCATATATCCCACCCCCATTTTTCTCTAATATATTATTCTGCCTTTTTTTTCCCATAGAGCTTTTCAGAATTTGTATTTATTTTATTTATTGATGAATGCTTATTATCTTACTCTTCTAAAGAATATAAGCTCCCTAAGCCATCTAATTTATTATGAGAGTAGAGGCTACTATAAATATGTGATATGAAAGTGAAAGATATATCGAGGGAACCTTTGCTATGTGTAGAGTCTAGATTTACTACTGTGTGAGATGAAGCTGCAGGTTGGGAACAGTTTTTATGTATTTATGAATGCTATGATAGGAGGTATGTATGGTTGTTTTTGCAGGTAACATGCAGCTACAGAAGATTTTTGGTAAAGCTGTTGACATAATTTATTCATTTACTCATTCTTTCTTACAGCAAATGTGCCAGAACTGTTCTTTGACCTTGGGAAACAAAGATGTCTAAGACATGTTTCCTGAACTCTGCAGAGAGCTGCGCTGGTAAACACATGACTTAATACAGTGGGATGAGTGTTGTCTAGAATAGTGTTCATTATGTTATTCAAATACCTCTTATGCCTAACCAGCTGTGCTTGGGGCTGATCAGAGCTGCTCGTTCGTTCGTTCTTTCTTTTTTCTTCTTTCTTTCTTTCTTTCTTTCTCTTTCTTAATTCCATGTGGTTCTTATTATGATAGTCACTTCTTTGAAACTATATTTAGCAGGCATATCACTTTCTCACTGTTTCCTCTACTTCTAATAAACTGCAATTTCCACCATTCATATGGCTATTAAAAAGGCTATGATATTCTTCATGAGAACCTGATCAATATGTCCACTCCATCTCTTCTCTGGGAATTTTTATATTTGAAACCCAGAGAGTCAAATTTCGTTTATGTCCTGTTAACCTTACATGTAGGAGCTAAGTTAGGTTGGCTACAAATGGCCATGTAACACACTGCAGCGACAGAGGACAGTTGGTTTGGAAGCTGCAGGAATTGATTCCCAAATGTGGAGAAAGCCAGCTGCAAAGAAAGAGAAAGTAAATGGAGAGAGACATGTGATGAGCTTCAAGAGCCTGCCTCCAGTTGTTCCTGAAAGCCAGCATTCATCACTCCACTTCCTGTAGATTGGTTTATTCAACTCGTTCTGGAATCTGTAAGCCAATAAATGTGCATATTTTGCCCAAGCTAGAGATTTGACTGAACCGTACATTTTTGGGGGCAATATTATTTTTTTTTCAGTTTTATTGAGATATAAATGACATACAGCATTGCATAAGTTTAAGGTATACAGCATAATGGCCTGACTTACATATATTGTGAAATGATTAATACAATAAATTCTGTTAACAGTCATTATCTCACATAATTACAAAAATTTCTTTTTCTTGGTAACGAGAACTTTTAGGATCTATTCTTTTACTAACTTCCAAATGTACTATACAGCAGTTTAACTATGATCATCGTGTTGTATATTATATCCCCAGGACTTAGTTGTCTTATAACTGGGGATTTGTACCTTTCGACCACTTTCAAGCAATTCCTCCACCCTCAGCCTTTGGTGTTCATCCTACATGAAATAAGTCAGACAGAGAAAGATAATACTTTCTCTACTATGTGATCAAAACTTTCATAAATACTGTATGATCTCACTTACGTGTGGAATTTAAAACAAAAACAAAAACCTCACAAAGAGGTCAGATTTGTGGTTACCAGAACCATACATTTAAAAATATTAACTACAGAAAATTCTCCATGTATCTACTTTATATTTTGCACAGAGGGATCCTCAAATACATGGCTTCATCTATCCTCTTAGCAGTGATATTAAGGGGAGCTGTTCTTTAGCATATGCTACGGCAAATGGTGTCCACAGCTGCCAACTCTGCTCGAAATGGCTTCTCTATTTGCGCTGTTATATACATATGGAGCCTGGATTATGTTCAAAATGACTTTATTTTTTTAATTCTTCTGGGAGGGACTTAGCAAGTAATTAATATCTCTTGGGGAAGTCACTTAAAATTTCTGTATCTCAATTTCCTAATTCTAACATGAGCAAAAGAATACCTGCTTCATGGTTATTGTTGTGAGCATGAAAAGAAAGCATGTCATAAAGACCTAGGACTGTGCCTTCCAGATGAATTTTTTCTTTCTTCATTCTTAACTGGGCTGTATGATTGGAGGGGGTGGTATTTTAAACTTTGAGTTCTTAGTAGGAAGAAGGTTGAAAATAATCTTTAAACAACTCCCCTAGCTGGTTAAAAATGAATTAATTTATGACATTTTTCTAGGTAAAATTCTTAAACCATTCCCATTCATGGCATACCTGACCCCTTTCCCTGCTTTATTTCTGACTATATACTCATCACCTGTCAATATGATACAGAATGTGTGTGTTTATTTCATTCATTGTCTTCTCCCTACCACTGTAACATAAATTCCCTGAGAACAGAGATTTTTGTCTGTTTTGTTCACTTCCGTATTCCAAATATCTCAAAAAGAGCTGGCACATATCAGGTGATCAGTAAATATTTATTGAATGAATGAAGGAAGGAATATTTTAGAATAACGTTATGACTGTTACTCGTGTTGTATTTGTTAATATCAATTTCAAAAACAGTTATTTATAAACTTTCTTTTGTGTTCCTTAAGTATTATATTATTGCTTTCCCCAGAGCTGACATCTTAAGACATGAGAGAAGGGAAGGATGGAGGAAAGATTTAGATACCATATGGAAGCAGTTCCACTCTTGATAAAAATGGCTCACAGCTTTTAGCAACTGCTATTAAAACTACTGTTCATATAAAGACTTAGTATACATAGTAATTCCTGAGATCCTTTTGGAGATTCCAACTGCCATTCTTTTAATTAAAATATTTCTAATTAGAGTTTTAAAAATTAATAGACTTTTTTTTTTTTTTTACTTTTCAAAAGATTTTACTTACTTATTTGAGAGAGAGAGAGAGAACCTAAGCTGAGGGTGGGGGGCTGCTGCACAGGAAGAAGCAAACTCCCCACTGAGCAGGGAGCTTGAAGCAGCCTGATCCCAGGGCCCTGAGATCATGACCTGAGCCAAAGGCAGATGCAGGTACCCCAATAGACTATTATTTTAAAGTAATAGATTTTATTTTATTAATAGACTAAAAAAGTGCCTGATTTCTTAGAGCACTTTAAAATTTTCTAAAGAAAATTTTAATAGTAGGTACAGAGAGTTCCCATATACTTTTTTTCAAATCAAATTTTAAGTTACTTTTAAGTCTCTTTGGAACTTATTCCATAGATATATTAGCACATGTACAGAATGGACCACATATTATTGCAGTTTGTCTTAGCAAAACATTGAAATTAACCCTGTGTCTCTCAATAAGACATTGATTAAATAAACTTTGTACAACCAGTGAAATATTATACAGACGATTTTTTTCCGTGTGCTGATATGAAAATATCTGAAGGATATGCTATTAAATGAAAGAGTGAGATGTTACTTTTATGAGAGAGGAAGGAATAAGAACATATGTTGTTCTTGAACACATTTTTGTAAATAATGCTAAAAGAGCTTAGTAATGGTGTTCTAGATCATTTGGACCAAGCATTCAACTAAGGAAACCTGGAATAATTGGTCAAAATACAGAAAACATCTTTTTGAGAGCCTCAAAAAGCTAGCAAGTTAGTGAAAGATGACTGTGACAAGATCAAGGAGAAGATGAAAATTCAGGGTGGTAAGCCATGTGTTTGGGGTTACTTTTGCCCTGAGAGCATTGGTCCTGTCTAAGAGGCCACTGAGTGGTTGACCGGGAAACCCCAACAGAAACCACTGTACAACTGAGGCATCTCTGTGCAGTTTGATCTGCCAGCAGTGGCATCACCAAAGCTCTAGGCCATTCTAGCCCATTGTACACAATTAGAGAACTAGTAGATTGTCTGATGTTCCCACAGCTGCAGCAGCAAAGCTGGGGGCTGACCTAGTCATCTACAAGTTGGCACTCCAGCATGCAGTTCCATTCACTCACAGTCCTATTCACCTGCTTTCTACTGAATGGCATAAGAAGAACAAGGTCCAGAGGCTTCGTGCCTACTCCCTGACCATGATCACCCATTGACACCAATCAGCTTAGGGAAGAATTTTAGCTTCTACTGATTGCAACACCAGGATTGAGCAGGAGTTCCAGCAGTGCTAGAAGAACAAAGCAGACTAAAATAAACATTGCACAGGTTCCAAACATTAAGCTGTCTTTTAAACAAAAGCCCACAAAAGTAGGGCAGAATCTACCTGCTAAACCTAACAGTGTGACTGCGTTTTAAATGGTAGGATATCAGCAAATAGGATCAAGAGTCTCCTAACATATTCAACAGAATGTCCTGGATATATATATGTTGTGGATATTATATAATAATATAAATGTGCACATACATCATTGTATAAGTTTAAGGCAGCTTGATGATTTGATTTATATATGTTGTGAACTGGTTACTATAATAGATTCAGCTAACATCCATTTTCTCATATAGATAAAATAAAAGGAAAAAACATTCTCCTTGTACTGAGAACTCATAGGATTTATTCTCCTAACAGCTTTTGTATATATCATAAAGCAGAATTAGCTATAACTATCATGTTTTACATTACATCCCTAGTCCTTACTTATCTTATAACTGGAAGTTTGTACCTTTTGACAGCCTTCTTACAATTTCCCTTTCCCCCATGCTCTACCTCCAGTAACCACAATCTGATTTCCTTCTCTGTAAGTTTTTTTTTCTTTTGTAAGATTCCACATATAAGTGAGACCCTAGTGTATTTGTCTTTCTCTGTCTGACTTATTTCACTTATTATAATGTCTTCAAGGCCCATCCATGCTGTTGCAAATGGTAGGACTTCTATGTTTTATGACTGAATGCTACTCTAGTCTATATATATATATATATATACCACAACTTGTTTATTCATTCATCCATCGATGGACACGTAGGTTGTTTCCATTGTCTTGGCTATTGTAAATAATGCTGCTATGAACGTGGGGGTGCAGATAGCTTTTTGAGTTAGTGTTTTCATATCCTTTGGATATATTCCCAGAAGTGGAGTTATTGGATCATATGGTAATTCCATTTTTAATTTTTTGAGGATCTTTCATACTGTTTCCCATAGCAGCTATACAATTTACATTCCACCAGCAGTGCACAAGGGTTTGCTATTCTCCACACCCATGCCAGTATTTGTTATCTCTTGTCTTTTTATTGATGGCCAAACAGGCATGAGATGATATCTTATTGTGGTTTTAATTTGCATTTCCCTAATGACTGGTGTTGATGAGCACTTTTTCATGTATCTATTGCCTTTTGTATATCTTCTTTGGAGAAACATCTATTCAAGTGTTTTGCCCATTTTTAAATTGAGTTATTTGGTTTTTTGCTATTGAGTTGTATGAGCTCTTTATATATTTTGGATATTAACCCCTTATCAGGTACATGGTTTGCAAGTTTTTTTTTCCCATTCCTCAGGTTTTCTTTTTTACTTTGTTAATGGTTTTCTTTGCTGTGCAGAAGCTTTTTGTTTGATGTATTTCCATTTGTTTATTTTTGATTTTGTTACTTGTGATTTAGGTTTCGTATCCAAAATACTGTTTCCAAGACCCACGTCAAGGAGCTTTACTTCTATGTTTTCTTCTAGAACTTTTATGATCTCAGGTCTTACATATAAGTCTTTAATCCATTTTGAGTTTATTTTTGTGAGTGGTGTAAGCTACGGGTCCAGTTCCATTCTTTCATGTGAATATCCAATTATCCTAGTACCATTTATTGAAAAGGCTTTTTTTTTTCCATTGAGTATTTTTAGCTCCCTTGTGAACAGACAAGGATTTTAAAGCAGCTGTCATTAAAATGATCTAACAATTCCAAGAGTAGTGTTAGCAAGATAGATAAATAAGATGTCCTCCATTCAGATCCCCTTCCCAACAATGGTAATTTGACATTCATCTACAGACAAAAGTGCCTTTGAGGGAGATTTGGGATCCTGGTAGGAGATTGTGAAATTTTAATGTGGTCCAAGACCAAGGAGAACCATTTTGTGAAGGCAGGCTCATATCCAGGCAGCTAACTCACCAGTCCTGATCCCAGCTACAGCCCTACAAATAGTAGGTACCCTCTGATTATTCACAATAACCCCATTTGGCCTTAATCCTCTCACCAGTACCATGGACCAAGGAACCAAGGAAGAGTCATGCCTACCCGTGCATTGGTTACTAGGCATACAGACCTCAGTCTTGGCTATAGATGCTGAAGAGGCCCATAAAGCAGCTGTAGCTTCTCTTTGGTGTGGTCCTGGAGCTCCTGGAGATAAACCTAGTAAACTGCGTCAGACTCTAGATTTTAGAAGGGCCCTGTAACTGGGCTCTAGCCCATTTCACCTGCGTGCTGTGAAGAGTCCTCTGGCACAGGGACCCAGCAGGAGCTACTTCTGTCTGTGCCCTCCAGTATCCTGAAAGGGCCCTATATTTGGCTCCATTCCCTTCATTGCCATAATCTGCCAGCAGTCCAGTTGGCACAGGGAATCAGGCAGGAGTCACTAATGTCTGTGCCTCAGGAGATCCTGAAATGGCCCCATACTCAACTCCAATCCCTCCAACTGTGGTCAGGAAGCAATCAAGTATGTCCTGGGACCTGGCAGCAGACATATCTATCTGTGCCTTCCTAATTGGATATGTAGACCTTAGTCTTAGCTGTGGAACCTGAAGCAGTCCTGGAGCTTGGTTCTTGTCCCTCACAGCCATGATCCAGGGCCATCCTTATACCTAGGGACACATCCAGTGACCAGGGAGGAGCTCTGCTATGAATCTGGTGGGAGACAGACATCCACGCACCTGGTAATAGGCCTACTATCTGAAGACCCAACTGAGGAACCTGATCCAGACCTTTTCCACAGCACCATCCTACTGAGAAAGGTACAGGAAGCAGTCCCATTCACCGAGGGACCAGACAAAATCCACATCTACCTAAGCCCCTGATAACAATCCCATCGACATGGACCCCACTATAGTCCCAGTGACAGCTTTAAACTAGCTGTAACCCTGAAATTCTGGAAGTAAACCTACCAGTCTGGGGAACTGACAGGAGAAGGTCTTTACCTGCCAGAACCAGTCTTTAAAAACTGGAAGAGCTATTTGCTCCTTTAGATACACAGACACCAATGCAAGGCTACATGGCTCATGAAGAATTGGGCAGGTATGACACAACCAAAGAAAACCTAAAAAGCTCCAATAACCTACCCCAGTGAAATGGATATCAGTGATTTGCCTAAAAAATTCAAAATAATCATCTTAAACTCAGTGAAATGTAAGAGAACACACATAAACCACTAAAAAAAAAAATCAGGAAAACAATGCATGAACAATACAAGAAGTTTAAGAAAAAGGAACCATAAAAAAGAACCAGACAGACATCCTGAAGATGAAAAATACAATGACGAAATTGAAAACGAAAAGAAGAAAGAATGAAAAGGAGTTAAGAAAGCCTACATGAGTTACAGGACATCAAAAATTGAATATATATTTTTATTCACATGGAGAAAAGGGAAGAAAGCTTATGATAAATAATAGTTGAAAACTTCCCAAATGATGGGAGAAATAAGGACACTCAGGTATAGGAAGCTCAAAGGAGCCTAAACAAAATCATTCCAACACAGATGACTCTGCGACGCATTATAATCAAAATGTTAAAAGTCAAACACAAAAGAACTTTGAAGGCTCAGGAGATAAATGACTCATCACATACAAGTGAACACCCATAAGGTTATCAGCAAATTTCTCTACAGAAGTTTTGTAGGCCAAGGGAGAAGGGGTGATGTAGCTGAGTTGCTGAAAGGAAAAAAAAAGCTGCCAGCGAAGAATACTATGTCTGACAAAACTATCCTTCAGAAATGGGGACATAAAGACATTTCCAGACAAAAGCTAAGGGAGTTCATCACCACTAGACCCCAGTGTTACGAGAAATGCTAAAGGGAGCTCCTCAAGCTGAAATGAACGGATGCTAAGTAACAACATGTAAACAAATAAAAGTATAAAACTCATTTGTAAAAGTAAATACATAGTCAATTCTGGAATACCCTAAAACTATAATGGTGGTGTGAAAATCAATTTTATCTCTAGCATAATTGTTAAAAACAATATTAAAATTAACTATAGCTATAATAATTTATAAATGGTGCACAGTATAAAAAGGTGTAAAATTCCTAACATAAAATGTGGGGAGGTGAAGTAAAAATGAGACTTTTTTATCTTCAGTGTAGAGTTTTTAATGCAATTGAAGGTTGCTTGTTATCACCTTAAAGTAGATAATAATTTATAGATAAATAAAGATATTTATCTATAGAGAAAGGAATTAAAGTATATTGCTACATAAAATAAATCACAAAGGAAAACAACAAGAGAGAAGAAAGGAATAAAGGAACAACAAAAAGTTAGAAAACAATTAACAAAATGGTAATAAGAAATCCTTACCTATCTATAATTACTTCAAATTTAAATGGACTAAAAGCTCCAGTCAAAAGACACAGAGTGCCTGAATGAATTAAAAACAAGATCCAACAATATGCTGCCTACCAAAGAATCACTTTAGTTTTAGGAACACATAGAGGCTGCAAGTGAAGGGATGATAAATGACTACATTAAGAAAATAGAAAAATCTCAAACAACCTAACTTTATACTACAAGATTGGGGGGGGGGGAGAACAAACTAAACCCAAAGTTAGCAGAGAAAATAAAAAAGATTAGAGCAGAAATAAAATAGAGACCAGAAAGACAATAGAAAAAAAATCAATGAAACTAAGAGCTGGTTTTTTGAAAAGAAACACAATGACAAACATTTAGCTAGATTAACCAAGGGAAAAAAAAAAGAGAGGACTCAATAAAAGAATTATAAATAAAAGAGATCCTGGTGATTTTTAGTGAACATTTAAAGAATTAATGCCAATCCTTCGCAAACTCTTCCAAAAAACTGAAGAGGAGGGAACACTCCCAAACTCATTTTATGAGGCTAGCATTACCCTGATACCAAAGCCAGATAAGGACACTATTAGAAAAGAAAACTACAAGCCAATATTCTTGATCAATATAGATACAAAAATTATCAAGAAATTACTAGCAAACTCAAACAGCACATTGAAAAGATTATAAACCATGATCAAGTTGGATTTATCCCTGAGTTGTGAGGATGGTTTAACATATGCAGATCAATAAACATGATATACCACATTAACAGAATGAAGGAAAAAATTGCAGGATCCTCCCAATAGAGGCAGGAAAAGCGTTTGACAAAATTCAACACTCTTTCATGATAAAAAATTTCCAACAAATTGGGTATAGAAGGCACATAAAATAAAGGCCATATGTGACAAGTCCACAGCTAACATTGTACTCAGTGGTGAAAAACTAAATGCTTTTTCTCTAAAATCACAAACAAGACAAGGGTGCTTACTCTCATTCCTGTTCCACACAGTACTGATAGTCCTAGCTAGAATAGTTAGTCAAGAAAAAGAAATAAAAGGCAACCAAATAAGAAAAAAAGAATAAAATTGTCTCTCTTTGCAGATGACATGATGTTATGTGTAGAAATTCCTAAAGACTCCACCAAAAAACTGTTGGAATTAATAAATGAATTCAGTAAAGTTCCAGGATACAAATCAATATACAAAAATTATTTGCATTCCTATACACTAACAATGAACTATCTGAAAAGAAATAAAGAAAACAATCTCCTTTACAATACATCAAAACTAAAATATATAGGAATAACTTAACCAAGCAGGTGAAAGACCTGTCCACTGAAAACTATAAAATTTCAATGAAAGAAATTGAAGAAGACAAATAAATGTAAATCTATCCCATGTTCATGGATTAGAAGAATTAATATTGTTAAAATGTCTACACTGCTTGAAGCCTCAATAGATTCAACACAGTTCCTATCAAAATTCCGTCATTTTTCACAGAAATAGAAAAAAATTCTACAATTTGTATAAAACTATAAGAAACTCCAAATAGATAAAACAATCTTGAGTTGCAGATATCACAATTCCTGATTTCATATTTTATACTACAAAGCTATAGAAATCAAAGCTGTATGTATCACAGTTCCTGATTTCATATTTTATACTACAAAGCTATAGAAATCAAAATAGTATGGTATTGGCATGAAAACAGACACATAAATCAATGGCATAGAATAGAGAGCACAGAAATAAACCCATGCATATATGGTTAACTAATAATTTATAAGAGAGTTAAGAATACTCAGTGGGGAAATGATAGTCTTTTCAATAAAGTGTTGGGAAAACTGGTTATTCACATGGAGAAGACTAAAATTGCATCCTTGTCTTCCAGCACTCAGAAAGTTCAGCTTGAAATAGATTAAAGATTTAATTGTAAGGTTTGAAGTTGTAAAAGTCCTAGAAGAAAACGTTAAGGGAAAAGCTCCTTAACATCAGTCTTGGCAGCAATTTTTGTTTACAAAACCAAAAGCACAAGCAATAAAAGCAAAAAATAAAGAAGTCGGGCATATTTTAAACTGAAAAGCTCTGCACGGCAAGAGAAATAATCAACAAAATGAAAAGGCAACCTATGGAGGAATTGGAAAAATGTTTGCACACCATATAACTTATAAAGAGTTAATATTCAAAATATAGGGAACTCATACAACTCAATAGCAAAAACAAATAATATGATTAAAAATGGAGAGATGTTCTGAACAGTTTTACAAAAAAAAAAAAGACATACGAATGGACAAAGGGTACATGAAAAGATGTTCAGTGTTACTATTCATCAGGGAAATGCAAATGAAAACCACAATGAGGTATTACCTCACATCTGCTAGGATGGCTATTGTGAAAACACAAGAGAGATAATAAGTGTTGGTGAGAATTGGAAGAAAAGGGAGCCCTTTTACACTGTTGGTGGGAAGTAAACTGGTACAGCCACATGCAATTAAAATGAGATATCACCATAAAACTACAAGAATGATTAAAATCACTCCCTTATTGCTGTGTGAAAGTAAAATTGAATACTCTAAAAATGGCTTAACTGTTCCTTTTAAAACTAAGAATGGCCTTAGCATCACAACCCAGCAATTGCATTCTTAGGCATTTATCCCAGAGAGATGAAAACATATGTTTACACAAAAGCTTATGCATGCATGTTCACAGTAATGTTATTCATAATACTTAAAACCTGGAACTAACCAAATGTCCTTCAATGATTATTGATAGTTATTAATGAATGGTTAAACACATTATCATACATCCATATCATGGAATAACACTCAGCAATAAAAAGGAATAAACTATTGTTTATTGTGCATATGAGCACAACTTGAATGAATCTCAAGGAAATTATGCCGAGTGTAAAAGTCAATTTCAAAAGGAGATATACTTTGAGATCCCTGTTATATAATAACATTGTAACATAACATGATAATAGAAATGGAGAACAGAATAGTGGTTGCCAGGGTTTAGGTATGGAGCAGGGGAATGGGTGGGTATGACTATACGGTGATAGCAAGAGGGAGTCTTGTGATAATGGTGCAGTGAAGTATCTACACGTGTGTAAGATTGTGTAGAGCTCCACACACACACACTGCATGTAAACTGGTGAATGTAAATAAGTTCTACAAATTCTACCAGTGTCAATTTCCTAGTTTTGATATTATGCTATATAGTTTTTCATGAGACAAGCTGGGTGCATGGTACATGAGACTTTTTGTACATATCTTTGCAACTTCCTGTGAATGTATAGTTGTTTCAAAATAAAAAAAGTTTCTTAAAAAACTGCAAATAAATAAAAAAATAAGAAAATATTAAAAACATCCTTAGAAAAATTCAGATTTTCTTTAAAGAAATGTGGCTGAACTCTCAAAAATAATAATGGAAACAAAAGAAAATTGAAAGAAAGTAACCCCAATACACAGTGAGATATGTGAAAATATTTTCAGGTCTAAAAAAAAGATTGCTGTATAAAACAAAACACAGAATTTGTCATTACTAAAATAAAAGGTATTCCTAATGCTGCTGAGAATGATCCCAGATGGATGGTTGGAGATGAAGGAAGAAATAGAGCAATAAGAATAGTAAATATGTAGATACATATAAATGGACGCTAATGCCAGGAGTGATAAGTGGAATCAAAGTATTCTAAGTTCCTTGCAAAATCTGAGATGAGGGAAAAGAACCAATGAATACTTAATGTACATAAGTCAGTATTAATTTATAATCTCTGGATAACCACTAAAAGAATATTAAAAGTGTGTATGGCTTTCAGACTAACAGGAAAAAGTAGAATAAATTTCAGTCAATGCAAAGAAGAAGAAAAATGAACAGTTTTGACAAAATAAATAGAAAAGTGATTTATACAAGACAGGAAGAATTTTTCCTCAAGCTATCGGAATTTACTGTATGGCTATAGTCATTAAGATTTTGTAACAATGGCATAAGATTGGCAAATAGATTAATGAAAGAGAATATAGGTTCTAGAAATAGGCCAATGTATATATGGCTACTTGATTTTATGACTTTTGGGGTGCATGCAATCAAAATAAGTACTCACCATGGAGCAGTGTTCACCTATGATAGTCCAATATATCCATCACAAATTTGAAGCTATACTTGCCATAGAGACAGAAATGTGTACATCCTTTCCTTAGATCCTTAGTTCTAAGAGGAAGTGCTGGGCATGCACTATGAAATTTCCTCATTCTGTCATGCTGAGTCCTTGTTTTAGTTACATATTTTTTTACAAATGATTAAAGTCTAAAGCAAATTAATTCATACTCAACTGAGGGACATCCTCCTTCTTATGGTGATTTCTTTATACATCTGCTACTTCCATCATGGGTTGATTTAATTAATTTCTTTGAGTTTTGAAGTGCTTCACTGCTTCTTCAAGTATCACCTATATTTTACTCCTACAGTGGTATTTTTGAGTAAGACTCTGGAAATTCCTACCTAACACCAGATAAGTTGTTTTGATAGACTTTTATGTTGAACAATATGATTCCCTAACTGAAAATATTTTCATAGGATATGTTAATATTTTTCACTGGGGACCTCGATATTTGCCTGGAAATTTAATTACAAGCTTGTACTTTTATATGAATATCTTCTCAAAGTAGATACTAAATATTCAATAATTTAATCTGAAACGACATTTCTGTATTAGAGGAAAGATTAGTAGGCATTAGATAAATATTATATCACTTGTCATCATTGAGTAGTTCTACTGGTTAGATTTAATTATTTGCCTGTATTATTAAAAGCCGGGAGGATTCAGTGTCTATGACTTAGCTTTAGATTTAGAATGGTTAATTTCATTAATGGTTAATTTTCATTGTGGTAATTTCATCATTCTTAATATTACTAAAAAACAACTTAGTTTTTGCTTTCCCTAGATTATCTAGATTATATTCCATAATATACAACAGGGCTAATTAAATGACATTTCTCATTATAAATGAGGATTATAAACCTAATTTTATATTAGATTATATTTGAAAATCGCCAAGAGCCTTTCAGAATAGGAGTGCAAATTTTCTTTTCCCTAGGCCTGTATTGTTGTGGGTGGGTGTGTGACTATGATGGTTTGCATTGATGGGTTGTTGGTGAGGGGCAGGTAACCAGCAATAAGCAGGGATTTAACAAGCACATACGAGTTGGGTTGTGCATCTTGTATGCAAGCCTTTAATTTACATTGAATGATTTAATCTATATAAAATACTTGACACTTGTGCATATTGGGTTCAATAAATAACTGATATTTTAATTATTGCTATTCACTTTGCTTTCTGTTGAGATCAATGTTCCAATGAAATCTCAGTTTTGATTGGGAATGAGGGAACTGAGTTTAGGGCAGGCGTGGGCATGGTTCTGAGATGGAGGAAGGTTGAACAACCAGCAGATAATTTGAGTTCTCTGAATAGAAGACAGAAAAACATCAAACAGATGTCTGTCCCCTTCTCACATGTGCATGGAAACCTACATGCTGCATTGGAACCCATTCCTGGCCAAAGCCAAAACTCATAACAGAGCTTAAAGTTGTAATGAGGCAGAAAAAAAAAAATCTCCCTTGTTCTACTTCCATTCAGAAAGATGGAAGGAGAGAAAGGAAAACATGGGTTCTGGTGTGGGTAGAAACCAAGTAGGATTTGATCAACTGGGATTGGTGACATCAATTTAAAATGATGTTGTTTCAGGGATGCCTGGATGGCTCAGTCGGTTAAGTGTCTGATTCCTGGTTTTGGCTCAGGTCATGATATCAGAGTCATTAGATTGAGCCCCATGTAAGGCTCTGTGCTCAGCTTGGAGTCTGCTTGAGATTCTTTCTCTCCCTCTCCCTCCGCCTCTGCTGTTCTCTCTCTCTCAAATAAATAAATAAATAAAATCTTAAAAAAAGATAATGTTTCAGAAAAAAGTGTTTCTAGGAACAACTGAATTTTAAGTGGACATTCTTTCATATATTTGTTGATAACCCAATGTCCACTACCTTCCTATTTATGACATATAGTTGGGTGGTGGGGGTGGGGTGGGTGTCAGAAGGTTGAGATTTCAAATGCAAATTTTTAAGAGACCTAGTTAAAAACAGAAAATTGAAACGTGCAGATTTTGAATTAATTCAGTGATCAGATCTTAATACAGTTTTGAACTAAAATAACACTCTACAGATGATAATGTGCCATATGCAATTAATATTTAAGGTAATTATAGATGTTGAGTAAGAAACATATCTGATTGACACCACCTCCATTATTGAATGTAATTGTCCTGCATGTTTACCGATTTAACAAAAAGGCTAGAAAGTCCCGAGATTTTAGAACTGGCTTTAATTTTGTTTCTTGTTAACATTCTCCTGAGGTTAAAAGGAACAAAAGTAGTACTTAACCTTTTAGAGTAATGAAGTACAAAGTAACTTACTCTCAAGGAAGTAATTATGTAAATAATTTTGGGGCAGAATGCCATACTGTCTATATGCTGTGGGACCCACAACAAGGATTCTTATCCTGGAGTCCGTGAAACCTGGTCAGCCTATGGATGAGTAAACACCAGGAATGTTACGTAAAATTTGGTGTTTGTGTGTACATATGTGCTTTTTCTGTTTGTTTTTTAACTAAGGAGTCCCTTAGCTTTCATTAAATGAAATGATCTTTTATTAAAATATTTTCTACTGTTGACTGCTCATTTCAGTTTTAATAACGACTCCATGATGAGCTACGTCCTCACTCATGGTTTTGCTTTTATCTACTGGACAGTAAAATGTATTTTGAGACATTCATCATTGTTATTTAATTAGTATCCATTCTCCAGTTCATTAATTGTGCTAATGTTACATACAGTACACGGTTATCTATTATTAGATATAATAGCCCTAAATTCCATTAGTCCTTACATGTTGTATAATATAAATTTGCATTCAGTAATTACTTAATGGTTCTTTAAATTGTTTTTCAAAATTTTTAAAAAGAATGTTATCTTCATCTGTGTATTTTTAAAATTAATATATTTGAATTAGTACCAGTAACAAAATGATAATTAACAAGGTAACAGATATTAATGCAGGGGACTGTCTCAATATATAGTGTATTCATGAAGTTAAAGTCTGTAGTTGATAATAAACTATATTAAGAGGACATCTATTAGTTTTATAACCAGAAAAATAAAGCCAATAAAAAGATGCGGTATGCATATATAGCATCAAAAATGTATGCTATAAACTGTCATAAAAATGGTAATGATAGCAGTAGTAATAATAAACATATAAGCATATAACAATATTATGATGTAAATATATAAAAGTAATAGTAAGCATGAAAATAAAAGCTAACATTTCTTTTGGGTGGATCATTATAGGTTCAGTCAGGAAAACAGAAGCCACTCTATGTATCTGGGTCATATTGGGTTTAAAACAAACCAGTTTATGTGATGGTGAGTTAGAAGGTGGGACACAGAGGCCAGGGAAATGCTGCTGAAGGTTGTGGGGCTGTTACCAAAGGCAGGATGAGGTGACCCTGAAGGTCTCTGCCTGGAGCACAGAAGTAAGTGGCTCTCAAATGCTTGCCCGGAAGTTGCTGCAGTCTCCAATACCTTTGCAGAGCTCCCAGAGCTATCCCAGTCTGCAGTGGTCTTCACAGATTTGCTGGGAAACTGCTGTGAATTTTTCATCTGCCTTCATACATGCCTGAAGTTAATTCTGGAGAATTTCTTCTGCCTCTCTATACTCTTTCCAAGTCTCCTCTGAATTCCTTATCCTGGAAACTCTAACCCAGCTCATATAAAGGAAATTTTGGGAGACAGTTCCCAGCCTTAGGAGGAAATGTAGACAACCTATTATAGTAGGCTACATATATCCCAACCACTTTATGAATGCTTTGCAGCCATCTTATTTAACCCTCCTGGCAACTCTATGATGTAGGTAGTATCATCACATTTAGTAGATGGAAGTGTTGAATGTTAAAGTGATTGTCTTGCCCAAAGTCTTATAGCTAGTAAGTAGAAGATGATTTTAAGAAGTGTCCATTTGGGGCGCCTGGGTGGCGCAGTCGTTAAGCGTCTGCCTTCGGCTCAGGGCATGATCCCAGTGTTCTGGGATCGAGCCCCACATCAGGCTTTGCTAGGAGCCTGCTTCTTCCTCTCCCATTCCCTCTGCTTGTGTTCCCTCTCTCTCCAGCTGTCTCTCTCTGTCAAATAAATAAATAAAATCTTAAAAAAAAAAAAAAAAGAAGTGTCCATTTGATTTCAAAGCTTTGGTGACTAATCATTACCTTATCCTGTGTCTTCTATTGCATTTCATTTACATTAGTAATATTATTAATATTAGTTAAGTATGAATTGAATCCTCCATTGATGACAGTTGTTAATATATTTTGTTTGCAACATTAATGCCCCAAATTTAACTAAGCTTGTAAATGCAAATCGATCACATTAAAATTAATACCTACATTTTATCAATGCCCAGGTCCTTAGCCTAAAATTTCCACAAATGTTTTTGTTCCAGGGCAGGAGTGCTATTACCACTTTCATTGTTGTTTGAATTTTTATGTGCCCACAGCCAACATCTCCCAGAGAGCCTTGGCTAAAGGAAGACTTGAATGTCACTGAAGCAGCAGATGAGAAGGGCGCCCCACACTATAGGGCTGATTCCTGGCTGAAAAGGGGGCAGGCAAGGCCATAAGTAAAAGAGGCCCAGGTGGGTCCTCTCCAAATCTTGCCCAAGTTCAGGGCAGCCACTGAGCTGTTGGCCTGAGCTTTGGGGAGGGCTTTCATCATTGAGCTGGACGGCGGGGTCCTGTGCCTGGTCCTGAGGGCTGGGGAGCAACTCCCCACGGTGGCTCCAGCATCTACTTTGGGTCTGAGGCTGGAGTCTCCCGTAAGTTGGGCGGGGCAGGAAGAGTGGGTTTATGGCAACTGGCAGGACTTCGGAGACGCAGGGTACCCTGCAGCCAGCTCCTGGACCACAGGGTTAGGAGGCGTCATCAGGGCTTATCCTGGTTCCCGGACTCTGGGGACGTCTACTTCCCGGGACAGGCTTGCGGCGGAGTCCAAAGAGCGGCGTCGGCGGCTCTCCTTTAGAGCAGTCGCGGAGGTGTCTGCATCCCGGGGCAGTGTAAAGGCGTTGTTACCCAAGGACTCTACTCTCTAGGCGCTCGGGCGCTCTTAGTGCTCTGGCGCAAGCGGGCGGGCACCCGCACGACGCCGGTCCGTCGGGGACCGCGCGCTGGCGCGCGTGTCTGGGTCTGGGTCTGCGCCTGCGCGGGTGCGCTGTCACGGTAGAGCGGGAAGTCGCGAGCTTGCGCCGAGTTCCCGCGCTGTGGGCGTTAGCCTGCGGGCTCTGCTAGCTGACGCCCAGAGCGGGACACAGGTGGCCGATGTAGTGTGGACGGCCAGGCGCATTGTCTCCATCTTGGTCAGGTTCTAGCACCCGGGGAATTTCATGTCACAGGTGAGAACTGTAGATAAGCCTCCTCTCCCTCCCCGGAAGTCCAGCCTCTTTACCTGACACCGGTTGCTGTTTTAAAGTATTTTTTGCCTTTGTGCAAATGATCCCTGTGAAACTTTTCTGCAATAGGGTTTCTGTCGCCAACCCGACATTCTAGCAACACGACTCCTTTCTCATTTCCCCAATCTATCCAACCTTCAGTGTGTTTCTGTGTATATAAATGTGGGGCGGGATCGTGGTGGTAGCAATCGTCCTTTTTATTGCTAGGAGCATCTTTGCAAGTCTGAGGATTTAAATTTTCACGTCTGGAAGAGAGTTTTCTGTCCAGTTCAAGTCCTCAGTATTATTCATGTCCTAATGTTAGTGGATGTATGGACTGAGAGTCAGGATAATTCCTCTTATAAACAATAATCTAGAGCTAGATTGTTGTCCAGTCAAGGTACTCAACATACCCTATTGCAAACATTAACTGTTTTCATTTTATTTAAGACTAAATTTGTCCTGTGTTGTTAATATATATATTCATTAACAGAATATAAGAATATCCAAAATTAATTACTAGACTAATGATATTTTAAAATTTACCAGTGATTATTTGGTTTATTATGACCATATGACCCTCTTCTAAAGACAATATAGGAACACTTCAGTTTTTTTTTTTTTTAAAGAAAGAAAATACCCACAGAAACTTTCCATCTAATTTGAAAGGTAAAAAGAAGTGCATGAGATCTCCAGAGCTTTCAGAATAGAAGTTGCTATGGCTTTAAAGGCTTGTTATCTGACCTGATTTTGCTTTATCTGAGTGCCCAGGCCTTCTGTGACAAGAGTAATCTAGTTGGTTCTTCTATTTATTTTCCTTTTTTTCGGGTAATGTACAATGAATTTAAATATATTTTATAATACTTCTTTTCTACAGAAGCAAAATCCAAAATGTTTTAAATTGCATTCCACTGATGTATAGTTGAGGTTTAATTGAACCCTGCTTTGTTTTAACCACAGTATAATGACTTCTTTAGTTATAACTAATAGTTGAGATCTTAAATAACAGAAATAAAGAAGACCCATACCAACTGGTTGTTGCTTATTTCTTTTTCAGAATATATTTTAAAAAATCACATTTGTCTGATAAATATTTTGCTATGCAGTGTTTTTGTGGTAGAAATCCTTTCTTCTTTTTAGTTCCAACTCTGTGTTCAGTCTGCACATTTGAGATACCTTGAATTATTTTATCCATGTCTCTGAGATCACCTTGGAATCTTGTCATCTACATAGTCTTTGTAGCCTCTACTTAGATAAATCTGTGTGTTTCTAGACTGTTAGAAATGTTAGCAAATATCCCTGAGATATCATGACAGCAGTTTCTTGTAGAGGAAATTTGAAGAGTTTATTTTGCTGGGCTAAGAAATCTATGAATGCTTTAATTGTTGTTTATTAGGACATTGAGGGACTTTAATTATTAATATTTACCTGGGGTCAGCAAACCAAGAATTAATTAATTAATCCATTCATTCATTCAATAACATCTATGAGCTATGAAGAGTTCCAGGTCCTAGCAAAAGAGTAGAGATCAAACCAGGCCAGCCCATGTTCTTAGTGCTGTAGCAGAGGGCAAGCAGAGACACATACAAAAAGATGAGCAAATATTTAATGAGATGATTCTACAGAGTACTAAATGCTATGAAGAAAATAAGATAATGGAAGCGATAAAGATTTACGATGATTTGTTAGGGTAAGCCTCTCTTAGGAAGATATCATTAGAGACAAATGATGACAAGGCAGCCATCTGAACTTCTGAGAGAAGAGCATTCAAGGCAAAGGAAATAGGCCACCAACAAAAATAGACAACGGGATGGGGGAATTTCCAGCATTCCTTCTGTTAGCACTCCTAATATCTAATTTTCTGGCCCACTCATAAGACCATTTCCTCTCACAGAGTCTAAACTTAAAATGATAATTAGGCTAGAATTCTGGGCTAAAACTACCAAGGTGAAATGTGATTGATACGAATGTACAATGGTGCATACAAGTTCACAAACCTAGTTACCCAATACAAAATGATATCCATGTGGCTTGGCAGCTGTTCATATGAGAACAATCTGGGGATTCTAATTGACCACAAATTGGAGCTTGCTCTTTGCTGCTCCTGACTGGAAAAAACAATGTATAGATGTTACCCCCAGGCAGCTTTCCGCCCAATTTAAGGCATCATTATAGCTGTCCAAAAATGGAACAGGCTGCTTCAGCAGGTAGAGAAATCTTCATTGCTTAACTCATTAAAAAAAAAAAAAAAAAAGAATGAATACCCATCAGGGCTTTGGGAAAAAGTAAATTCTCTATTGTTTGGAGACTAGTTTAGACACATTTTGGTTTCTGCGAATCTATGGCTTGTTAACTTGTTTCTTTTATTCCAACACAATTTTCTTCATTTTGGGATATTTGTATATGGTTAAGAAGGAAAAATAACATTGGTATATAAGGTATATGGTAAGGTTTACCAAAAGTTTAGTCTGTAATGACATTTCTCAAAATAGTAACCTGAGCCTTAAAATTCTTGGGCTATAGTTTTTAAAAGAATTTAGATCAAAGTTCTAGTATTTCTTTGGCCAAGTAGAATAATAAAAATAAATATAAGTAAATATATCTTGGCTTTGGATGTGTTAGCTGTATAACATAGTTTACATTTCTGCACTTCACTTTCCTCACAAGGAGGACAGTAACTTGTACCTGCCTTAAAAGATTATTATTAGCATTAAATCATTTGCTGTATGTAAAGCAGTTAGAGCAGGGCCTGTCATTAGTAAGTGCTATGTAAGTGTTCACTGTTATTATTAAATATAAATGTATGCTCTATTCTGCCTTCAGGAATTAATGACCAAATTAATAACTGAAACACCTGACCAGCCAATCCCATTTCTCATTGACCATCTTCAGTCTAAACAAGGAAATCGCGGACAACTTCAAAGAACTTTATCTGGATCTGCAGCTCTCTGGGCAGAAAGTGAAACATCAGGTAAGTGAAAAAATATATTTTACAGTTGATTTTTATATATTTAATGTAAAATGTACAAAAGTCTTTCTGATTATAAGATAAATGTAGATGGTTACCAAGGGTTTCATGTATTCATTTGCTGCTTCACTCATATGCTAAAATTTCACTCGTGTGGAATTTCAGAGAAAAAACTAATGAACAAATAAAAAAAAAAAAAAACAAAGAAGACTCTTAAATACAGAGAACACACTGGTGGTTGCCAGAAGGGAGATGGGGGGGGGGGTAATTGGGGTGAAATAGATAAAAGGGATCAAGAGTATACTTAGCTTGATGACCACTGAGTAATGTATAGAATTGTTAAATCATTATATTGTACACCTGAAACTAATATAACACTATATGTGAATTATACTTCGAAAAAGAAAAAAATTAATTTGTCATAAAATATTCTTGAATATGAATATTGTTATATATTATGCTATGTATTATGCTTCAAAATATGAGAATCTGTGTGAGTTCAATTTTAATAGAAGTAAGATTAAAATTTGCGTGAAAAGATTTCTTTCTGTGTGAGTTCAAACTAATTATTCTAAACTTTTTTCTTTTCATGAAGAATTTGAATTAAATGCTTATAGTTTATCTGTAGAAAGAAAAGTAAACAAAGATTTTTAAAAAGTTACCTTTCACTTTGCCCAAACTGATGATTATTCTCTATTTCCTGTGGTACCTATTTTTATCTTATGTAGTAAGTTTAACTTTAGGAAGATTAATTTATTCCGGACATTGGGGAACCGACCTGCAATACCTCATCTCCCTGATAAGCACTGATTAGATAATTGGGTAGACCCGACTTCGATCTTTGCTTATGGATTATGTGTCTGATAGCTTTTTTTACATACTGGTTTTTTGGTTTGGCATTTACTTCTAAAACCAAATCTCCCATGCCTGTTGTCTCAAGAGCCAACTCCTTGCCTAATTCCCATGGGAATCTGACTGATAGGACTCCGAATGTGTTCCTGACATCTTCACTTTTCTTATCCTCTTCATGCTTTATGAGATCCTCTGAAAGGATTTTGGTCCTCTTTGGCTATATTCTCACATTGGTACCTTCATGAGACCATGTCTCAAAGCCATACTAAAGGGGGTAGGGAATAGGGTATCCTCTGAAAGAATGTAGAGTTTTCTGCTGGCAGTTATCCATACAGAAGATATCTGCATTATACAGGAAACTAGGATACAAATTTTTGGCAGATGAAAGAGAAAACTCTTGCATTTTCCTGGCCTCACTTTCTTGGGTTTAGATTCTAAGTAGCATGGGTATATAAGCATGAACTCTGGTTTGTAGGTGCAAACATGGCACCCATCATGTAAAGGCAGACCATATGAAATCTATGAGCCCAGTGAAGCACATATGAGCCCATATTTATAAATTATAGTATCTGAAGAGATAGTAGTATGTTAACCTCTGCAGTTTTAATCATCACATGTTTCGTATCTCATACTTTCCGTGAGTCAGAAGTCTGTACCTACCACAACTAGATCCTCTGTCTAATCTCACAAGGGTGAAAATCAAGGTATCGGCTGGGTTGCATTCTCATCTGGAGTCTGGAATAAGAAAGAATCTGGTTCCAAACTCATTCTGGTTGTTGGCAACATTAATTTTCTTGCAGCTGTATGACTGAGGTTCCTGTTTTTGTGCTGGATTTTAAGCCAACTCCTAGATGCAATCCGCAGTTCCTTGCCACATGGCTCTTTTACATCATGGCAGCTTACTTCTTTAAAATCAGCAAGGGACTTTCTGTCATTCAAGTCTACTTAACATATATAACATAACATAATCATAGCATTGACATCCCATCACTTTTACCATATTCTGTTGGTTTGAAACAAGTCAAAGTTTCTATCTAATACACTTAAGGGGAGGAAATTATATAAGACATAATGGGGGTGCAGAGATCATGGGGATCATCTTAGAATTCTGACTAGCACAGGTACTGATGCCTTACTGCTTGGAGAGGGTGAAGGAGGGGAGGAGATTATTATAACTCCAATTTACTGTCTTGGGTAGTGGCATAAATACTTATTTAACAAAGCAAGATGGGAACAGAGGAGTAAATTTGTGAAGGACAATAATAAGTCCACTTCCTGTTGATGACTTTGAGTTTCTTGTGAGGCATCATAGTAGATAATTCCAGCAGACAGTTAGATATGGATCTAAAACTCTGGGGATGGGTCAAGGCAGGAGTCACAGAGTGGCATTCAGTATCATACGCATAATTGTTAAAGTTACGAGAGGGAAAGAATGGAAGAAGTTGTGGTCAAATTTGCCGGTAGAGTGGGAGATGCACTGGGGAAAGCAAGTGTGAGATTGTATCTGATGCCTGAAATATTGTCTTTTTATTAAGAAGTGAGGTTGTTTGTTGAGGACAAGAGGGTTGGGAATTGAATAGGGGAGATTGAAGTGATGCCAGTTGTGAAAAGTCACCAAGGAAAAGGACAAAATAGTTGGCAAAAGGAAAAAAAAAAAAAGACTGTGAGGCAGTTCTGGGGCCTCTCTGAGGTTGAAGACATGAGTGACTCTTAGAAAGCATCAGCACAGTTGTGATTTTCTTCAGCAGTGCCCAGGAGCCGTGGGAGGGGAGCAGAGCCAACAGTTTGAGGGACTGAGTGAGAATTGTGGTTGTGGCATGGCAAGGGTGGAGGACAGAAGAACAGTTTTGCAAAGGAGTTGAGGACATTTGTGAGCAATTTATTTAAGTGATCAAAGCACATGGTCTGGTATGAGACGGTAGTGAGCAAGGATAGGAAAAGAGTTAGACAAAAAAGCAAATCAGAGAGCTGAAGATAAAGACCTTTAGAAGGCCAGTGCAGGGGTAGGTGCAGTGAAAATATGAGAGAGATTAGAAGGACAGGAGATTGTGATATTTGAGATCAAGACTTCTGAGGTGGAGAGAGTCCAGATAATGAGAAGGTCCTGTTGGTAGCCTTAGTTGTGGGGTATCTTAATTATCAGGGAAGTGAAGCTTTTCAGAGTTAAGGAGGACAAGGAAGTATGAGACTTAATGCATGATGTGTCTGAGAATTAAGAAGATGAAACCAGAGTTGCATTCAAGTTGTTGAAAAGTTGAGGGAGACTGTGCCAGTATCTTGGGTTGGGCTGTGGAGTAATCGGGAGCAAAGTGATGGCAACAGTGAGGAGCAGTGAGTAGTGTAGACAGGCAGCATTTACCACCAGAGGGGAGGGACTTCCAGCTTAATGGTGTTGGGTCGGGAAAACCCATGGTAGCACATGGGGGAAGGAACCCTCCATTCCAGGAAACTGCAGAGGAGGGAGCGCTCTTGTGGGAAGAGTGAGGTCTCTTAAAACATGAAAGAGTGGTGTTGAGGATAGAAAAGTGTTTGTTTACCATGGAATATATGTTCCGGAAGGTGAAGGGGCAAAATTTAGAGAGAAAGAGTGTGACAGAAGGGAGAAGGAAAGCATAGGATAATTCTTGGATATGAATATAAGTGGTGAAGTTATAATTTGGGTGACAGTAAATAATGTCAGTTTATACCTTGACTGCAATTTTGAATTGTTTTTTTCTAATGGACATTAATAAGTTTTTTCTAATGGACCGTAATAATGGTGCATGTTCTAATTAGCTAGAAATTATCTCAATAATTTTTGGTATAATATCTTTTAAAAATATCTTAAGTTGTCCACTTATTGCCTTCAGATGTATCCAGCGACTCAGGACACAACATCATTTAAAAGTGTCATTTAATATTACTGTGCAGAAATCTGAAGCCTTCCTTATTTTTATTTCTTTTTAGATATATAAGCAGTTTTCTTAAATACTGATGAGATTTGTTTTTTCTTTCTTTCTGATATTGACAAGGTTTATTGGGAGTATATCTTGATGATTATCTTTTTTCTTTAAATTTTTTTCTTATATTCAGTGAATCTTTTCAATCAGCAAATCCAGGTCTTCAGCCTAAAACTGTTTTCCTCTTGTGTACTTAGTTATTGCTTCTATTATATTTGTTTTCTATTTCTTCTTCAGGAAGATCAGCTATGTGTAAATTGAGTTTGCTTTGCTGTTCTTCATTCCTCCCATTTCATTTCACATTATATTTGCCTTTCTTTATTGACTAACTTCTGGGGAGATTTGTCAAGTGTGCCCTCTGTGTCACTGATTCAATTTTCTGCAGTATCAGTTTTCTCTCTCTGGCTTTGAAAGCAAATTTAAATGTTGGTATTGCATTTTGGTTTATTGTCAATATTTCCTTATCTTCTTTATTCATTTCTATCTGCAGTTATATTTTATTGTAGGTTGTTTGATTAACCTTTGTCCTCTCACATTTCTTTTTGTTTCATAGAATCCATTTTCTTTATTTTTATTAAGAAGGCAATTAGCCACATTCTAAAATTTAAAGGTTATTCAGAGTAAATCTTTTCTAAAACTATGAATTTTCTTTGTATCTTGAATGCTGCGTTCTTGCTTTTCATATTGAAATTTTTTTAGAATGATATTTTTTCCAATATTCAAATTCAAATGAGTATTCTATCTAGTATTAGGTTTGTCAATTAATAGTATCGGTGGACTCCTCTTTGTCCCCTCAATGTATAGCTTGGGACAATTTGGATCCCTTTCAAAAATTTTAGAGAGACAGAAGAAATCATGCCTGCCACTTAAATTCCATTATCAGTTGAATCCTATGGGTCTCTGCTATACTCATGAGTAAATTTGTCTCATCTTGTTTTCAATCAACTAAATAAGAATAGTATCATTGCTAGATTATTTAAGTTAATGTGGATTTTTCTCCTTGCCTATAGTGGAAAAGTAAAAAAGCCACAAAATCCAATGCGCTATTCCTCCCTTTTTCTTTTAAGCTTTTTCTTTGTATCATGAAATGCTCTGTTTTATGATCAGGATTCCTTGTTCTTTAGCCATATTGCATTAGAAGATATTGTGGTCCTAGGATGGATGTAGAAAGATAGATTCTCATAGAACAACAGTAACAGATGACTTGGATGTAGGGGCAGTTATCATGGATGCCTAGAAATATTCCAATCCTTTTCTGATTTGCCTATCTTTTGTCTTATTCCTATCTGTGGAAATACGTCCTGCATTCTGGCAGACACAGACTGATATTTCTGTTCCTAGAGTTTTAGAATATTTATACTTCTTTTGGTATTGAATGGCATGTTGGAGGTAGTAAAATTAGGTAACAGCTAGTTTAGTACAACCTTCAAATATGAATTTAAGGAATCCATATAATGTTTCATGATGTCTATTTGGTGTTTACAAGTGGGTGGCTAGAGAAAGATTGATGAGTCATTCATAAAGCTAGGATGATTTGACGACTTACATATTTAAATAAGAAGGCAGAAGGAAACTAAACTCGAAGGAATGTCACATAGATGAAAGAGGAAGATGAGGAAGCGGTGAATGAGACAGAGAAGGAAAAGTCAAATAGGTGATATGAAGATGAGGAGAATGTAGGGCCCTGAGGATAAGAGAAGAAAATATTCAGCAAAGATAGGCCTGTCTAAAAATATGAAATGGTTGGCAAGGATGTTGAGACAGGTGAATTCTTGGAAAGATCATTTAATTTGTGAATTGGTATGACTTTGACCACCTTTGAAGGGGAGCTATAATTTTCAACAGAGTTGGTTGAATTACCCTTTCTTGAATAGAGAAGTGGAAAAAATGAGTGATGCTGGAGAAGGAATGTTGGTGACTGGCAGTGGTTTAATGTGTCTTAGAGAATAGTGGAAAAGGTAAAATCAGATGAGTAAAATTCACATAAATGTTTATTTGCTTTTATTTTTTTATTTTTAATTTTTTAAAGATTTATCTATTTACCTTAGAGAGGGAAGAGGGCAAAGAAGATAATCTTCAAGCAGACTCCCCACTGAACTCAGAGCCTAGCACCTGCCAGATCTGATCCCACCACCCTTGAGATCTTGACCTGAGCTGAAACCAAGAGCCACCCAGGAGCCCCAGTTGTTTTCATTTACATTAGAATACAGTGCTTTATTCCATAATACCCATTTAAAGAATGTTATTTTAAGTAATGGTAATCCATGTCTGAAAGAGTCTTTCCAGAAGCCTTTCACAGTTTAACATGATCTTAATCATATTAATACACAAATTGAATCATATCAAATTCAAAACTAAAATTTACAGGGGAAATTAAGCAAGAAATAATTTGAATATTTGCTTTATTTTTGATGTGAAGTGACCTACAGCTTTTGCCAGGCATATCTAATGATTTCACAGATTCAGTTTTTGGTCAATCTTGAAATCACTTGTTGTTGAGTTTATATAGATATTGTTTGTTTGTCTTAACAGAACATAAAGGAACAAGAAGGGATTTCAGAAGTTATGATAAGCCTTGGCAATTAAATGCAAAGAAGCCTAAAAAGTCAAAAAGTGACCTTGCTGTGTCTAACATTTCTCCACCATCACCAGAATCCAAATCATGTAAGGAGTTTTGTCATTCAAATGTTACTTAATGTATGTAAGTATGTATTACTAACAAAATGAAGAAAAGGTAAGAATTGAAGTCAAACTTTTTATATGATATTTCTGCCTAATAATCCTAATGAATGTCATGTTCATTTCAGCAGTAACATAGAACTTTATTTATATATATCTACTCATATGCTCAAGCATGTTTAATTGATTTAGATCTTCTTGAGTATAATATTCTTTTAAGAATGTGAGCTGCCTGGAGCAGGTTCCTTGCCTGTCATGTTCAGTTGCAGCATTGTATCACATTTAAAGCAACACTAGCCCTACATTGAATAAAGTATATAAAAGAAATTAAATCTTTTAGAGGGAAAGGAAAGGAGATTTATAGTAAAAAAATTTAACAAAATTTAAATTCTTAATCCTTCTCTCTTAGTCCCCTCAAATTCTACTTCCTCAGAAATAGTTAGCATATTTTCACATCCTTTGAAATAGTTTGCATCTTTTTACATCCTTTTCTTTGTACAAACTAGCATATACAGTATGTGTGAGCTTTATAAAACTGGCTTTAGACTATACACATTCTTGAGCAATTTGTTTTTATTATTTTAGAATGTGCCGTGGATATATCTTCATTCTAAACTTAGACATAAGTTATAGTTTGTTTTTTTTTTAAGATTTTATTTATTTATTTGACAGAGAGAGAGACAGCCAGAGAGAGAGGGAACACAAGCAGGGGGAGTGGGAGAGGAAGAAGCAGGCTCCAAGTGGAGGAGCCTGATGTGGGGCTCGATCCCAGAACGCCAGGATCACGCCCTGAGCTGAAGGCAGATGCTTAACCGCTGTGCCACCCAGGCGCCCCCATAAGTTATAATTTTTAAGAAGTGCATACTGTAGCATGCTGTGAATGTGCCATAATTTATTTATTCCCCTGTGGAAGAACAGTTAGATTGATTAGTTTTGCCTCCACAAACTATTAACTGAAACAAAAGAATATCTTGCAATTTCTGATAAAATAAACAACTTTGTACATACCTGCATAAATATAGGTGTTCTCATTTCTTTATGATAATTTACCTGACAAAAGATTGCCCTTTGTCTTCTTGCTCTAATCTTGGCTTCTCGGTTTCTGGCCTTTTTCTCAACTGTCTTCTGAGACCATCCTTCCCAGCCATCCTGAGGATTCTCTTTTCCTCCTTCTTATGGAGGACCACCTGTCTCCTGAATCCCCAGTCTTTCCACTTTTAGGGTTATTTATTCATTCTGGTGGAGCATCTCACTATAAGCTTTCTGAAAAAGAATGATTGCAAGATAAATATTTGAATCCTTACAAGTAACTTGATTGGTTCCTCAGTTGGATATAAAATTCTAAGTTAGAACTAATTTTCAGTTGGAATTTTGAAGAAATTTCTCCTGTGTCTTCTGGGGCAAGTATGGCTAGTAAGAAATCTGATGAGAACTTAATTGCTGTTTCTGTCCCTGAAAGCTTAGCTTTTAGGATCTTTTCTTTTTTGCCACTGTTGTAAAATTTTGTGATAATATGGCTTACATTGTTCTGGACATTTAATGGATCCTTCCAATCTGAGAAATGGGTTTTTTATATTCTTATTACTTTGACATTTGTCCTTCTTGATTGATGCTTGAATGTTGAAATGTTATGAAATACCCACCTTTTTGGGCATCTCTCTCCTCAGGAATTAGATTTCAGTATTCTCTACTTTGCTAAATGCAGTTACCACTCCTCAATTTATACTGCATATTCCAAAAAAAAAAAAAAAAACCCTGAAGATTTGCTATTTCTTGCCTAGTAATGTCTTCTCTTCTTGTTACACTAATTATTTGACCCCCAAAAATATTTAATATAGTTTTAGTAGGAATTTGGGAGAAGTGAAGATAGATGTGTTCTGTCTTCTGTTTTATCAGAAGACAGCAAAATTCCTTAAAAATATATACTAATTACTGGTGAAAAAATTAATAATTTTTAAGCTGCTAAAAGATGACATAAAATACACTTTGCTTATATGTTTTTCCCTAAGTTATAGAAATCACTTATTGTAAATCAGTACCTGAATTTTCTTTTTTCTATAAACAGTCACACTTCTCTCTACTAGTTCAGTTAAAACATTTAAAACCCAGCTTCGTAACTTCCCCATTTGCTCATGAGAAAACTTTCCAAACAAACATTTTTATTCTGTACATTGATCTTGATACAGTCTTTCACATAATGATGAATAGTAAATTTTTATCATTATGTAGCATGCTTATGAAGTAATCATTTTTTTTAAAACATAGTGCCAAGGTCAGTAGATCATCCTAAGTGGAACTGGCGAATTAAACCAGAAAGCCGTGATTTTGATGAATTGAACCACATCCTTCAAGAGAGCAAGAAGCTGGGAAAAGCCCTTGAGAATCTCTCTCGAAGTAAGTTCATTTACTTGATTATAATTAAAATTCCTAACCAATATTAAAGAAGAAACATCTATTACTATTGCCAGTAACCCATTTCCAACATCCTCATTATAATTACATGAGAGGTTGTGAAAGTGTGTATGAAATTGGAAATGAGGATTGATCTTGCATTTTCCGCATGTTTCTGGGAAGACTGGTATAGAGAATAGGAGGAGCTGTATACACCGCCCCTGCCCCACCCTGTCCCTTGCCCTTGCTATTTGACTCCAGTCTCTCTACAGGGTCTCTGTTGCTTAGGTCAGTTGCACACATATAATGGAATCTTACTCATTCTTCTCTTTTGAACTTCATTGTTTTGTCATCCTAAATAGTAAACACACTTACTGCCTCCATAAGTTTTTGATGTTTCTAAACTTTTTTAAAAATTCTTTATTTAAATTCAATTTAGTTACATATTGTGTATTATTAGTTTTAGGGGTAGAGTTCAGTGATTCAACAGTTGAATTTAACACCCAGTGCTCATTTTATCAAGTGCCCTCTTTATTCCCCATCACCCAGTTACCCCATGCCCCCACCCACCCACTCCTCAAGCAACCTTCAGTTTCTTTCTTTCTTTCTTTCTTTTTTTTTTTTTTAAGATTTATTTATTTGTTTGAGAGAGAGAGCATGGGCAAGAGCAGGAGCGGGGGGAGGGGCAGAGGCAGAGGAAGAAGCAGGATCCCTACTGAGCAGGGAGCATGATGCTTGATCCCAGGGTCCTGGAATCATGACCTGAGCTGAAGGCAGATGCTTAACTGATGCCACTCAGGCGCCCTCAGTTTGTTTCTTATAGTTAAGAGTCTCTTATGGTTCCCCCCTGCCGCTTTTATCTTATTTTATTTTTCCCTCCCTTCCCATATGTTCATGGGTTTTGTTTCTTAAATTCTACATAATGAGTGAAGTCATATGGTATTTTTCTTTCTCTGACTGACTTATTTCGCCTAGCATAGTACACTCTAGTTCCATCCATTTTCTTGCAAATGGCAAGATTTCATTCTTTTTTTATGGCTGAATAATATTCCTCTGTGTGTGTGTGTGTGTGTGTGTGTGTGTGTGTGTGCGTGCATATGTATATACACCACGTCTTATTTATTCATTCATCTGTCAGTGGACATCTGGGCTCTTTCCACAGTTTGGCTATTGTTGACAATGCTGCTATGAACATTGGGGTACAGGTGCCCCTTTGTATCACTATGTTTGTATCCTTTGGTTAAATATCTAGAGTACAATTGCTCTGTCATAGAGTAGTTCTATTTTTAACTTTTTGAGAAACCTGCATACTGTTTTCCAGAGTGGCTGCACCAGTTTGCATTACCACCAACACTCTAAGAGGGTTCCCTTTTCTCCACATCCTCACCAACACCTGTTGTTTCCTGACTTGTTAAATTTAGCCATTCTGACTGGTGTGAGGTGGTATCTCACTGTAGTTTTGATGTGTATTTCCCTGATGCCATTGATGTCTCTAAACTTCCAAGGGTAGCAGCTGGGGCAGATTCTTCTTAAAATCCTTTCAGAACCTAGCAGCATACTTTTTTGTAAAAATAATGACTCTGTAATCCAAGTCCTAGGTTATAGGTTTTGCTCTGCCACTTATTAATATCCTCAGGTAAATCATTAAACTTCCAATGAGCCTTGGTCGTCTCATCTCCAGAGAAGGAAGACATGATTCTGTCTCCTTTTTCTGGTAGTTGTGAAAGTTTTAAATGATATTTCACGAGTAAAAACTTTTAAATGTTACTGTCACGAGAGTAGGCAATCAAATATTTGATTTGATAAATGCATTCTATATGTGTAGACATACTTACATACCTTGTGGTTTTAGTAGTGAGTTCAAAGTATTCCTGTCTTTCTCTGGTTCTTAAATATCTCTCAGTTTTAAAATTAGGTACCTTTAGAAGCACATTAATGCCATGACATCACTAAAATTTTCTTTTGCTGTCATGAAATATTAAAAATTCTTAAATAGAAAATAAGATACTAGCACATTCTAGTGGATTATATTTTAAGATCTATATGATTCTTTAGATAGCACAGTTTTATCAATTTCATGACATATCGAAGTTTAAACTGCCTGGGGGATGAACAAATTGGGTGAAGGGGAGTAGGAAATACAGGCTTCCAGTTATGGAATGATAAGTCATGGGAATAAAAGGTGCAGCATAGGGAACTAAAAACACAATAAAATTGCCCCTTGGTATATTTTGGGAGAAATAATGTATATATCCTATGTATATATAACATATGTGTATTTGCATATTGTATTATACTATAATGGTATGTATTAACACATTACATTTTATTAAAATTTTATATTTAGAAAGAGATTGAGTTTTTTCATACTTCTTAATGCAAAACTCACTAGGGCCTTTTTTGAACTTTTGTGTGGTAAACCTAGGTCACAAGTTAATTTGCCTTGTGATAGGATCTTATAATTTTTCAATTAAGTTTTTAATTTTAATTCTGGTGTAGTTAACATGTAGTATTATATTAGTTTCAGGTATACAATATAGTGATTCAACAATTCTATACATTACTCAGTGCTTATCATGATACATGTACTTTTTAATCCCCATCACCTATTTTACCCATCCCCCTCCTACCTCCCTTCTGGTAACCATCAGCTTGTTCTCTATAACTAAGATTCTGTTTCTTGGTTTGACTCTCTCTTTTTTTTTTTCCTTTGTTCATTTGTTTTATTTCTTAAATTCTACATATGAATGAATTATATGGTATTTTTCTTTCTCTGACTGACTTATTTCACTTAGTATAATGCCCTCTAGTTCCATCCATATTGTTGCAAATGGCAAGATTTCATGCTTTTTTTATGGCTGAATAATATTCTATTGTTTATATATACTGCATCTTCTTTATCCATTCATCTATCAGCGGATACTTTGGCTACTTCTGTAGTTTGGTTGTGGCAAATAACGCTGCAGTAAACATAGGGATGCACGTATCTTTTTGAATTAGTGTTTCCGTATTCTTTGGGTAAATACTCAGTAGTGGGATTACTGGATCATATTGCAGTTCTATTTTTAATTTTTCAAGGAACCTCCATATTGTTTTCCACAGTGGCTGAACCGGTTTGCATTCCCATCAACAGTGTACAAGGGTTCCTTTTTCTGCACATCCTCGCCTACATTTGTTGTTTCTGTGTTTTTGATTTTAGCCATTCTGACAGGCATGAGGTGATATCTCATTGTAGTTTTGACTTGCATTTCCCTGATGATGGGTGATGTTGAGCACCTTTCCATGTGTCTGTTGGCCATCTGAATGTCTTCTTTGGAGAAATGTCTGTTCCTGTCTTCTGCCCATTTTTAAATTGGATTATTTGTTTTTAGGGGGCTGAGTTTTATAAGTTCTTCATAGATTTTGGATACTAACCTTTTATCAGATAAGTCATTTGCAAATATCTTCTCCTATTCTATGGGTTGCCTTTTAGTTTTGTTGATTGTTTCCTTTGCTGTGCAGAAGACTTTTATTTTAATGTAGTCCTAATGGTTTATTTTTGCTTTTGTTTCCCTTGCCTCAGGAGACCTATCTAGAAAAAAGTTACTGTGCCGGATGTCACAGAAGTTATTATCTGTGCACTATTCCAGGACTTTTATGGTTTCAGGTTTCATATTTAGGTCTTAATCCATTTTGAGTTTCGTGTGTGTGTGTGTGTGTGTGTGTGTGGTGTAAGAAAGTGGTCCGCTTTCATTCTTTTGCATGTAGCTGTCCAGTTTTCCCAGCGCTATTTGTTGACAAGACTGTCTTTTTCCCAGTGCATAGGGTCTTAAAATTTTGCCATTAGTAGAAATTTTCTGGTTCAGATTTAAGAAGGCCCTACTTTTGGGGGTACCTGGGTGGCTCAGTTGGTTAAGCATCTGCCTTTGGTTCAGGTTATGATCCCAGGGTCCTGGGATCAAGCCCCACATTGGGCTCCCTGCTCGGCAGGGAGCCTGCTTCTCCTTCTCCCTGCCGCTCCCCTTGCTTGTGTGCTCACTCTCTCTGTGTCAAATAAATAAATAAAATCTTTAAAAAATAAAAGAAGGCCCTGCTTTTGGCAAGATTTACTTTTGGAAGAAATACTGATAAAGTGAGTATAGCTTATTAGTATATTATGTTAATGATAAGTCTTATCCTATTAAATGTCAAAGGTTTATATTAATATGTATAAATCTTACCCCTTTGGGCAGAGCCTGTGGCTCTGTATAGCCTCTCAATTTATCTAAAAACACGAGTTAAAAGAAAGATGATTGAATAATATGCCCAATTATTACACAGATCTTCAAATAGGGTTAGTCAATTTTTATTCTTTAAAATATGATAACTGCCTTACAGAGACTTGTTATATCATTGTTAGCTGGTAAGAAAACATTTGGCCTGTCCCTAAAACTTTTTAATAAAAGAGTTTGATTACCTTTCACTTATGTATTTGCCAAGATGTGTAGCAGACATATCAAGGTTCAAGCTATGGTCTGTCCGAAGAGAAACCTAGGTGTGGCCTTATAGGTGGTACCTAGCAACGGATTCCTGTGATCAGAAGTTAGTGGAGGGTTATAACAGGGGGCTCATTTAACTCTTGAAGGAAGTCTGGAGAAATAAAAATGGCCAGAGGGCAGTCCTTTGTTGGGAGAGTAGAAGAGATGCAAATATGGCACATTATTCTTGGGACAAAGTCAGGGCCAAGGAAGCTATCAGGTGAGTCAGAAGCTTGGCCAGAAATAAGGTGTAACATTCAGTTCTATGTATATGATGGAAAGTTGCTTTTGGCTTCCCTTGATGGTTTTAAGGGGGCTCTTTTTTGTGTGTGTGGCAGTAGTGGTGGGGTTTATGTAGGGATAAGGGAGCAGTTCTTCACATAGGGAGGGATTGTGCTTTTCTCCCTTTAAGTTTTTTTGAGTCTCTTGAAATAAAATGGTGCTTTCTTGGAATGACTTGAGTTTCTGTGATTTTAGCTATCTGAGGTTTAATACTAACTTTTTGTCTTAGGCCCAATATGTGACCAACTACCAAGTTATCAATTTCCTTGAGATGGCCAGTGTAAATTAGTAGAAATGCAGCTTTACCATTTACTGATGTTTAGTTAGCAGTCTAGTTGCCTGGTGTTTAGCTATGTAATCCCAAACTCAGTTCTTCTATCGTCCTGAAGCAGGATGTCACTAGTTTTGTTTGATATTATAATAGCTTCAAGTTGGTAACTCTTCCTCTGATCTACCCTAACTCATCTCTGATCTCTATTATGCATTGTTTTATTTACTAGGAAAACATAGGAAATGGACTTTTTCTTCAAGGTATAGTCAAAGGGAATATTCGGTGTCTTGTTATTGTGGACGTCTCTCTCCAGGTCCATAGCTGTTGATAGGCAAGTTTGAAAGTTCCTAGTGATCTCTTAATTTTCATACTTTCCGATAGAATTCTCTCTGGAAAGTTTGGATTTTGCTTTGTCTTAGTTGTACTGTCCAAAACATGTGACATATTTTAGAAGTATTTTGTTATTTACCTGAGATTGACAGCAAAAAATCATTTATAGCCTTCAAAATGATAGAATTATCTCAGCTCTACAGCTGTCAGCTTATCCAGACTTAAATTCTCTCTCTCCCCCTTCCTCTCCCTCTTTCTCTCACTCTTTCTCGACAGGATTCAAATAACAGGAAAGACTAGATATTCTCTCGTTTGCAAACAGGATTTTTGTTTTACTAACAACTGTACTGTGCTTCATTTTTCTGGCTTTTTGCAAACCTTTCAATGTAATGCTTTATCTTAAAGTCAGTCAGGAGCTGTAATGTTTTTCATGCTATGATTATCTTGAAAGGTAGATATGCTAGGAGAACTTGTAGTGGCTTGTAATGCGGCAGAGTTGTGATGTGGTAGGCATAGTGGATTTTTGGTGCCTGGATCCTTCCCTTTGCAGCATTTCCAAATGTTCTTCAAGCATGACTTTCTCATTCCAGGAGCCTGGGCTCATTACCCTTTCCTTCAAGTGTTTGTTTCCATCTGACTTTTAAGTAGTGAGAAAAACTGTTTTTGGGTAGGGAAGTTGGGAAGATACAAGACCTTCACAACCCCAAATAATGTATCTCTTCTAGTGGCTATGATTGAAGGGCCTTAGGGTAGTATCCTTCTCAGTGCGTTATATTAGGTTCCATCATCTTATTACTGATTATGTTAACCTCAATCAGTTGGTTAAGGTGGTGTCTGTCAGGTTTTACCACTGTTAAGTTAATACTTTTCCTTTTTGTAGTTAATAAATATTTTACAAGAGATACTTAAAGACTGAAAATATCATGTTTCCTTTTCACACCTTTACCCAGTAATTTCAGCATCCATTGGTAAATCTTACCTAAAACAATTATTACTGGGGTTTTCTAAAAGATAGTTTCTGTTTCTCTCATTCCTTTATTCACTGTAATTTTTCTTTAATGGAGAGAAGGAAAGATGGACTTATTACCACCCCCAGAATAATGGGGTCTATTCGCCTTTTTTCATGACTGGTCATATTTCTGTTTATCTAATATTCAGATATATATATGGATATGAATATGGATAAATGCAGATATATGTATATGTAGTATGGATATAAATGTGAATATAGGTATAAGCATTTATCTTTGGATATTGATACAAAAAAGAATAAAATACATATTCCAAAATTAACTCACACTGATTTTTCTTGGTTTTAAATATGCTAAATTTGCCAGATTAAATTTACTTAATAGCTTTTTCAAGAAACCACAGTCTAAAAGGGACAGATTTGTTAAGAGGTCTTGATATTTCTCTTCTAACAACATTTTCTACGCCTACTCTCTACCTGGATCAAAGACATATTCTAAAACCTAGCAAATGTTTGTGCTTCAGTAGAAGTATGAGGTAGCATTATTAGTAATTGTTGCTTTGGAATGGTCTAGTGTCCATCAAAATAAATAATTTTTCTCCCTAGAATGCCTTGTGGGAATAAGGACATGTGTATATATAATTAATAATTTTAGGAAACTTCTGGAGAATGAAAAAGTAGTGCACTTGTATTAGACATTTATTATGTTATTCTGAATCCTTTTATGTTGAATAACATCTCATTTAACTATACTTCAGTCACACACTCGCATACACACACCCATGTACACGTGTGTCTGAGTTTGTAATTAAACTGTAAATTCAGTCATTGTTAGGTACATATTTTTTAAAGTGTCTGGTTTTTAATATATATATTACATATATTATAATTTATAATATTATATACTCTATGCTATCTTAGTTCTATCCTTTTTTGAGACTAGAATGTATATCATGTAAAATAGATGCAGGTGCTGCCATGGGAAATGCTGTGGGTCCTGCACTGCCACTCACTTGCTTCCGGTTGGGAGGATACCATTTGACCTCCTTCCTCAAGTTTCCTCTTCATTAAAATGAAGTAATTTATCCCCAATTACCATCAAGAATATCTCCAGTTTTCACAAGTCTTTATTTTAATGATCTATAATTTATATTCCAAAGTTACATTGTATTCATGGCTTACAGATTATGGTTTGACCTGCTTGCATTCTTTTTTTTTTTAAGATTTTGTTTATTTATTTGAGAGATGAGCACATGAGCAGTGGGGAGGGGCAGAGGGAGAGGGAGAAGCAGGCTCTCCGCAGAGCAAGGAGCTCGACGTGGGGCTAAATCCCAGGACTCTGGGATCATGACCGGGCAGGTGCTTAACCGACTGAGCCACCCAGGTGCCCAACCTGCTTGCATTCTTTTTTTTTTAAATCTAAATTAATTTTTATATAAGCCCTTGTAATTTTATGTGCACTTTTTTAATAATTCTGTATTGTGTTAGTCACCATACAGTATATCCTTAGTTTTTGATGTAATGTTCCATGATTCATTATTTTCGTATAACACCCAGTGCACCATGCAATACATGCCCTCCTTAATACCCATCACCGGTCTACGCCAGTCCCCCACCCCCCTCCCCTCTGAAGCCCTCAGTTTGTTTCCCAGAGTCCGTAGTCTCTCATGCTTCATTCCTCCTTCTGTTTACCCCCTCTTCATTCTTCCCTTCCTTCACCTACCGATCTTCCTGCTATTTCTTCTGTTCCATAAATGAGTGAAACTATATGATAATTGTCTTTCTCTGCTTGACTTATTTCACTTAGCATTATCTCCTCCAGTGCCGTCCATGTTGCAGCAAACGTTGAGAACTCGTTCTTTCTGATAGCTGAGTAATATTCCATTCTATATATGGACCACAACTTCTTAATCCAGTCATCTGTTGAAGGGCATCTCGGTTCCTTCCACGCTTTGGCTATTGTGGACAATGCTGCTATGAACATTGGGGTGCATATGGCCCTTCTCTTCACTACGTCTGTATCTTTGGGGTAAGCACCCAGTAGTGCAATTGCTGGGTCATAGGATATCTCAATTTTTAACTTTTTAAGGGACCTCCACACTGTTTTCCAAAGTGGCTGTGCCAACTTGCATTCCCACCAACAGTGTAAGAGGGTTCCCCTTTCTCCACATCCTCTCCAACGTTTGTTGTTTCTTGCCTTGTCAATTTTTGCCATTCTAAACTGGCATAAGGTGTTATCTCAAAGTGGTTTTGATTTGAATTTCCCTGATGGCTAATGATTTTGAACCTGCTTGCATTCTTTCTAGCTCTTCGTTATCCTCACTCTGTTCTTCCTGCATTGTGACTTTCAGTATATTGGAATATCTCCGGTATATTCTCTCTTAATTCTTTTTCATCTTTTTCTCTCACTTCTTATCTCCATCTTCCCCTGCCCAGACTGAACTGTGGGCCAGTTTTACCAATATCCTCATTCCCTCTTGTTTCCATCCTTCTACTGTGTCACCGTGTGAAATTCTCATCTTCGAATAAGTGCTGCCATCTTCAGCTTTTCTTCACCAGTAAGGCTGAGAAAATTTTCCAGGGAAAAATGGCAGGGCCCAGCTGAACACTACCCTACAAATTCTTCGTTTTCAACACTTACTTATCTTGGTCAGTCCCTCTCTTTCTGCACTGTTCCTGCAACTATGAAAAACCCACACAATAATCTACACACACCTATTTATTTCCTGCCAAACTGTTTTAGCAATTAGCTTGCCTCCAACTTTATAGAAAAACTTAATTGTAGAATGTGTTCCTCTCTACCCATCTGTAAATGTAAATGCAACTACATCTATCCTGCCCTTCTCCTTCCATTATCAACAGAGAAGGCGTTTCTCTTGTTTGAGGCCAAGCTTTCCACCCATGATCTTGTTCCCAGTTCCTGCCTTGTCCTCTGAGTAATTAATGATTCCATTAATTACTTTGTCTTTTCTGTATGTGGAAATCTTTCTAATTCCAATCCCCCTAATATTAGTTTTGTGACCTTAGGAAAATTTCTTAACCTTACTGTGTCTCAGTTACCTTTTCTGCAAAATTATAGTAATAATGGCACTTCTTTCTCAGGGTTTTTGTGAAAATAAAATGAGATGGTGTATCTAAAGTGCTTCATATGATGCCTGGTATATAATTGCTAATTAAATGTTAGATATTATATTTCTATTACTGTGTAACAAATTACCACAAACTTGTGGCTTTAAAAAATAAAAATTTACTATCGTACAGATGCGGGTTAGCTGAATCCTTTACTCTAGGTCTAGGCAAGCTGAAATTAAGGCACTGGTTCATGCTGTGATCTCACCTGAGGCTTCAGCGTCTCTTTTCATGCTTACTCAGGTCATTGGCCAAATGTAGTCCTTGCTCTTATAGCACAAAGATCCCTGTTTTCTCATTGTCTGTTGGCTGGGGATTGTTCTTAAAAACTGGAGGCCATTCTCAGGTTCTTGCCTTGTGATCTTCTCATAATGGTAGTTCAGTACTACTACTTAGAGGTCCCTGGGGAGCATCTCTCTGAAGCTTGGCCTTCTTTTGAAAGGCTCACCTGACTAGGTCATGGCCATCCAGGATAATCTCTCTCTGATTTACTCAGTGAACCAGTCAGTAACCAAGTCAGGAGAGTGATATTTGATAGTCCCATCATGCAGACTCAAAGAGAAAGGATTACGCAGATGTGTACCTTGGGGGCCATCTTAGAATTCTGCCTACCACATATATTATTAGTATTACTACTATTTATCCCTAGCCTGTAACATGCTCCAGCTAAGCATGGTCCAACAGAAATGTAATATGAGCCATATGTGTGATTTTATATTTTCAAACAAGCATGTTACAAAAAAACAAAAAGAAGCCTGCGAAATTAATTTTAATAAAATATTTTATTTAACCCACTATTTCCAAGTTATCAGTTTAACTTGTATTCCATATAAAAATTATTGGGATTTTTTTCATATCGACTCTTCAAAATCAGGTGTGAATTTTAATTTACATCACATCTCAATTTGAGCTAGCCACATTTCAAATGTTCAATAGCCACATGATGAGTGGCTACCATATTGATTACCACAGTTCTCATTAATGTTAAAAACAAACACACATGAAAACTCTTTTCTTGAATTTGAGTTACCTCATTACAGTATCAGAATTCTTCTTCTTCTTTCATAGAAATTTTCAAAAGAAATAATGACACTCATTATTTCCACTTGCTCATCTTCCTTTCTCCCCTCAGTGTGGCTATGCGATTACACCTATCATTCTGTTGAAACCTTTTGCACTATGGTCTCCAATTGAATCCACATTGTCAAACTGAATGAACACTTTTCCAGTCCTCATCTTACAAAATTGTTCTGGTAGTTTTAACACCATTGATTATTCTGTCTTTCTTCAGACTCTCATCTTTTGCTTTCTGGGATCTGGCCCATATTTATTTGAACCTCTTGGATGCCATTTCTTGTAGGCTTCATTCCAGTGCCCTTCTTTCTTCCTAGCCACTGTAAATGCTGTTCCCACATGTCATCCTTTGTTTTTTCAAATGCTCTCTGTTTCCATTGTCATCCTCCCTCATAGTGTTAACTATCACCCCTACACAGCTAAGTCAGATGAATATATTTCCCATCCAGACTGTTTACACTTTATACAAAATGTTCGAAGCATATCTCCACTTGGATATCCCACTGCCATGTAAAACTCAGTATATATAAGTAGATGATACATCTCTCTTCAAACATGACCTCTTTTCTGCATACCGTTCTTCAGGTGATGGCACCATCACTTACCAGTTCACCCAAACTGGAACCCTTATAGACTCCTTTCTCTTCCTTGCTGTTCATAACTAATCAATTACCAAATTTTGTTCATTTTCCCTCTGTCTTAGGTTTGATTCTCTTCACTCCTATTATTACTCCATAGTTTACACGCAACATCACCGACCAGATCATTGGTTTATCCACTCAGTGTGTTCTGTTTTGCTCCATTTCATTCCTGTCCTGGGACAGAGAAAAAACAGATGCAGTCCCTGCCCTTACTGAGCTAGTGGCTGGCTGGATTGCAATAAGCTTATGTAGGGGAGTCTCATAGCCAAAATTTCTGTGGCTTAATGAAATATCAGTATTTTCCTACTCAGAAAGTAGCCCGATGATGTGTGGTAGGGATGCAGACTACTTCCATCCTGTTATTCTACCATCTTCAGCACATGACCTCCAAGGGTCCTGCTGAAGGGGAAGGTTTCTAATGCCTAGAGGTAAAAGCATAGTGCATTACACCTGACCACATTGCACAACTAGCTGTAAATAAGGCTGGGAAATGTGGTCTAGCTTGTGTGCCTGGGAGGAATATGGAAATGGCTTGAGGAATGAATAACCAGTCTTGCCCACGCTCTTGTTTCTCAGTTGCTCCAATAACTCACTGTAATCATTATGATGAATCTAAAGTGAAAACCTGACACCCACTTCTTGCAGATATTCAGTGTCTCCTTAGAACCTCAAGGAAGGTGCTACCTGATCTGACCCTTAATCCTGTCTCCAGTGTCATCTCTCATGACTAGCCATTTATGCACCAGCAACAAGGGAGTTTTTCACATATTTGCTTATGCTGTTCCTGTACCCTGAAGTGTCACTGTCACTTCTCTCCAGGGCTTCCATTTCCACCAAGTTACTCCTATTCCTCCCTTTAGCCTCAGCTCACTTCTTCCAAAATGATTTCCTATTGCTGTCCTTCTCTGGACTGGATTTTGTGCCCCCTTTTTGTGCTTCTGGACTTTTCTTTGAACACACTTCCTTGCTGTTATCTGCTTTTCACTCATCTCCTTCCTGGTGCCAGGGCCACTCTGCACCTGGCCTTCCCCAGCACATAGCACATAACTCAGCTATGATTTGCTGAGTGAGTGCCACTGTGATTCCATTTCTTCCTGGTCCCTCTTCTCTGAGACACCTGCCTTACTCTTTCTTCACTGTAGAGCTACTTCCTACTTCTCTCTACATGTGGACTTTGATATCAGATGACATGGGTTTGGTATTTGTAGATTTGATTTGTTTGCTGAGATCTTTGGCTTTGACTGTGGCTTATCTGTTGAAGGAGTTATGCTTAAAAATTAAGTGAGTAGGTAAATAACAAGCAAACTAAAAGCAACAGAGCAGCAGTTCCATATTGTATGACATTGGTCAACAGAATCTTTTCCTTAGCAGAGTTCTGTTTCTGGGTAGCAGGACTTCCAGCATTTTCTGAGCCTAAGGCTTTTGCTGCTTTTGGCAGTTTTCTCTGAAATGAGGCAGCGATAGGATGAGTATCTTTGGGCCATCCAGACATCGGTCTACAGATTGCAGTTCATGAGAAACACTGGCTGGAACTTTTCCAAGGAAAAGAGCCCAGCTGTTGAGAGGACAGAAGACAGATATTTATGCTTCGTGACTGATAATAGCAATCTGGACTCAGCCAAGAAAAAAATAACAAATGACTTTTTTAGTTCGTCAATCATGAACATACCAAGAAAGTCTTGTCTGACAAACAGCCTGAGGAGTTGGAGGATGACAGCCTGTGAATGAGAATGGAAGGAGATAATGCGGAACTGTTTGTCCATTCATTGCCACATAGATTTATCTAGTCTTCGTTCATTATAAGATGGTTAACATGTGCACACAGACCTCAAGTTCACCTTTTAGTAGGATGGATAAGTGTGAAAAACAGAATTTCAAAGCCTTGTATGAGATAACTTAGGAGGGACTATGGGAGTGTAGAAGAACCTCCAACAAAGGGGTTTAGGGCCAGCCTGATGGAAGCTATATCTGAATGGAGTCTAGAATGATGAAAAGGTAAAGCTGAGATAAAAGGAGACTGAAGATGTGTCATGGGGAAAGGGAGGTACCTGCCAGAGAGAGAAGCATGTGTGTAAGAGGAAAATTTTATACCTTTGATGTATAAAGGATGAAGTGAGTAAGAAAGGCTATGAAGAAGGAAGTCTAAGTAGCAGGGGAGCAAGGGATGGGGACTCCTGTGCTACAGGGATCTTGTAAGCTGGTCATCATCCCGTGTTTTTGAATAATTACTCTGACACAATGATTATAGTCTATGCCTCAAGGCAATGATGAGGTGAAGAGCCTGAAAAAGCCATGGGATAGAAAAGAGAGAACGGACTTAAGAAAACGTGTATTATTATATGACGAAGAATCCTTGGTTCATTTGAGGGAATGGTGCACATAAAGAGAAAAGGATATGTTTGTTTTACTTTTGTTCATAATCAAGGTGACCGGGTGCTCTCTACCTCAAATAAGAATTAAAAGGGTTTGGGGGTGAAGGAGGAGTATTCTTTCACACTCCAGTTTCAGATACCGTTGGCACGTCCAAGTGGTGTGGGTAGCTAGCTCTTCTCTGGCCCCAGCAGTGAAGTACGTACATATAAAAGTCGCCTATTTGGAAAAACTGGATTAGGGATATAGATGTGGGAATCTTTAGTACCCAGGCAAAGACAACACACACACCCCGTCAGCATTTGAGATACAGGTAGACAAGTGATCTAGCTGAGGAGACTGAAAAGGTTGGGAGGAAAACCAAGATAGAATTTTCATAAGAATTGAAGAGGGAAAATATTTCAGAAAACTGAGGTGTTTATAAGTTTATAAGAAAAAGATGGAAACATATGCCACTGTGTGTACAGCTGTCTCCAAGCTCCACTTCCATTGTTTATTGCTGTGGGATTCATAATAGTGAAAAGTTGGAAATTAAATATCTTTATTAGAGAAATAGACAAAGAAATCATGGTACATTCACACAATGGTACACTGTATAGCTATTAAAAATAACATAGAAAATAGTAATATGAAAATAGAGTTAAGATATGCTTTAGGTAAAAAGCAGATAACAAAACTGTGTATTTCATTTTGTCTTGTATATGTGCCTATATAAACCTACAGTATTTATATGCATGCCTATACATGTGCACAAAATTATTTGAAAGAATTCACAAACCAGCTGTTACGATTATTTGTCTGTCAGTGGAAGCTTGTTTTCCTTTTTCCCCTTATTATGTTTTCTATTTTTTTTGGTGATAAACAGGTATTGGCTTGATAAAGTGAAATAAAATAGGTATCTTTTTGTAGTAGAAAAGGTTCTATTTGATTACATGATCAGGATGCGTATAGAGAACGGTTTGAAGAGATAGTGGAAGCAGAGGCTAGTAGATAGGGGATGGAAGAGAGAATGGACAGTAAGGAAGAGAGACGAGGAGTATAGACACTTTGAAAAGTTTTGAGGAGAAAAGGAAAGGTGTGAAAGAGAACATAATTAGTGAAGGAAAGTAAAGGATGTTGGGATTTTGAGTCATTTTGGTTTGGTTTTTCTTTAGTTTTGCGTGTGTGCTCTGTGTGTGTGTGAGAGAGAGAGAAAGAGAGAAAGAGGAGAGGAGAGGAGATTACAGGGAATATGAATGTGTCTGTGTAAATGTGTAATGGGTTTTAGGGTGATCAGAGGAAACCAAAAACAAAGAACTTGCAGATTCAGGACAGAGAAGGAAGATAATAGATGGAGCAAATACCAGAGAAGGTAGATGGGGATGGAGTCAAGACCAGGTGTGGAGATTGGTCTTCCTAGGAGAAAGAACATATCATCCTCTGAGGTTAGAGAGAACAGTGTAAATGGCTTGTTTCAGGGGGGAGATGGGTAATAACATCCAGAGAGTTTAAATCTGATAATCCTTTAATAGTGATTAAGTCTTTTACAGTGAGGAGATGGATAAGGGCCTGATAAAAACCTTAAGGTTTGGAAGTGTCCTTCAAAGACTGAAAGCGTCAATTAATCAAGGATAAAAATTAGCATGTGTTTCTAGAACAAAGACCCAGCAAACTCTGCCCAGGGGACCAAATCTAGCCTGTGGTCTGTCTTTATGGCCCATGAGCAAATAAGCATGTTTCTTACATTGTTAAAGGTTGTTTAAAAAAAGAAGAAGAAATATATGGCTATGACACAGACCATATGTGACTTGAAAATCCTGAAGTATTTACTATTTAACTCCTTACAGAAAATTTTTCCAACCTTGTTCTTTGGTAATCAGATTGAAGATAGAATCCCTCACTTTGTAGCAGGAATTCCCTTTGCTCTAAAAGCAGTCAGCAACCTATCTAAAGAGTGTTTAATTGGCAAATGGTCAGAGATAGGTCTGAGGTATCAGCAGCTTTCAATTTGTTGATACGTGTGATGGTTACATAGGTATTTGCTTTAACACTATGCATTACTCAGTAGTGTGCTGGGACACTGACTCAAAAAATAATCCCTAATTTATAGCATTTGCCAATTTCCATGGTATAAATACTCCCAACATGGCTAATTTCAGACTACCAATTAGTACTGAATGAAAAGTTGGGAAGAAATGTGCAGAATTGGTTCTCACAAGCCAGTTTGGGCCAGTTTGGGATTTTTTCCATAGGGAAACAAATTTTGGAGAAACAGCTCACTCCATTTCATACCATAGAATTTTCTGACCTACTCTTGTAAATTAATTACACTGACTAAGCTGTAAAGACTTTTGAAAAGTTTCTACTTCCATTTCTTGTGGCTACAACCTAATTTGAACTCTAAGGCTAAGCTAATACCTGGGAAGATTCACATCTTGGTGAAGCAGATAGCTGTTGCTTCCTTGATAGAGCACAGCTCAAATTTGGGAATGTGAGAACTGTGTTTTGGCATAAATTTCTGATACCACTGAAACTTGTTTGGAGATTGGAATAAATTGAAATGCCCATAAGCTGAAGGACACAAGCCTATCCATCCAGATAGGCTCGCACTACAGCAGAATCAGGAAGCCACCTCTGACATGCCTGTGGGAGCCCTGACCTCTTGATCTAGAAGAGAAGCTTAGTTTCTGAAGGAACTCATTTTCCCCAGTTTCTATAAGTTGGACACCCACTGCTACCCTAAGCCAAGCCTCTTTGGCTACCCTGATAAAACAGTGTTTTCTGTAAGGCTTCGGTTTGACTTTTAGGAAGACCATGTGTGCCAGTATGCATCAAGAGTCCCAATTAAACGCTGGGTCTTCTTTCTTTACAACATATTGTAGTAACCCACTATATTTCTTCTTGCATATTTTCCAGGGTATTTTAGTCTCTGTTCCCCACTTCTTCTTAGCTTCTATAAACTTAAAAAATATAACTTAAGGTATGATGGCTTTTAAGAGTTAATGAAATGGTCAAAAATTGTGAATCTCCTCTCAGGGAATAGCTGTGAATGCTCTGCTAGGCGCTAGGAGAAAAATCCTGGCTCCTCAGTATGAATTGTTCTCACGATGGCTTCTCGTTTCTGTAAAGGAGCATTTCTTTAACATTCTTTCAGCTGCTTTTAATCAGTTTACGCTTTGATTAAAAATGAAATAACAAAAAGTGAAAAATTTCCTAGGCAATTTGATAGAAATAATAAGGAGCTGATAGAATTATATATATATGATAGAGTGGAGATTTGTTTAGATACTTTCTTAGGCAAAGTCATCAAAATATGTAAATGTTAGGAAAATATAATAATAGGTATTTGAACAAAATATGAAAGACCAAACACCTGGAACAATTAGAGGCATAATTCCTTTCCCAAACCAAGTTTCCTGTTGCTAGTTTGAGGTTTATTCTGGGACCTGTCACTTCATCGTACTTTAATATCTCTTCATAGCAACCTTCTCTTTATCTCCAGTCTCCACTGGCAAATATTTCTTTGTCTTGCAAAAAAGGTCCTGATGTGTGCTAAAATCAAGAGTAATGGACAGTAAACAGAGGCCGCAAGGAGCTAGCTCATAAGTGATAGGCAAGTACTCTGTGCCATGTATTCTCACTATTCAAAGGCCTTTTGACTTGCTAGTTCTTGGCTACATTCTAGATAGGTGAAGTATTACTATTATCTTTATGAATAATGGATTTCAAGAATATGAGGGGTAAAAAATTTAAGGATCAACTGAACGCTTTCTAACATTTGAATGAGAAAACTCATTGCAGGGCCAATGGCATTAATGAAGAAAGTTGAAAAAATCAGGAGGGTTTAAGAAATCCCAGTCAATTGAATCATGGATTATTTAATTCTAAATATCTAAGTTTTATGATTTTGGATGAGAAAGAGAGTTTTGTCGTGTGTATCTTTTTTCTCCTTTAAAATAGATGAAGTCTTTTAAATATTTATTTTTAAACCATATGTTCAATTTTAATCTTGAACTCATTGGAAAGGAACACTTCTTTAGTACTATAGTCAATGTAAATACAAGCATTTAAAATGCATATTTGGCTTCTATAAACCAGAATAATGTATTTTAAATCATCTATAGACTGTGACATAAAACACTTGATACTCTGAAATTACTATATTAACTTGAAATCAAAGTCATTCTAAGTGACATTCATATTTGTATATATTTTTTAAACCCAAACATTCACAAATGTATGACTTATATTAGGCCTTGAGAAATGTTTATAATTGCCTGGAGCTTGGGGACCCCTCATTCATCTGCATGCGCTCCCCTACTGCAGTACCTCTGTATCTCAGAGTTCACCACACACCCCAGCTGCAGTGCAGCTCGTTCCTGAAGTCTTCTCTCCTTGAGTTGTTTGAAGGAGCTGTCTTTATAACACAGCAAGTCCTTGAATCATTGTTTGGTTAGGTCTCCCAAAATCCCAACAGTGGTAGCTAGACTCTCTGTTAGCATAGTGACACATAATAATTCTTAGTTACAATAACTTTTACCAAAAAAGAATTTATAGAGTATTGCATTGAAGAATGTGTCTCAAATACACTTGTGTTTTAGTTTTATCTACAAGGGGAAATGCCGTGCCACTTACTGAGATGAAGTAGGGCATCTTTTTCTGCTTTGCCTGTAATTGACTTACTAGGTCAGTGGAGAGCGAAATAATATATAACAACCCACAAAGTACAGACATTCTGACTGATCAGGTGAGGGGATTTTTACTCAGACTTATTTTCTTGCTACTGTTTTCAGGTTCTTTTTTCCAACCCAGCTCATTCTTTCTTGGACTTTATTTATAGCCTGTTGAACATTGGCTTCAATCTGTTTTTATTTTCTCTGGGTTTCCTTTGACTTCAAACCTTAGAACTTTCCTTTCTCTTGGCCCATCCTACACTGGGGTTTGACACCAGCTTCCCTTTACCCCATGCCTCAAACCTGAGGGCTGGCTGCGCCTGCTCCTGTGCCTGGCCAGTATGTTCAGCCTTAGGCACACCACTGTTCAAAAAAAGAAGTGAGGGGAGATAGGAGGATGATATCTTTAACCTCATATGTCGAGATTGAAATGCCCACAAGGACTCAGCAACCAGCTCAGGAAGAAGGTCTATGCTGGTGGTAAAGATTCACTGGTCATCACCATATAGAGAAATAAAAATATCACTGGTATGAGTTAGATTACCATGGGAAGTGTATTAGTGAAAAGAGAAGACAGCTCAGCAAAGAACCCTAAGCATTTCAGGGAAGGACTCCCTACCCCCAAAGAAGAGGATTCCTGTGAAGAAGACAGGGAATGAAGAGAGAGGGCAGCATTTCAAGGAGGAGAATGAGGTTAAAATAATCTATTATCACAGATAAATAAATTAAGGACTAAAACTTTTTGCTGACTTACACCAATTTTGGAGGAATAGTAAAGACAGAAATTAGACTGATATACAATGAGAAATGTGTGAATGGTTTGAAGGCAAACCTGTGAGGAGGAATTATTTATCCATTGGCTCAAGAAGCTGTCAACCTAAGGGAATGTGGGGCAAATTCCTTAAGCTCTATTGTCTGTGTTTTCAGCTGTAGAGTAAGGGAATTAAAATAAATGATCTCCAACCACTATTCTGCTGTAATATTTTATCACTCTAGGAGTCTAAATCAATTCTTCAGAAGGAACAAAATTGTAACATGCTAAGCTGTACTTGATTGTCATTATAACATAAAGACAACATCTCTACACTTGTCTTTGCATGTTTGCTCTGCATTTAACAATCTGCAAGCAGTATGGTACTTGTTTTGTTTTTGTTGCACTTTTGTGCTGTTTCAGCAGTTCATGCTGTTACAGTTGACTTAAATTCCTAATTTGTTTTGTTTGTAGAAAGGATATACCACATTATTTTGAAGCACTAATAAAAGCCAAAAATAGAATGGAAAATGTACTAATTTTACAAATAGGACTTTTGTTTTTGTTTCTAACATTGGATTGTTAAAGACTGCTCCTAAAACTTCTTTATACATCTCTTTTGAATCCCAGGTATTGCAATTTCAGATGAACTCGATAAGGTAAGTTGAAAAGAAAATAATAGAATTTACATTTTAATTCACTGTCTAAATGAAAGACTTTCTGAAACATAAAGTGTTCAAATATAATTTATTTGGTGTTAACTTTTCAAAACTTTCAGTAACATGCTTTGATTGTTTTATGAAAGTTATTGCATGAAGTAAATATATCACCTGCTCTTTGGAGTCAGGAGTTTTAGAATTCGGTTAGAGAAAACGGAATCACTGAATCACTGCACTAAAAAAAGAAACTAATAATATTGTATTATGTAAAGTATTTCTTCTGTGTGATGGTGAAGATGAGGAAAGGAAGACACTTGTGCTTTTCTCTAGCTATCCTTTGGAAACCTTACTCAGTAAGTTTTTGCATTGTTTTGTTTTTAAATTCCAACATGTGAATAGAATATGATGGTGCCTTCACTGGGATGATAGTTGGGAAGGTGGTGAGAAGTGACATAATTAGGAATATATTTTAACGGTAGTGTCAGTAGAACTTGTTAAGTGTATCTGATGTGGGGAGTTGTAGAAGAAATCAGTCAGCGATGATTCCTAGGTTTGGGAGATGAACAACGAGGTGAACTGTAGTGCCATTTACCAAAATTGGAAAAACTGGGGGAAAGCAGATTAGGCAGATTGCAGTAGCATTAAGGGTTCTCTTTTGGCTTATTTTGAGTTGTCTATTAAGCATATTTATATGCACTATTACTCATGAGAGACTTGATTTAGTTATACATTTAGGAGTCATTGGGATAGAAATTCTCATTTTTGTTTTGTTTTATCTCAGGACCCCTCTACACTCTTATGACAGAGGGCCTCAAGAGGCTTTGGTTTGTGTAGATTATATTGATCTATATTTACCATGTAAGAAATTAAGACTGCTAAAAAATTTACACATTGTTTACTTTAAAAATAGCAGTGATAAAACCATCATATTAACAAAGATAACATTGTTTATGAAAAATACTTTATTTGCCAAAACAAGGTATTTTTGAGAACATTACATTATTTACATTTTTGAAAGTCTCTTTAGTGCCTGGCTTAATTGGAAACTTCTGAATTTTCATAACTACTTCTGCACTCAGTGTGTTACGATATGTTGTTTCAGCTGAAAAAAATCTGACCTCAGATATATAGTTGTAAAAGGGCAAAACACCGAGAAATAGCCATTAATATTTGGTGAATGTTGACCCAAATATCTCTCTAAACAGAAGACATATTACATACAGCTGGCTTGGTGGCTAGATACATAGATAGAAAGAGAATGATAGAAAGTATTATACAAAAAAATGGGATTCTGTAAATATATTTTAAAATAATAAACTATAATGTAATAATTGTATTATTTTTACAAAAACAATGAAGTTAGTACTCTTCTATTCCAAATAGGATTATACCTTTGAACTTTGTACCATAAAAACACATTTCTGTTTAGCTTAATAATAAGTAAAATTTATCAATATACTTTTAAGTATTAAATAAGTTAATAAACCATAATAATATTTAAAAATTAATTTGTATCTATACTAACTCTGTGCAAACTGGATCTTGACTACAAACAATAGCAAGTAGAAAAAGTGGTAGATGTGGTCTCTTGGCTTTGTCCTGATTTTCTAGTTGTCATCTTCCTCTGTATGTCCATCATTGTCTTTGCCCCAGCTGGCCTCCTTCTTATACCATGACATTCCTTACAACTTGCAGAAATTTCTTAATTCCTGCTCCTGCATTTATATTCTGTTTTCACTTTAAGTACAAAGACCTCATCATCTCTATTTCTAGGTTCATTTGCTCCTTCCAATATATTCTGCAAAGCCCTGGCTGCCTGAGCCATAAATGAGCTTGTGTGATTTTGCTTGGCCCTGTCCTTCCTTTCTTCTGGATTCTGATTAGTAGTTGGCACCTTTTTGGTGAGCTAAAGAATATACTAATCATTCTTTCAACTGAAAATAGGTTTCACCTTCACCCTTAGAGGATGCCATGATACTTGATTAGGAAGTATCATCCTCAGGACACATCCGTACCGCAAAACCCTCTCTCTTCCAAGTACTATCTGAGAGGAGTTTCTATTTAACTAAATTGCATACACTGCTAATTTTCATTTACTTACCTGATATTCTTATTTTTGAAAACTTCATGGACGTCACTGAAATTTATTGTACATTTAATATTTTTAATTTTTGTTGGGAAGATGTCAATAACTGTTATGAATAAACTTTTATTTAAAAATTACTTATGTCAGTGTAAAGAAATTGTTCCCATTCTCATACCTAATTTTTTGAGAGTTCCAGATAATAAAAGGCAAACACAGGCTGCCAGAGCCGTAGTCACTATTCTTTGCCTGCCTGGAAAGCTGCTTTGGTTGAGGAGAGAGTTGGCCCCATGGCGCTCTCTGCTGACCATGAAGCTCACAGTCCTGCATTTTTCTCAGTAAGAAAATGTGCATCTCAGGCAGATACTAAAAATAAAACCAAACAAAATGATTTACAGCTTGTGTTGACCTGACACCTATGTCTTTAATGTAATAATAAAATCAATTAAGTTAATCCTTTTAATCTTCCATTAAAAATTTGGGGGGTTTGCTAAAGATCTGTTTTTCTTAAACTTTATAAAGTACCGATCATTTACTGTCCTATTCTAGTTATATTCAATTGTCATTTCTTTGAAATGATTTTTTTTTTCCTGTGGGTTTTAAAGTTTGTGAATTCTGATAAAGGTAGTAAGAATGATTAATTTTACTTAAAATGGAAACAATAAAATAAAGCAGAGGCTAATGTTAGTTTTAAGGCTTTTATTTTTAGTTGTAGGAATTCTACCAATTTCTTAATCATTAGTCTTGTCCTTCCTCTATCCTTAGCCATTGTATTGGTTTCCTATTGCTGCTATAACAAATAATGCATATTTATTATCTTATGTTTCTATAGTGTAGAAGTTCAACATGAGTCTCCCTGGGCTTAATTCAAGATATCGTAAGGTTGCATTCTTTCCTGAAGTTCTAGGGGAAATCTATTTCCTTGCCTTTTCTAGCTCTTAGAGGCTGCTCTATTTCTTGGTGCATGGCCCTTTTCCTACATCTTCAAAACCAGAAATATCTCATCTCTTGCTAACTGTAGCCAGGAAAAGCTTTCTGCTTTTGTGGGATCATGTGATTAGATTGGGGCCACCTGGCTAATCTGGATAATCAAATCTTAACATTTTTAACCTTAATCATGCTAAGTCCCTTTTGCCATTTAATGTAACATATTCCCAGGTTTGGGGGTTAGGATGTGGACATTCTGGGGAAGCTATCATTTTGCCTCACAGCCACTATTCAGGTTCAGATAGTATTACCTTTCATATCTGTATCTAATTCTTCAGGCTGCTACCATTCCAGCTCATCCTTCAAAATGCCATATAGTAGACATGGTTGGTGCCTGCTCAGTTTCCATCGCTGGGGCAGTGTGACCAATACTTTAAGTGCTGTGAGGTTTGGGTGCTTATGGGCTCACTCTTTTCCTGAGGATTCATTCAATCCATTGGGAGCCATCCTGCCCAGAGATGCCTGGGTTGGCGTTCAGCCAGTGACTGACTTGAAATAAGACCCTGACTTGTCATTTACATTCCAGAGCTCCTTATGAGATCAGGCTGTGAGTAGACTTTACCCGAACCCCAGTATTTGCCTAGTTTCTTCCCCTATCTTCTGCTTCTTTTATTCTCTTACAGGTTCACTTGAGAGACCCTATGAATATATCACATTTTTAGCCTCTGGTTCTAGGAAAACTTAGATAATCTTGCTAAAAATTTTCTATGACTCTCTGCTACTTCATATTAAATCCAAATTTCTAACACCAGAATAAACAGTCTCCATTTTGTCACTAAAATCTGTATTTTATGCTTTACTTACCTCTTTTTCTCTATTCAGAGTCTGTTTTCTGCTCAACAAGGAATAGTATAAGGCAGCTACACTACAGTACTTCTAAGTCGTATTTTTTATTTATATCCACATTTTTGCTCATTGTGATCCCCTCCCCTCTCTCTAACTTTTCCATTTTTCAAGCTCCAGCCTTCCCTGATCACTCTTGCAGAAAGTGATCTCACCTCCTCTGAGTTCTTAGAGGATATAGCAACCACATCACAAATGACACTTCTTGTCTCATATTATGGAAATTTTTGTTCACTGCTTGAAGAAATTGCTTGATATTTTGGAAAAATCCACAGAGTAAACCTTGGATTGAACCTTGGCTCCTGCTATTTACTAATTATGTGGAAAGTTATTTGTAAATGCTGGGCTTTAGTCTCCTTCTCTGTGAAATGTATGGTTTTAGTAACTATTGAAAATAACATCAATTACTCTCCCACTCAAAAATAATTTCAGGCAGATTGCTAAAATGTCTAAAATATAAAACATTTAAAGGGAATATTTGGGAAAATCATTTCAAAGGGAACAGAGCATAGGAAATATATGTCCCCTGCGCAATGTGCAGTCTTGAGGCTCAATATCATCAACTCTAGTTGAGCCACAATTGACCTTTTTGTCACTTGCTATCGTCACCACTCATAGGATCATAGCAAACCAGTTGTTCACAGGAAAACTATTCCTACTACTGAATCTTAAGAAAAATATCCCCCATTTATGCTCATGAAGTGGATACATATAATGTATCAATAATATACTTAAAAAAATTTTATGCTTCTGTGCACCAAAGGATATAATCAACAGAGTGCAAAAATAACTTCTAGATTATGAGGAATATTTGCAAATCATATATATATATATTATATATGTATATATAATATATATATATAATAAGAGGTTAATATCCAGAATATATAAAGAACTCCTTCAATTCAACAACAAAACAAATAACCTGATTTGAAAATGGGCAAAGAACTTGCATAGACATTTCTCCAAAGATGATATACAAATGGCCAGCAAATATATAATAAGATCCACATATCACTAATCATTAGAGTGATGTAAATCAAAACCACAATGAGATACCATCTCAAACCCCAGAAAATAATAAGTGTTGGTGAGGATGTAGAGAAATTGGAATCTTTGCACACTGTTGGTGGGAATGTAAAAGGGTTCAGTCACTATGGAAGACAGCATGGCAGTTCTTAAGAACATTAGAGATAAAATTACCAGAATATCCAGCAATCCTATTTCTAGGTACATATCCAAAAGAATTGAAAGCAGGATCTGGAAGATGTATTTGCACATCCATGTTCATTGTAGCCTTATTCACAATAGCCGAAAGGTGGAAGCAAGCAACCAAGTGTCTACTGATGGATGAATAGATAAACGAAATGTGATATACACATACAGTGGAATATTATTCAGCCTTAAACAGGAAGGAGATCTTGTCATATGTTACAACATGGATGGACCTTGAGGACATTATGCTAAGTGAAAAAAAAGTCACAGAAAGACATATGCTGTTTGATTCCAGTGATACGAGGTGTCTAAAATAGTCAAATTCATAGAAACAGAAAATACAATGATAGTTGCCAGGGACAAGGGGGAGTGGGACATAGGAGTTGTTCAATGGGTATAGGGCTTCAGTTTCACAAGATGAAAGAGATCCACATCAACATTGGTTTGGACAGCATCGTGAATGTACTTAACATTACTGAATTATATACTTAAAAATGGCTTAGGAGGTTCATTTGTTTTACCATAGTTTAAAACAATATATTCTTACAGTAAATAAGATCATTAGTTTCATAGGAGTTCTTTGAATAATGTCTGCTGACCTAGACAGATGTCATAATGAAAAAGCAAAGTTTAGTTGGAACAATTCCACAGGAAGTCACAAATAGTGGGGTATAGGACAGTGCTCCGTGGTGTTGTAAAAGATACATTTTAGAGAGTTACATTTTAGGGTTATAGACAGTTTGCATCTCTTTTAGACAACACATCATTTAGACAACTCATTTAACTAACTTTTGTTAACTATTGAATGACAGCTTGAGTTTCTAGTCCTTGAATCTTTAAATAGGTGTAATTATAATAAAAATGGATACAATAATAATGAACTATTTAGTGCATGCTATATTCTAGACCTTGAGCTAAGCATTTTTTATAGATTACACCATTTTATCCTAATGAAAAGATATCTTACATTTGTTGAGAACTTACTGCATGCCAGGTAGTGTTCTAAATTATTTACCTGCAATATCTTATTTAATATTTACTAATACCCTGTGAAATTAGGTGCTATTATTCCCATTTGACAAATGACAAAATTGTAATGCAGAGATGTTAATAAGCTTATCAGAAGTTACATTAATTGAAAATAGAAGTGGAACACAGACTTGGGACATTAACCTCAGGACATTAACCTCAGAGCCCATGCTCTTAACAATTATGTCATGTATATGATATAGTTACTGTTAGTTATTAGTCTAATAGGTGAAAAAATAGGAGCTCTTAGAGTTTCAGAAGTTCCCCTTTGTCCCACAGTAAATGGAAGAACTGGAACTCAAACCCAGACTGTTTATACTCCAAAGTCTATACTCGTAGTCTCTCCAGTGGATTATGCCGGTATAGTTCCTATTACAGGTGCATGGTGCAGAATAATCACTCAATTAATAATTACTATCTTTATTAGAAACTCTTTGTTCACAGTGCCTACTAAGTCTGCTCTGAGCCTTTGGGAAATCATTGTGTAATAGCCAGAACTAAATAGGTTCCTTTTCTCTGGTCCAGTTTCACTTTTTGTGGCCTTTTACTATATTTCCTACTATGAAGATATTTTCTTTGAGTTATTTTATTATATTAAGAGATCTAGTTCTAATATGATAGAAATCTAGAAAGGGAGGTAGACAGTGTAGTGTTCATGCTCACAAATAATGAGTCAACATGGAAGTTAAGTATGTATGACACCATGCAAGAGACTAATGAGGGGCATAATAATGGATTGTATTTATCAAGCATACAATATGACAGGTACTGTGCCAGGTGTCTGAAGTACACTTTCTTATTAACATTTGCAAGAGCCCTATGAGGAAGCTCTCATGTCCATTCTACACACAGGATAGTTGAAGCCCATGGAGTTTTTTAACTTGTATGAATTTACAGATATAGATAATATACTGTAGAACTCAGATTTGAGTGCGAATTTAACTCCAAAACCCATTTTCTTAAATACTATGTTATGTTGCCTCACTAAGAATAAGAAGCTCAAAGGAAGACTATTTTTTATTATTTCAGACTGGCTATCTGATGTGAGTAACATAATCTGGTACAGACATAATATGCCATGGGCTCTCTAGCCACCTGATGATTGCCCCCCGCTAAGTATGCCAATGGAAGGACTGAAAACTTAACTCCTTCAAAGATAAGATATTTTTTCACCAGATAGATTTGTTTTGCTGTTGACTTTCCATTTCTATTCATTTCTCCCCAGGCAAACAAATCTGGATTGCATTCCTTGTGTGTGTGTGTGTGTGTGTGTGTGTGTGTGTGTGTGTGTGTGAGAGAGAGAGAGAGAGAGAGAGAGAGAGAGAGAGAGAGAAAGAAAGAATATGTGTGTGCACGTGCATGTCTGTCTGGTTATTTGGCGAATGGTTTTGGGATTTAGAGCATATTTACACTGTTATGATCCTCTGTCTTGTTTCTGTGTTCCAGAATCTCTTGCCCACCCACATGTGACCACCTACCTGCATATCATGTATTTTCAGCAGTAGAGAAAAATCCATAAAACTGCTTAATATCTTGTGTTGGTCATATGTTTGATTTATAACAAGCGATAGTCCTAATATTAAGGGAGACCACCAGTGTAATTATTTTCATGTTTTATCTTAAAAGCCTATCTCTCAAAAATGAAATGTGAAAAGTGACAATCAAGGAAAAATATTTGCAGTTTACATCACAGGCAAACCTTAATAACCCTAATTATAGGACACTTCTAAAAATAGAGAATAAAAGGCCTAAATTCCACTAAAAATGAGCCGTATGAATAGATTGTTCACAGAAAAAAAAAGAAAATGTTTCTTAATCATATTAAAAGATGCTAGGCGCCTCATTCAGAATAAGAGAAATGCAGATTAAACACCACTGCTTACCTACCAGATTTTTAAAAATCCCCAAGTTAATTAAAATACTCTGTTGGTGAGGCTGTGAAGAAACAGACACTTTCAGACATTACTGGTGAGAATGCAAAATGGTACAAACATTATGCAGGGAAAATTTTCAATATTTAAAAAGCTTTATGTGCAATACTTTTTGATCAAATGATCCTAGTTCCTTGAGTCTATTCCAAAGACACACTGGCAAAAATATAAAAAGACTTATGCATGAGGTTACACCTTACCATGCTATTTTAATAGCAAAAATTTAAAACAGCTATATGACCATTAAAAGAAAAATACTGGCTACATTATAGTACCTCCACACAATAGAATATCATATAGCTGTAAAAATGAGAGAATGTCTCTATAGAGACTTCAGAGTAATTCCCAGGATATATTTTTAAGTGAAAGAGTCAAGAAGAGGAAATATGTTTATAAGTGTGCTACCATTTATCTAAGTATAATGAAAATGTAGATACCTATTTGCTTATATTAAAGCCAAAATAACAAGAGCAAAATCTGTCATGCTGTAAAACAAACACACACACACACACACACACACACACACACACACACACACACACACATAATTGTTTTTTAAAAGTTACCTATAGGAAGGTGTAGAGAGGAGAGGGTAGGGATAGAGGCTTGATTCCTTAAAACTTTGAACATATATGCACTTGGGACCACTTAAATATATTATATAATTTTAAAACTAAATAAAATCTTGAAACAGTAATTTTTAATAATCAAAAGCAAAGTGAAACAAATCAGCACAACTGTGTTTCAGGTTGGTGGTGTAAGCACACTGAGATGAATTACTCCAAGTCCTTATAAGCACAGTGATCTGATTATTCTCTGTTCCCTAAGGACAGAGGGAACAGCAGTACACTCTTAAGCTGTTTTTGGAAATCGTGTCATTGATGGATAGTGTTGGCATTATTATAAAGAGATTATTGTCTATGCTTTGTGTGATATAGCAAAGAAATAATTATGTTGATATCCTTAAGAACCAGAATTTTTGGCATAAGGGAAAGGAAATACAAATGTAGGACGAATATTAAGTAAAAATCCTATAATCCTGTTTTGAAGAAAAAGTATCATTAAGAACTCATATTTTTTTGATGAATCACTAAATTCTACACCCAAAATTAATTTATACTCTATGTTAATTAACTGGAATTTAATAAAAACTTGAAAAAGAAAAAAAATAATTCCTGTTTATTTATTTTTTATTTAAATTCAATTAGCCAAAGTATAGTACATCATTAGTTTTTGATATAATGTTCAATGATTCATTAGTTCAGTATAATATACTCTCCACTGGCACTAAGCACAACTAGAGAGCAGATATTGCTTTTTAAATATCATTTTTAAATATCATTTTCTATTAAAAGGAACCAGGGCTCTTTGGAGAAAAGGCTGAATCTAATAAAGTATGCACTGTGTCTGAATTATCTTTTAGTGTCAGGAAGTAAAGAGGCAATCAAAGAATGAGGGAACATTTCAAAAAGACACAGGAGACTATTTGTAGGAGCTCCTTCTAGGAACTTTTTAAAAACCTAAAACTAATGATACTAATATGTTTTAGTCCGTTGAATAAAATAATAATCCGCAAGCCCATTCTGATACACCTATGTATATACATATATACATACACAAATGGAAGTGAGGGGGAAGCTCTTTCTCACAGTAGAGTACCAACAAATAAATTTGGAAGGAATGGTGAAATTAGAAAATCACAAATTGGTAGCCATCATAGTAATTGATGCAGGGAAGGGTCAGCAAAGGATGTTGAAATTAGTAGGTGAAATTTTGATGAATTATGGATTATCTATATAGTTTCAGAGTTACTCCCCAGAAGATACTTAATAATTAACAAGAGAGAAGTAGCAGCTTTACCATGGAGAAACATGAAAGACATCACCTTAACCAAGTGGCCAAGGTTAATATCATCTGTGATGAGATAAATCAGCATCATGTGCCTTTTGATATAAAGGAATACACCACTTCTGTGTCATTCTTGCCAAAAATTCATGACTTGACTATAATCATAGGAAACATTGGAAAAAGACAAATTGAGGGACCTCCTGAAAAAATAACTGGCCCATATTTTCAAAAAACGTAAAGGTCATAAATGTCAAATACTGAGAACCGTTCTACATTAAAGAAGATTAGGTAACAACAAGAAGGCCATGGCAATTGAATGCCATATATGATCTAGGATTCTCTATTGCCATGAGCAACTTTATTCAAATAATTGAGGAAATTTAAACAAGGTTGTTATATTAGTATTGTATTTATGTTAATTACTGGTTTTGATAATTATACTGTAGCCACATAAGAAAATGTCCTTCTTTTGAGGAAATAACACCCTGAAGTGTTTAGGGTAAAGGGTCTCATATCTGCAACTTACCTTCAAATGGTTCTGGGGAAATTTTGTATATAAATATGAAAAAGAAGGATAATGATAAAAGCAAAACATTAACCAACAATGTTGACATTATTACATTAACAACACTTGGGCAATCTGGATGAAAGGTATACAGAAACTCTTTTTTTTTCTTTTCTCAACTTTTTTTGTAAACCTGAATTATGTCAAAATAGAATATTTAAAACATACCTATTTCTTATATCTGTCCACTATTACTGGTCCCAAAATAACGAGTACGTCTAAGTGTCCAGAATCTAGTCTTAAAATATATTTCCCACTAAAATGAATTGGAGTCCTTGGAATAATGGCTGATTCTGGGTTGGAAGCAAAATGAGCCTAAAATATCCTGTCATGCCAGAAAGTGAGAACATGTGAAAGACCACTTGGCTGTGTCAAAAGAGCTCAGGAGCCAACTTTAAATAGTCTCCCACTGGAAAGAGTTGGGAAAATTTGAACACGAATAAGAATAATAACTGCAGTGTAGTGAATTATATCTAACATTTAAAAATTTTTATGTTCATCCAAAAATTAATAACCTTAAAACTATGTTAGGAGACCAAAGTTACTACTTTCAAAAACTGGTAAAAGTAAAGGAAAATAATCAAACATTTAATCTACCTTTCTTATACAAATTGTACTTCAAGGTAACCAAATATTTGAGGACGTTTCTCTTTATAGACGTTTTCCAGCAAATGAATAAGGTTTTATAAAATTAGACGATCACCATTTGGCAATCTTTAGTGAATTAATGGATCTAAACAATAATTATCAATGTTGCCAACATTATTCAAGAAACGTCAACAGGATGTTATGTGCCTCCAGACGGAACTATCGTCATCCTCCCTTACCTGTGGGGGATATATTCCAAAATCCCAGTGGAGGCCTGAAACCTTGGATAGTACCAAGCCCTATAGATACTATGTTTTTCCTATACATGCATATGTATTATGAGTTTCATTTATAAATTATGCAAAGAGATTAACAATAATTAATATAGAGAACAACTATAACAATATATTGTAATAAAAGTTATGTGACTATGGTCTATCCTTCAAAATATCTTATCGTACTGTACTACCCTTGTGTTTATGTTTAAAATGCCTACATGATGAGAGAAGTGAGGTGAATGATGGAGGCATCGTGATGTATTGTAAGGCTACTATTGACCTTCTGACATCGTCAGAAGGATCAACTACTTCTGGACTGCGGGTAACTGAAACCACAGAAAGCAAAACCGCAGATAAGGGAGTGGGGGGACTAATGTATAACCATTCTCTCTAAAGCAGTACTTGGAACAACAACAAGAAAAAATTTATCCAGAACTAACTACTAATTTACAGAAATTACAAGGGGTAGAGGGACATTTCAAGCCACATCACAGGGATGTAAGGGGAAAAATTCAGACTGTGGAAAACTCACAGGACAAACAATTTGGGTTTTTTGAACAACAACAGCAATAGCAACAGCAAAATTACAGGACAAAAAATGACATAGGAAAACCTGTAGATTAAAAGAGACATAAAAGTAAGTCACAGCACATAAAGTCTTCTGTAGAGTCTGACTTGTGCAAACAAACATAATTTCCCTGAGATAATCAAGGAAATTTGAAAACTAATGAGATATTTGTTGATATTAAAGAATATTGTTACTTTATTGTTGAAAGTGATAATGGTATTTGTTTATAAAAGCACTCTTACTTTTTAGAGATACATACTTGACCGTTTACAAATGACATGATGGAATTTGCTTTGAAATGATCTGGGCAGGGAAGGGGGGATGTGGAAGGGGCATGGATAGAGATAGGATGAAGTGAGTTTACCCATGAGTTGATTATTGTTGAAATGCGTGGGACTACAAAGGGGTTTGTTTTGCTCCCCCATCTACTTTTGTATTTGCAAGAAAATTTCCATAATGAAGAATAAAATGCTTTAGATCACAGGTAGGAGGGTGTAGAAGATAGTGGGGGAAAGGCGGAGGGATAATATTCGGTCCCTGTTAGGGCTAGCAGGTATGCTAAGGGCTTTTTGATGTGTTATTGAATTTAGTTTTTGGACTAGTCCAATGAAGTGGTTGTGTTTTTCCTATTTTACAGATAAAAAACTGAGGCTAGAATGATTTGCTGAGGGTCTCAGAATTAGTACTTAGTAGAGCTAGAATAAATACTTCCCTCTGGCTTCTGATTGTTCATCTGACTCCAAATCCATGCTTTGCCCTTACATGATATACTGTAATCCGCCACGAAAGGGGAAAAGCTAAAACAGGTTCAATGTATTATTTTAATAACTTTACTGAGATAAATACATATAACAAAATCTAAACTGGTTTTTATTATATTCACAGTATATTAGCACAACCTAAGTTTAGAACATTGTCATCATCCCAGAAGAAACCTTTGTACCCATTCGCCATTCCCCCAGCCCCTCAGCCCCAGACAACCACTAATTTGCCTTCTGTCTATAGATTTGCCTATTCTAGAAATTTCTTATACATGCAGTCAAACAAATGTCTTTTGTGACTGTCTTCTTTCACTTAGCATAATGTTTTCAAGGTTCAATGAAGCTGTAGCTCGTATCAGTACTTCATTCCTTTTTGTTGGTGAATAATATCCTACTGTATGGATAGGCCTAATTTTGTTTATTCATTCATCAATTTATGGACATTTGAGTTGTTTCCACTTTTCAGCTATTATGAATAGTATTTCTCTGAATATTCATGTATAAGTTTTTGTGTGGACGTGTTTTCCTTTCCCTTGGGCGTATATGTAGGGAATGGGAATGCTGGCTCGTATGTTACTTTGTTTAAACCCTTGGAGAAACTGCCAAACTATTTTTCACAGTGACAGCACCATTTTACGTTCCAATCAACAAGTGTGAGGGTTCCAATTTCTCCATATCTTTGCTAGTACTTGTCTGTCTTTTCACTTACAGTCATCCTCTTAGGTGTGAAGTAGTATTTCATTGTGGTCTTGATTTACATTTACATATTCCAATGACTAGTAATGTTGATAAAGTATTACGAACCAGTGAATCATATGTTACCCAAGTTTCATCATTTTTTTATTCGCTGTACATATAGAGTATCTTTTATATGCCAGAAAAAAAAAATGACAGTTCATCTTTTGTCACTGTAGACAAGAATGCTAATAGCTGGTGGGTTTATTGATGAAAAGATAAACAAATCCTCTTCTGATTGCTTTCATTTTCCCATTGAAATAAGCAACGTAATCAGCTGAGAATCAGAAGAGAGGCAGGAAATGTTGAAATTAACTGAGGAATGAAAATGTACCTGAAAAACACAACCAAATGAACTTCAATTAACCTACCAATGTGGCATGTACATTTTTACATTACTAGGTAATGCAGAATTTCTAAAGGTTGTATCATTTACACTTCCACCAACAGTTTGTAATAATATTTTTTGCTCCTGATCCTTGCTCACACTAGCTGTCATCAAACATTTTAATGAAAAATGGTTTCTTGTAAGTTCAATTAGTGATTTTATAATTTTCAATAAGATTGAATGCCTGCTTATTTATCTCTTTTGTCCATTTTTATTGCCAATATTTTTTTCTTTACATTTGTAAGTTTATTCTATATTCTGGATGTCAACTCTTATTGGTTATATGTGTCTCAAATATATTCTCTAAGTTTGAAGCTTGTCATTGCCTTTTAAATAGTGCTTTCTTTTTACAGACATTTTAAACATTAACTTGTAATACTGTTCTAAGAAATCCTCCCCTACTTGATGTCATGAAAATAATTGTTTTTTTATTTTCTCCTAAAAGTTCTGTTTTTCACATTTAGGTCTTTCATCTACTTGAAATTATTTTTTTAATATGGTAAGAGGTTGGAACATATTTTCCCCATATGGATAATATATTTCCTGTAACTGTGTATTGAAAAATTCATCATTTGTCCATCAGTATGCATGCTTCTGTTTCTTGTCTTATTTCTGGGCCCTTTTTCTTCTATTGGCCTATTTGCTTATTTCTGTTATTCCATTTGGTTTGGAGTTGTATTTTAGATTGATATGAGAGAATTGACATTGTTACATTTCTGAGTCATTCTATTGTGAACATGGCATATTTCCATTTAATTAAATATTATAATGTTACATGATAAAGTCCTATAGTTACAGCCAATAAAACCATGCAAATTTTATTAAATTGATTCCTAGATAACTTGTACTTTTGGCTATTATTGTAAATGGAATCTATTTTATAAATTACCATTTTAAAACTGGCTGGAATGTAGGAATGAAAATTATTTTTCTAATTTTATCTTAAATTCCATAAACTTGCCAAACTCATATATTATAAATTGCCTCTGAATTCTCTTGATGTTTCTATATAAGGAAACATACATGACTGATGATAGTTTTGTTTTTTCCTTTCCATTAAGTGATAAGACTGATGTGAGGTAACCCCATTAAATATTCCCATTAGAAAAGGGAAATAATGAGAGGTTTGTAGAAATTTTTGGTTCTTATGGTCACACATCATTAGGTATTCCTATCCAAGGCATTGGAAGTGTTCCTTAATTGGGCCCAGTTCTGTTTTGTGGGAATAGGATCTGGGTTCCCTAGGAGTCTCCATCAGTTTCCATAGCTCGTGGCTTCTTCCTGTAGAACTTTCTTTTTTTGTTAGTGTCTTTAGCTACTTCTGAAGAGGGCTTTAGAAAAGATACCTTTAAGCAACTTTTTCAGCTTCTTTCTTGTAGAAAAATGGCAGCCCCAAGGGGTATTTACATCTTGTAGTCTCAGTCCCTTTCACTTTGGTGCTTTTTGCCAATTCAACTGTCTTAAATAATTTTTGGGTTTCCTTTGTATTTGATTCTTCTCTTCTTCTTGTGCCAAAAACCACATCCACAGTTCTTTTCAGGACATGCCTCTCTCTCTAGATTTAATTAATGGTATTTTAGGTGTTGTGAAACAACATCCTTAATAAGACACGATCTTAATTTTTTCAGAAGTCTTAATGAAGGGGCTTATAACCACATCCATAATTTCTTCTTTACCCTGAGGCTTTGTCTTTCTGGCAGGGCCATGGATTTAATATTTATGCAAGGATTATCTTAATTTTAAAATCTTGAGCTGTTGAGAAAGGTTGGATATAAGAAACTCAGCGAGACTCTTAATATTTCCTCTAAATTTTGCCTGCAAATTGCCAAGTTATTTTTTTTTTAAGATTTATTTATTTATTTATTTGACAGAGATAGAGACAGCCAGTGAGAGAGGGAACACAAGCAGAGGGAGTGGGAGAGGAAGAAGCAGGCTCATAGTGGAGGAGCCTGATGTGGGGCTTGATCCCAGAACGCCGGGATCACGCCCTGAGCTGAAGGCAGACGCTTAACCGCTGTGCCACCCAGGCGCCTCGACAAGTTATTTTTTGCACTCATCTATTTCTTTCTTTTTTTTTTTTATTATGTTATGTTAGTCACCATACAGTACATCATTAGTTTTTGTTGTAGTGTTCCATGATTCATTGTTTGTGTATAACACCCAGTGCTCCATGCAATACGTGCCCTCCTTAATACCCATCACTGGGCTAGCCCATTCCCCCATCCCCCTCCCCTCCGAAACCCTCAGTTTGTTTCCCAGAGTCCGTAGTCTCTCGTGGTTCATTCCCCCTTCTGTTTACCCCCCTTCATTCTTCCCTTCCTTCTCCTACCAATCTCCCTGCTATTCCTTATGTTCCACAAATGAGTGAAACCATATGATAATTGTCTTTCTCTGCTTGAGTTATTTCACTTAGCATAATCTCCTCCAGTCCCGTCCATGTTGCTGCAAATGTTGGGCAATCGTTCTTTCTGATGGCTGAGTAATATTCCATTGTATATATGGGCCACATCTTCTTTATCCATTCGTCTGTTAAAGGGCATCTCGGCTCCTTCCACAGTTTAGCTATTGTGGAAAATGCTGCTATGAACATTGGGTGCACTCATCCATTTCTTGAAGATACTTATCATATGTAGCTAAAATCAAGTAGGTAATGTTTACAGATTTTTTTCCTAGAGATCTCCTTGTGCAATTGTGAAACTTTATTAGGTCACTTTCTATCTTAACCAGAGATGATAGTGTTACCAAGCAATTAACACCACATAACACTGGCCTCCATTTTTCCAGCCTCTTATAATAATTTCCTCACTGTTTTTACAGGTAACACCTGCCCCTACATTCCAAAGCCAATGACATATATTTCTAAGTTTTTATTAAGCAACACTCTACTTCTAGAATCAATTTGTTTCAGTTAGCTATAGCTAGGTAATATTTTAACCCAAAACTCAGAGGCTTGAAACAATAAAATTTATTTTTCCTCCTTTTCTGGAATTTAGCTGACCTAGGCTGGATCTTGGTTAGATGGGCTCAGCAGATCTCAATTGGAGTTTCTCATGTGACTTCAGGTTGGCTACTGTCAGCTGATATAAAGTGGGCTTCTTTGGTGTCATTCAGGTCTGTTGCAAATGTTTCTTTTCTTCATTTTGGGGCAAATGGACTCGCATAGGCATATCTTTCTCATGGGGATGGCAGAGATGTAAGAGAGTGAGTAGAAACATGTCAGGTGCCTTAAAGCCTGGGCTTATAACAGGCATACAGTAACATGCCTATTTCATTGGCTAAAACAGGTCACATGTGGAGGGTAAATTTGTCCCACTTTTAAAAGAGAAACTATAAACTCATATGATAAGGGGCATGGACACAATGAGGTTGAACAATTAGAATCATTAATGCCATCATACCATACACTAAATGCATGATCACTAAGCCAAGAGCTCTAGGCTACTGGGGATCTGTCAAAATGCTCAGAACATATTTCAGTTTTTTCCCTCTGCTGCTCCCCCTGCTTGTGCTCTCTCTTTCTCTCTGTCAAATAAATGAATAAAATCTTAAAAAAAAAAAAATGATGTGGGGTAAACTGGACAGCACTTGCGAAAGAATGAACCTGGACCACTTTCTTACACCACACTCAAAAATAAACTCAAAATGAATTAAAGACCTAAATGTGAGACCTGAAATCATAGAAATCCTAGAACACAGCGTAAGCAGTAATGTGTCTGACATCACCTGTAGCAACATTTTTGTATGTTGTCTCATGTCTCATTTTATAACATGTCTCCTGAGGCAAGGGAAACAAAAGCAAAAATAAACTATCAGGACTACATCAAAATAAAAAGCTTCTGCACAGCAAAGGAATCAGTCATCAAAACTAGAAGACAAGCTATTGAATAGGAGAAGATATTTGAAAATGACATACCTGATAAGGGGTTAGTATCTAAAAACATAAAGACTTATACAACTCAACACCAAAAAGCAAATAGTTCAATTAAAAATGGGCCAAAGATGAGCAGACATTTCTCCAAAGAAGACATACAGATGACCAACAGACACATGAAAAGATGCTCAACATCACTCACCATCAGGGAAATATAAATCAAAACCACAATGATATCACCTCATACCTGTCAGAATGGCTAAAATTAAAAATACAAGAAACAAGTGGTGAGGGTGTGAAGAAAAAGGAATGTTCATGTACTTTTGGTGAGAATGCAAACTGGTGCAGCCACTGTGGAAAACAGTATGAAGGTTCTTCAGAAGATTCAAAATAGAATTACCATATGACCCAGTAATTCCACTACTGGGTATTTGCCCGTAGAATATGAAAACACTAATACGAAAAGATATATGCACCCCTGTGTTTATCGTAGCATTATTTACAGCAAAAATATGGAAGCAACCCAAGTGTCCCATCAATAGATGAAATGATAGGTAAGATGTAGTGTGTGTGTATGTGTGTGTGTGTGTGTGTGTGTGTGTGTGTGTGTGTATAATGTAATATTACTTAGCCATAAAAAATAATGGAATCTTGCCATTTGCAAAAACATGGGTAGATCTAGGAGATATAACGCTAAGTAAAATAAGTCAATCAGAGAAAGACAAATACCATATGTTTTCACTCATATGTAGAATTTAAGAAACAAACCAAATAAAAAAAGACAAAGAAAAAAAACCTCTTAAATATATAGAACAAATTGGTGGCCACCAGAGGGGTGGGGGAATGCGCAAAATAGTTGAAGGGGGTTAAGAGTACATTTATCATAATGAGCACTGAGTAGTGTGTAGAATTGTTGAATCACTATATTATACACCTGGAACTAATATAACACTGTATGTTAATTATAGTGGAATTAAAAAATAAAAAAGGAAAAGAAAATGACGCAGAGTATGATCAAATGTGATAAACTGGTCAGAGCAGTTGAACTCATTGTGGGTTAGCCAGTGGGAGTAGGCTACTTGGAGAGAGTAGGTCTGGTTTACTGTAACTGCTTCTTGGGTAGGTTAGCTTTCTGCTGATTGAAAATACTAAGCAAATCTGTGATCTTTGGTTGAATTTTTGACCAGAAATGCTTTTCTTCTTAAATTTAAACATACTAGCTTGAGAATCTCAACCTCTAGAGACTCTAGCCTTAGGAGAGCAAAGGAATATGTATTTATACATTTTTAAGGAGTAATTAGGATTTACATTGTTTAGCATTGACACTTCAAATTATTTGTTTACCACGTACTTAAAATATTTTCAAGAACTTACTGCTTTTGATGTGCATTTTAAATTTTCTTTTGCTATGCAATGATATTTGTGGTACATTGTATGTAGTGTTAAGAACTGCTTTCTTCATTGAAATCCTTTCATAAAAATATATGTTTTCTTAGCTTTATCAAATGTAAGCAATATATCCAAGGAAATATTTAGTATTTTAATTTATTATAAGTAAATAGATTACATTTAATAATTTCTATAGCTATAACATTTTCAAAAAGGCATAGATATCAAAAGAGCTTTAATCATTCTGAAAAATAGAAAAAGTAGAGTCCCATTTTTTTGACCTGTAAAATACTCACTTCCTGACTGCTCTGACCCTGTTTGTAGCTCTTTGTGTTGTTTTCTTCATCAGCTATTTCTCACTGAAATTTCTGCTGCCAGCTAGCGTTAAACAGACTGCATATCAAACGATTTATCCTCTCAGTGCTCTACTTTCCAACAGCAGTGGCATCTATCATTTTATTTAATTTCCCAGTAGGCAACCAGGGAGTTATTTCTAATTCTCTGCAGCTCTCAACTTTTGATCATACTCAACTCTAAATTCTGTTTCGCATTTTTCATTTACAGTGTCCAAACCCACTCCTTTCTGTTGTTATAGTGGTCAGTCTATTTGTCCCCGTTCTTATCTGTTGAGCCTTATAATAGGACAAATCTCCAAGCCCAGTTCCACTTTATTACATAAATGAGATTACAAACATTGAACTAATTATCGAACCTTTTTAATACTCCATAAAATAAAACTTCAAAGGATGAAAATTTGTCTCTGTTCTGTTACTCTGCCCATATTGACAACCAAGGATTTATTTTTACTCAACTTGCCCATTCTTGCAGTTCTGTTTACCATTTTTTTCCCCCAGATATATCACACATGTAGAAGTGGTTTTAGTATAGTCCATGTCCTTAAATAATTGTATCAAGGAAAAGCACAGAATTCTGTGGTTTACCTGTGCTACCTATGATCTCATTTGATACAGTAGGTTTTAAAATTCCCATCATCACTGTTTTACATTTGGAGAAAGTGAAATTCACAAAATAACACTTTAGACAAAGCCAAAATTGATTCTGAGGCTGTAAATATGTATATAATTTTTTAAAAATTCTAAAACATGGCTTTACTTCAGTTTGCTTTTTAAACAAATATAGGTTTAAAATTTAGCAATATTGCTGTTAATTTTAATTGTTATACTTCAAATGATATTAAGTTGTGATAGGTGAATGTGCCTTTCTAGTAATTTCAAAACAATAATTTGATTTCATGACTTCACAGCTGAAAACCATTAGAGTGCTTCAATTTCCTGCCTATGGGAACATAAATACAGAAGGAATTTAGATTATTTGCTAAGTTATGCAAATACCTATTACTAAAATTTATCTGTTACATTTTCATGTGGGCTAGGAAATCAGTATTAAGATATCCAACTACCTTCTGTCCCTTGATATTACTTAGATAAATATTCATCAAATATGTCATCATATTTCACATGTTTCCTTTGGTGTTATAATTGTATACTAATTAATATTATTTATACATATTGTTATACTATATTTGCATGTATTGTATCTGTATAATATTTTGAAGAATTGTAAAGACTCAGAAGACCAGGACTGAATTTTTAAGGAATTATTCAGAACACTTGCAATACTAAAAAATTATAGGGAAACATAATTTAAGTCAAGCCTATGTTTCTCAGATCAGGTTATTTTAAAAATGCATTTTTTCTCATTATAAGACAAGTGTATATTTATCATAATATTACAAAGACATAGAAACACAAAAAGAAGAAACTAAAATTACCTGTAGTCCCTCTGCTCAGATAAAACCACCAGATTTTGGTCTTACCATTCTTTTTCCCAACAAATAAAGCAGTATCTGGCACACAGTGGGTCTTAATAAATATAAGAAAATTAATAAATGAGTAATTAGTATATGAACGATGGATTGTAGTATAAACCCTAACTTGATTGTCAAAGTGTCTGCTTCAAAGATGGCTATTTATGATAAATACATTGTTAGCCACAGTAGACGAGATAAAGGTCCGGTCCACCTCCCCTGACTGAAGCTCTTTTGTTTTAGAGATCTTGGTTGATTTCAATTACTGACCATTTGGGCCACTTGCTTTTTCTCTCCCCATGCTTTTAATTCCCATTCTTATTTTTTAAATTGACCAATTGAGTGAACCCACAAAACCCTAGGTTTCCACCCTCAACCCCAATAAAAGCAGAACCCCAGCACTGTGATTGCTAGCTCTCTCTCTCTCTTTCTCTATCAGTGTCCTCACTGTGTGGCTCCCAGGTGTGCTGTGTAATTTGCAGGTCTTATAAGCAATAAACTTTTAATTTTTCAAAGTTTCCTGATGGCTATTGCTGAAGGGCATCTTGCAATCGTAAGAACCACAACATTGGTTATTGAGAGGCTTGAGATCAGCACAAAATATTGATATACACTTATGAATTTTTACAACAAAACTAAGATCATAGAGTAGGCATTGCTTTTAATCCTTTTTCCCACTTACTGAGATATCTCTAGCAATACACATATTCAGTATTCTAGTACCTTTCATATTATTATATGTTTTAAATAGTTTAAGTATCATTTTAATACCCACATCATATGAAAATCTATAGAGATCACTTTAACATTTTTTGAATTAGCACACCATATCTGTCATTGATATTGCCCTGCTTCCAACCTCTACTGGATCCCTGCAAGTCCAGACTGTTCCACCATTGGAGGCAATCCATCCTTCCACCACTGTTTCTAGACTTTATTCCCTGACCTCACACCAGTTTCCTCATAAGAAATTACTTACAATTTCCCAGCAATGCTAAGCTCTTTCACTATGGGAGCCTTACCACACACTTTTCCTTCTGTCACAAATGCTAGTCTTGGCTCCTCCTTCCTGAGAACACACATGAAGCCTTCCAAATGAAAGATTTCACTCCTGGATCCTTTGCCACAGTGACCTTCAGGAGTCAGCACAAATTACATAGAGTAAGTCACCTAATAGAAATGGAGGGACCTGAAATTTTAAGTCAATTCGGAAAGAGAAAAAGAACATTTTCATTTGCAGAGGCAGTTGAAATTCTAGACAAAATTATTTCCCTGTTGTCCCATTAATAAGAATAAGTCATCTGAGTCAATACATTCTTTTCTCCTCTTTAGGAAACAATAGCGTTCAATTCTTCTCTTCTGAGACCCCGTGTGATTGGAGAATGGATTGGTCGAGAAGAGAACGATGCTGACCCACTAGCCGCTGAAATGCTACAGCCCCCAGTTCCAAGAAATAAAAATGAACAATGGGAAAATGAAGATAATAGCTCTAGCCCTGCAGGAAGGTGAGATGAGATGCCTTCTAAGATTCTGAGTATTGTTGATTGTTAAAAGCTAATGGGGAAATAAATCCAAGGGTGTGATTTTGATGAAATGACTTAGCGATTTTATATAGAAAATTATGTTGAGTTCCATATAATATAAAAATTAATTTTTCTGTTTTTAAAATTAAAGTTTTAGTAGATTTGCTTTTAGATTTGGTTTTAATTTTTTCTTTATATTTAAGAAAATCACCATCTCTTTGCTACTAAAACCAAATAGAGAAATAATTTCAAAGACATAGGCTGTCAGTCAAGACCCACTATATTGCTAAGCAGGGAGTGGCTGACTATTAAGAACTGGAGATGAAGGGCTTCTCATTTACCAGAGAGATGTAGTTGATCAAGGAGAAGAAAACTATTAAATGTATAATAGCCCACACGAAGCAGAGTTAATGTAGAATAAGAGAGAAAAACCTTGGTTTAGAACGATTTAAATTTAGAGTTCGTAACTATGAACATAATTCTTTTCATTTTCTATGTTTAATTTTGGAAGTATTTATGATTTGTGAATTTGAAAGTCCATATTCCACTTAGTTCTTTGATGCTCAAAATGGTGGTAGGAGATGCTGATAGAAGTGAAGCAGTTTTGAAATGTCCAGATCATATCTATTAGAAAAAGTATATTCAGAACCACCTTTTTCTTGTTTTGTAATACCAACTGCAGTGAGTAAAAACCCCAAAATGAAAACCTCCACAAGGAAGTTGGAGTGAAAAAGCATTATGGAGGCATGTTTTACACAAGCCTGAGAAAATGGGTTTAAATTAAACTCATGAATTCAATGTGGGAGAGCCAAAACTTTCTTTGGGTGCTACTAGTCAGCTAGTAGCACCGAAGAGTTTTTCCTACACATAGTATAGCCACAGTAACTTTGTATTTCCTACATTAAATTTAGCAGCAACCGATAACTATTCTTTCTCAAGGAGAAAATTGTATTTTCTACAATGTAATAGCTTTCAGGGGTTTTTTACTTTGACTTATCACTTGGCTAGAAGGAAGGAAATTCAGAATACTCATTAATGTGCTTCAGGCATATAGAAAATTGATTCTATTTCCATGAGAAATAACTTTTAAATTATTTAAATAGTTGAAGTGTCCTGTGTAAGGAGAAGAAAACCATTTTAAAAAATCCATTTACCTTCTTTTGTGAAATGCCAGATCAATTTCACCTGTCAATGAGGGTAATTTTATTTTTAATACCAGACTTATGAAACCCACTAGACCTTTATCTTTAGTCATTGCTGGATCTTTAATGTAAAGTAGAGAAATGTCAACTTTCATTTTGCTTTCATTTAGTCATAATAATAATCGGAGCTATTTATTGCAAATGTTAGTGCTTCTATTTTCTTCCTAGCTTCAGTGAGCTCTGATTCCCTCTTGAATACCCAATAAAGAGAAATCTTCCTTCAATCCTAGTCAAATCCCTTTCCCAGAAAACTCAACCCATGAGGAGCTCTCTCAAGTATTTGTTGTGAAAAGTTGTTCTTAGTGTTACTGTTCTCTATCTTTAAATTATGAATTGAGGTATTCCCTATGAATTGAAGACAGGTGAAATCCCACCCCAGTGCCCCATCAGAGCAGAAAGAATGCATGCATATTTGAACTTAATTTAAAGAATAGCAATAAACTATGGGTTAGAAACTGTATCTCTCCCATCTTCTAATACCAAACAGGATTCCGAATTTATACCAGGAACTCACATAGCATCAGATTTGACTTGGATGAATAAAAATGGATTGGGGAGAAATTTTTTGACTCTGGAGGCTATAACTAAAGCATTAGATTTTGTCTTTAAATAGTAATGAACTTGTAGTATAACAGTCTTCAACATTAACAGGCTAAGTGGTATTCTAGGCTTTGGAAGAAGATTTAATTTTCAAGGATGACTTCTTCCATTTTTCTCTCCCCTACTGGGCCTGGCGCATTGTCATTACCAATAGACATCTGTTATGTGAGTGAAGGAGGCACATAGAAGACTGTGAGTAGACATCTGCTAAATAAAGCTTATTTATAAGAAGGGTTGTTTGTAGTCTATCCTAACTTTTTGCCCTTTCCTCTTACAGTTTTTCCTGTTGTTAATTGCTCAAGTCTTATTTGAATGGCTGTCATTACAACACTCCATCTCTAGTGCATAGCCAACTTTTCTCTTTAGGTCTTGCATATGGAATGTTGTATGAAGAGGGTCAGCAACTTTAGTACACAGAGCTGTCACCTGAAGGGTTAAGTGCTGGTTAAAATTAAAGCAGTTATGAGGGCCTTATGGAGAAACTAATAGGATAAGACAAGAGCGACTGATATGTAGTCCCTGACTCCTCCGTGGTCTCTGGATGGACCCAAGAGATCGGTGAATCTCTTGAAATTAAATTATGTGGACAATGTTCTGCGCACATGGGCATTTTCCTGATACATCTTTCTTAGATTTTCCAAAAGGTTCTATTAAGTAAGTTTAAGAAAGAAATTAAAGCATCTAAGCAAGAAAAAGAACAGGGATTTATAAACGAGAGAGGTGAATACATAGGGGAATGATTGAAGGCTTTCTGATACTACTGGTTGGCATGAATTGCTGTGACTTATCTAGCCATTTAGTGGGAAATCCTGTGTGTTTATTGCACATTTAAAGATATTAAAAATCACATGTTGATAATGTAAATATAACTAAAAATTGAGTGTAATAGATCTATATAATTCTGTTTTAAGCCATCTTTTTTTTCTATTTTAAGCCATTTTAATTAAACTTTGCAGTAGCTGGGTAACGGATTTCCTAAAATTACTAGCTAAATTTGTAGTGTGAGTTTGTAAATAGGCTTATCAAGCTTTGAAAGCCTAATGAAGCTCCTCTGAGCTTAACCACTTTATTAAAGCAAGAATAATATCAATAAATATTATAGATCTGGTGAATTGGCTTTATTTGTTAAGTGAGCATTGTTATTAGATGGTAAATATGCCATAAAATGAATAGAAAATCTTACAATTTAGAAATATGTATTAAATATTAAAATAAAAGCTAAATTCACTTTCCATTAAGAAATGTTTCTTTTCATTAAAGCTCCTAATTGCTTCCGATGTGTTTGTTAACAAAGCCTGGAAATGCTCCCCTTCTTTTAGAGCTTCCTCAATTGGCAGCAAGAGACAAATAATAAACAAGTAAATATACAAATATATACCATAAATTCAAGTAGTGGTAAGTGACAAGATGGGAAATAAACCAGAATAAGAAGGAAGAAAATTAATAAAGGGCACGATTTTACATAAGAAGTCCAAGGACAAAGAACCTTAACATTGTCAGATTCTGGCTATTGTGGACATGATGGAAAATATGTAATACATATGTCAGAGACTGAATTAAGCTTAGTAATTTAGGGATATTCTAATATGTAAATTTTAAGCGGAAAGAATATTGATTAATCAAAAATTTGTCAAAGGAATCAAAGAACAAAGGCCTTAAAAATATCTAAAACATACAAAGAATGTACTTATGACTCACACATTTCTTCTTTAAAGCCAAAATGTATGTAACTAAATCATGCATTTATTTCAGAATGTTGATGAGGTCATTTTGATGTGTTCAAAATTTGTTCTTTCTGATTTATTCATTTATTTCTTTAAGAAATACATATCCTAACTCAAGTTATTATTTTATGAAACACATTGCTAGTTACCTATGGACTAATAGACTCATAGGTGGTCTAAGACAGGCAACATTTTGGACTTAGTGTCTAGGACTCATAGCCTAGCACTATCTTCATGACCAAACCATGTATTTTAATGAGACTCTGGGAAACACTTGCTTCAACCTTCATGAAATGATCTTGGTCATTTTTCGTTATTGAATAGGAGTTATGCATTTATAATCTGCCATTTGTTCTGTATCTTCGACATCCCAATCTACATAGTTTTCCTTTTTCTATTTCACTACCAATATATTTCCCTCGATTTTCATATCTGTCAAGTTGGAAGACTCAAATACATCTTCTTAAATTAATTATTACTTTATTTAGTGTGTTAAAAATGGGGTTCAGGAAGAAAAAATGAATTTATGCTAGATACTGGGTGAAAACAATATGAAAAAGAACATCCTAGATTCAAAGTACTTACTTTCTTTTTTTTCTTTTTTCAAAGTACAGACTTTCAAATGAGGAGAATGACAAGGAAATATGTCTTATTTCTGTAGTACAGCTACAATCCCTGGAATATAAAAAGCACTTAATAAATATCTGCTAAATTAATTATGAAAACATCACATCTAGACATGTAAAAAAAAAAAGAGCTCTTATACATAAACCAAAATGCAACAATTCAGTGTGAAACTTTTTATGATCTCTTCAACAACCTGGGCCTTATTGCAAAGAGAGTCCTTTAATTTCTGACTAGAGTCGAGAAGAAGGGCTGATTCTACCTGCTAGGCTGCAATGGTGAACTAAACAAGCTTAGGAGATTGGTCAAGAGAGGAATAATCCAGTTTTCCACCAAAAAGAGCACCTGGGGTCAGATAAAACTAATACTTACCAACCTGTGTTCAGAAGCAAGAACGTGAAACAAAATATAGCAGGGTCAGGCACCCAGGGAAGAGTGGGGTCAGGAGGAGGGGAACAAATGGTCAGAATGCAGGCCATCAGGAGGGGGAGGAAGTTTCCACCTGGAGAGGTAAGCTGAGGTGGGGGGGTGGACATTAAGCCATCCTTTTCCATCTGATCTGGTTTAGAATTTATCTTTTTGAACCAAAGTAAAATGTAGTCCTAGAGTGTATTAACATCACATTGAAGTATTTTTTTTATTTTTCTTTTTAATTTTTTATTATGTTATGTTCGTCACCATACAGTACATCATTAGTTTTCGATGTAGTGTTCCATGATTCATTGTTTGCGTATAACACCCAGTGCTCCATGCAATACGTGCCCTCCTTAATACCCATCACTGGGCTAGCCCATTCCCCTCTGAAGCCCTCAGTTTGTTTCCCAGAATCCGTAGTCTCTCGTGGTTCATTCCTCCTTCTGTTTACCCCCCCTTCATTCTTCCCTTCCTTCGCCTACTGATCTTCCTGCTATTTCTTATGTTCCATAAATGAGTGAAACCATATGATAATTGTCTTTCTCTGCTAGACTTATTTCACTTAGCATAATCTCCTCCAGTCCCGTCCATGTTGCTGCAAATGTTGGGTAATCATTCTTTCTGATGGCTGAGGAATATTCCATTGTATATATGGGCCACATCTTCTTTATCCATTTGTCTGTTGAAGGGCATCTCTTCTCCTTCCACGATTTAGCTATTGAGGACAATGCTGCTATGAACATTGGGGTGCATATGGCCCTTCTCTTCATTACGTCTGTGTCTTTGGGGTAAATACCCAGTAGTGCAATTGCTGGGTCATAGGGTAGCTCTATTTTTAACTTTTTAAGGGACCTCCACACTGTTTTCCATAGTGGCTGTACCAACTTGCATTCCTACCAACAATGTAGGAGGGATCCCCTTTCTCCACATCCTCTCCAACATTTGTTGTTTCCTGCCTTGTCCATTTTTGCCATTCTAACTGATGTAAGGTGGTATCTCAAGGTGGTTTTGATTTGAATTTCCCTGATGGCTACTGATTTTGAACATTTTTTCATGTGTCTGTTAGCCATTTGTATGTCTTCATTGGAAAAGTGTCTGTTCGTATCTTCTGCCCATTTTTTTGATTTATTTGTTTCTCGTGTATTGAGTTTGAGAAGTTCTTTATAGATCTTAGATACCAGCCTTTTATCTGTAGTTTCACTGAAGTATTAACTGCTCTTCTTCCTAAGGCCCCTTTCTGATTCCCTTTCTTTCTGTGTGGGATATTACTGCTCAAGGAAAGACATGTAAATATCTAGGATGCTGCACATTGTGTTCGTTGAGCACATAATGATATTAGTTACCATTTAGTGGCTGCTGTGTGTGCTTTTTATCTCTTACTTCATTTCATCCTCATGAAACTATCTGTATTTTAGGCATAAGGAAGCTAAGTCCCAAAGTAGTTGCATCACTGTCCCAAGATTGTACAACTATTAAGTAGCTGAGCGAGTCTCTCTCGCTGCAAATTCTGTGCCCTTAAATGCTTTGCTATGCCAGCTTTCTTCAGAAAGGAGTTCTAAGAATTAAAGTTTTGGTTTGAAGTCAGGATGAGAGGGAGCCCAGAACCCTAAGTGTTCATAGAAAGACCCTACACCCCACCCCTCTCCATCCCACTTACCACTTGTCTGCAGTAAGAGCCCTGCTTCCCTGAGGCAGGGTGCTATTTTCTCTCTAATGTTGTAGTTTTCACTTCTACAGTCTATATGTTACAGAGCTGGAAAAGAGGAAGGTGTCATCCTTGCTCCCCTTTCCTGCTTGCAGACCTTGCTGTCTCCCTTCCCCCTAAAAAAGCCTCTGGCTCTGAATTTCATGTTTTACACATGGTAATCTTCCACCACTTCTTGTAGCAATAATTTATCAATTCCCAGGTCATTCCCTTTTTCCTAAATACGCAAGCATCTGGCTCAACTGTCACTTTCCCCAACACCCTTCCTATCTTGATGGAGTTAGTATCTCACATTGATGATTCTTCCCCAAACCTAGCCTCTGCTTCCTTTGCCTACTCTTCACCACTGATCCTGAATTCCACCTACTTCAGTCACTTATTCCCTCTGTTATATCTAGGCCTCATGATTATGAACTGCAAACCCTAATGTCAATATCTATATATTTCACTCTGGCTACACCTCCTGTCTTTCTAGTTCATTCCCTGTGGTACCCAGCAGTAATTTACTGGGACCCAAATATGCTGGTTCCACTGAGTTTTCCTTGCCACTCATCCAGTTTTTATTTCTGGCTCATTATTGTGATCTTTTTATTGAATATACGCTAGTTCCCTTACCTCTCTTGTCCTTTGTTTCTCCTGTGTGGTAAAACTATCCTATTTAAATCTAATTCTTTGCCTGTTCTGTGGCTGAACTGGCATAGACTGGAGAAGAACACATGGCCACACTGACTGGTATCACTGTGAATTCATGACCACCAAACTTCAGGAGGTCATTGATCCTGCCCACAGGTACTCTGCATTCACCTAGTCTGTTCACATGTCCATGCTCCTCAACGATGATTGCATGCCTTTTCTTGTCTCCTCAAACCTCCAGCACTTCTCATGTTCAACTAATGACCCTTCCAGGAATGTAAATGTCATAGTCACTCTGGAAAACAATATGGGAGTTTTATATAAAACTAACCATGCAAATACCATATGACCCAGCAGTTGCACCCTTGGGCACTTGTCTCAAATAAATGAAAACTTATGTTCACACAAAAGCACGTATACGAATGTTCATAGCAACTCCATCATAATAGCTAAAAAACTTAACTGAGGTGTCCTTCAATGTGTGAATGGTTAGATGAACTGAAGTATATCCATGCCATGGAATACTATATAGCTAAGAAAAGGAATGGATTATTGATACATGCGACAGCATGAGTGAATCTCCAGGGATTTAGACTGCCTGAAAAAAGCCAGTCTTAAAATTGTATGATCCCATTTATATAATATTCTTGAAATGACAAAAATAAAAGAATGGAGAATAGACTAGTGGTTGCCAGGGATTAGAGATGGGGAAGAAGACATATGGAGGAAAGCAGGAGTGGTTAGAAAAGAGCCTTGTGGTGTTTGAAATGGTCTGTATGTTGATTCTGGTGATGGATATGTGATACACAAACCTACACAAGTACTAAAGTTATCTAGAACTAAATAGACACACGGGCATACACACACAAATGAGTACAATTAAAATGGGAAATCTGAATAAGATTGGAGAATCATATTATTGTCAGGATCCTGGTTATAATATTGCACTATAGTTTTATAAGATAATGTATTGAAGGAAACAGTGTAAAGAGTGCACAGGATCTCTCTGTATTATTTCTTAGAACAACATGTAAATCTATAATTATATCAGAGCCAAAAAATTGATTAAAAATGTTAGTGATTTGTTGAAAACACCTTGAGATTTTTTATTGTCCACCTCCCCTAACAATCTTTCAGCAAAGGACATTAGTATCCACTGATCATTCTTGCCTGAACAGTTACTATAATGTCGGTGGTTGCCAAATGGTGATTTTCTAATTCTGTCATTCCTTCTACATTTATTAACTAACATTAACATGCAAAAATAAGTGCTTTTTTCTCCCTATTTCCTCTGACCTTCTCTAACATATTCACCGTAACTTGGAGGTGAACCAGTGAGGTGGGGCTGATTGATCTTTGCCCACTGATGACATACAATGTCATTTTGCTGTTTCCATCCTCTTCTTAAACAGTGTTGAACCTGGTACTTCTATTAAGACAGCTTGAAATGTTCTGATATGTGCCCTGAAAAAGTTTCAAAAATTTTGTTTTTGTTTTTTACCAAGCTTCCTCTGCATTTTGGCCTGGTGGCAGTGGGGACAATACATTTAACCCACTTGCCTTATGGGCCTTCCTTCTGAATACCTTTTAAAAAGGTTATCTTTCCATCCTGCCTGGGGAAGACTTCCTCTACATCACGTGTTTTTCTTTTATGGGGTGCCATTTGGCATTTCCTTCCTTTGGGCAATAACATGAAAAGAAATTGGATTGCAGAGAAGAAAAGAACTTTGGGACAGTTTTTGAAACTATGTATGATTGTTGTTTGGACTTGTAAGTTGTCCAGTCAGATACCATCTCGAGAAGTTGGGGGAGAGAGACCATGAAAGACAGCATTTGCCCAAAGGAGCCCAGCTTTATCACAAAGAAACTCTTCCAAATTTACAAAGACTCTCTAGACTGGAAGAAACTGAGAAACATTTAATTGCCAGTTCTGGATCCATCCTTTCTTTTACCTCATCCTACCCCAAGATCTAGGCAGCATGATAGGAAAATGAGGAAATTTATTTTAATCAGAAATTAAAATTTTCTGGTATGTGGGTGGCTCAGGTGGTTAAGCAGCAGACTCTTGATTGCAACTCAGATCATGATTTTAGGGCCCTGGGTTGAGCCCTATGTCACACTCCGTGCTCAGTGGGGAGTCTGCTTGAGGATTCTCTCTCTACCTCTCCCCCTGCTCGTGCTCTCTCTCAAATAAATAATCTTTTTTTAAAAAAGAAATTAAAATTTTCATTTAAAATAATCTTGTCAAGGGTGCCTGGGTGGCTTAGTCGGTTAAGCTTTCTGCCTTTGGCTCAGGTCATGATCTTGGTGTCCAGGGATCAATCCCCACGCTGCGCTCCCTGCTAAGTGAAAAGTCTGCTTCTCCCTCTCCCCCTGCCCCTCCACTTCACTTGTGCTCTTTCTCTTTCTCTCAAATAAATAAATAACATCTTTTAAAAAATAATCTTGTCATAGTATGTTAAAATAGTTATCCCATTACATTCATTTTGTTTCAAATGGATTTGTTTGTAAGTCAAGGAATTTCACATAATAATCTGGACTTTCTGCTTCCTCTTTCTAAAAAAATTTTTAAAAATCCATTAACAGTGGGCCTGCATTACGACATGGTGACAACTGGTAGGAGCTGATTATCACCTCCCCCCTTAAATGGGGCAGGAGTGTCAGTTTGCCATATATCTCACCTATACCCACTTGGGAGTTGGTTAATGAGGTACCAAAGGATATCTAGGAAAGAAGACAGTCTATATTTCTGTTATCCTTAGGGAAAATATTACTAATATGAGTATAATTTTATATAGCAAAATAATCGAATGAAAATTTGGTTGTAGGTTTCTTTATTTACCACAGCTAATTGATAGAGTTGTCATTATTCAAAACTAACATGGAAATATTTCTTCAGCTTAAAGGTGGAGCCCAAGACTAAAGGATTAAAACAGCAGCAGCAGCAACATAAGAAACTTCTGGCAGCAATGCTCTCTCAAGATTCTTTTGAGTCTCTCCACAGCCCTACCCCATCTGTAACAGAAGAAGATATTGATAATGAAGATGATGCAATGGAATTGCTGGGTAATTTTAAAAATTAATAATTTCTCTTTTTTTTCTTCTTTGGCATTGTAAAAATGTGTAGTGATTAAGAGATTTTAAAGTTTCTGAGTAGTTTTGTCTTAGGGGAAAGAAATCATTTAACACAGACTTTATACATTAGCCTTTCATGAAGTTGCATGTAAGAACTAAGGTGAAATCACCAAGCATGTGACGTATTTATTAGACTGTATTTTGTGCTTTGTATATGCAGCACTTTACCTTCTGACTCTACTCAAGCTTTATTCCATGTGCAATTGTGATAAAAATTCAAGTCTGTCTGCTTTATTCTCTGATTATGATTTTCTTGATCACATCTTTTGTCTATAAAATATACCCAAAATACATATTTCAGCCCTCATCCCAAGATGTTCCCCTGCTGTTTCAAAGATGTTTTAGAAAAATGCAGTAAAATATAGAGAAGCAGATAGTAAATTAGTGTTTTATGTCTTCCATAAGTTATAGGAGAGTTTGTAAGATTTCAATGTTTTTATAGGCTTGTTATTTTCATGAAAATCCTTATTAGTGTTGTATGTAGGGAACCCTTTATATCTTAAATGAAGTAAATTTATGTTTTTTATTTTACCATAAATCTTTGGATAGCAGTTTTTTAAAATTGAACTTTCTTTTTATTCTAAGTCATTAAAACAATTCCCAAATATTTCATAACCATGTACTAAAGTGAATAATTAATATAATCATTTGAAAGCTCTGAATTAGTTTAACATAGAATAAGGAGTCCCAGAAAATAAATAATGTAATCATTTGAATGAAAGCTGCAAATAAGTTTAACATAGAATAAGTAGTCTCAGAAACATAGACATTTGAAAAAATTTTTTTTCTAAACAGCTTCCTGGGTTTTAAGTGTTTATGGCAGTAAAATATTATCATGATAAAAAATGGTATAGGTCTCCTTGCATAGTCCTACAAAGGTGTTATTTCCTTAGTAATGGCAAGGTCACTGACGTTTTCTGATATTATAATATTGCATTCATTCTAGCATTGAGGAGACTGTCATGGCATTTTCACTTCATGCTGTTCATCTTTTTTTTTTCTTTTCTGTTAAGAACAATGAAGTCTGGGTGTTTTTTAAGGAATCTCATCTCCCCACCTCCAAATCACTAATGTGGTGGATGTGCCAGATGTTGTGGTACCCTCATTCAGCTTCAATTTAGCCAATGTTTACTAAGCACTTACCATGTGCTAAGCACTGAGCTCAGTCCTAGGGACGTAAAAATAAAATAATCATGGGTCCTGTTTGCAGGAACTTTACATTTCTAGTATTTGAGATAAAAATGTAAATACATCATTCTAGTAGTTTTTGCTACAGGTGCTAATTTGATTAAGCACACAGTTTAATGTAGGGATAACACCTAATGAGGAGATAGGGGTAGTGACCAGGGAATGTTTCATAGAGAAACTGATTCCAGTGGTGAGCTGAGTTCTGGAGGACAAGTAGATGGAAGTTCAGGAGGCAGAGTGTGGTCATTACCCTTGTAGGTTTGCACTTGCAGGAATGGACTCTTTTGCTGTTGTGCTCCATAACTGTGCCTATAAATTGTTCCTTTGCTTTGGTCAGTAACAGTGAAGGGGGCAAGTGTTGAACCATGACTGTCAATGGAAGGGCCAGGAGGTTGTTCACATAACATCAGTGTTGGCTTTGGTACATCAACATTGGTTCGTGCCGATAGTGTTCTCTTTCTCCTTTCCTTTACATGACAGCTCTTGGTCAACTGATATCCACAGGAAGGCAGTTATCCTTAACTTGCAAAGATAATCTTTTGAAGAAATCCAGGCATGCTCCAAATCACTTTGGATTTCCTGATAGCCTCAGGAGTATCTCATCAGAGTGGAGGAAATCATAAACTTCAGTGATATTGAGGAGTTCCTTAAGAAAACTCAGGTGTCACTCTGTGCTGGTACACCCTAGATCTCAGCTCCTCTGAAGTTTCCAGTCTCCGAAGTTAAAGACCAGACTGTTAGGTTTTGGAGACTATCTAGTGTGAACAGTTAATAGCTGGTCTTCATTTTTTTTTTTTTCATTTAGATATTTTAGTCTGTGATCTGAGAAAATTTAAGAATGAGAAATATTTGAAAGTTTGGACTTTCTCCATGTAACTCCACATATCTCAGCATAGGCAGCTGTAGAATACTAATGCTGGTCTCTAGATTATGAGATTTCTCTGCCATGACATGGAATGTCCCAGGTCCACTGGGCTATCCTCTAAAATAATCCCATATGCAATTGTGTTGCCTAGTTGTCTCGGTGAACAAAGGTCATATAGCAGAAAATTGTATCCAAAAGATTGTTTTGCCCAGAAGTTCATTAATTATGTAAAATGGTATTTGGATGTGAAATATATTTGTCTTTAAGATCCAAGTATACCTATCCATTCAATTATTTAGAAAATTTATATTTAAAATATAGGCTCAGTTTTCTTCAAAAGTAGTATATATAAATTCATGACTTATAATTTTACTTATGCATTTATCTAAGATGATGGTTAATCTCTTACATGAAATCAAATAGTGTACATGAAAAATTTCAGTTAATACAAAAGTTAAAATTTTTTTCAGTCATGATATAGTAATGGATGAATGATTAATATGGATGAGTATGGGTGTAAAGTAAAATGATTATTAAGTTATTCAGTTTTAAGACCTGACATCTTCAATAGCCCTATACGTCTCTATTAATTTCCCAGTAGATTTCAATCCCTACAACTAATCAATTGATGTGATATTGCTAAATCAATTTAGAAACTATATAATGCCCTTTTAATATTATATTTCAATCATATTGTTCATTGTTAAAAAATTTTAAGACCATATTTTTTGAAACCCTGATCCCAGAGAAACATATGCAATTGTACATATTTGAGGAAAATACAAATGCTGAGTTCCTGAAAATTATTTGAAATCAAATTTTAGTACAAAGAATCATTGTAAAAAGCAAGAGACATCTGGTATTTAAAATATCTTTTGCAAATCTGCAACATTGTGTAGAATGAGTTTGCTATAACTGTTTTCAGTGTATAACTTGTCTATATCGGGTATAACTGGCTGAAAAATTTATTGTGCATGAGAGTAGTCTGTACACTTTGTGAAGTGATAAATAAATGAGAAGTATAATTATTAGTTAATGATAGTGTAACAAAGGATTGTTCTTCAGTAAAATTGGCTGAAAGGGGAAAAGAAGCCTTTCAGTTAATAAGTAGAAGTCAGTAAAACTTCTTACCTTAATTTGTTTGTTAAGGAGTCTGGCACTGATAATACATATTGGTTAATATTTAATTATTCACGGTTGTTTAATTGTGTGTTTTTGGATTTCTACCAAGTGTATTGGGCATGTGAAAATATAGTACATACAGCATCTATAATTTTTTAAATAGATTAAATACCGTAAGATTGCTTTAAATACTACTTTTAAATTCATAGCACAAAAGTAGTTTAATATGGAGTTAATATATACCAGAGAATAAAATATCCAAATTTCTGGAATTTTAAGATATAATAATTTAAACACCACTGAAATTGGTGCTCTAATTACAGAAGACATTGAATAAAGTATCTGCCAACTCATCTCAAAGTAAATAGTTCTCATCTTCAAATATAAGATATTCCCAAATATTTTAGTAACTATGCTGGAAATTAATGATCACAATGATTAAATTTGCATATTTTTGGAAGTTATTAAAATCAATAAATTTTTAAAAGTAGAAAGACAAATTACAATGGTACAGCAAGGAATTTATAAAAAGCCTATATGTATCTTTTAGTTCATTAACTTTCACAGAAAATTTGAGGAACTTCACTAATATAAAAGATATTTCAGCTTGTAACTGTAAGCTCATTTTCCTTACATGAATTTTTTATTTTTTTCTTGATGAAGTGCTAATTTCAATTATGTGTTTGATTATCTTCTATATAATTTATACTCCCTTGAAAATATCAGAATTATTTGAAAGGCACAAGTATTATTCTTACACATTTTAGTATATTACTTAAAAAAATTTTTTTTTGGCTTTCTCAGAATTGATGATGAGGCAAATATCTAAAAACCACATTCCAGAGATGCTAAAAAAGGAAAACAGCATTAGTCATGATTTATACTTTCTGGTCTTAGAAAGGATAATCATACAAATATAATTAAATAATCATATAAAAATTAAAACTAACATTGTATTACCAAAAGCAAACAAGGTGATTACAAATATATTTTATTTGTTTTTAATTTAGTAATTAAGAACAAGTATAATTATACTGGTATTCTTTGCAGAATACAGTAATTTCTAAATTTCTAAAACCCTAATATCTTACCAGATTATGTAAAACATAAACTTAATAGCAGAAAGCACCCATATTTGCAGAATAAAAACATGTATTTCACTTAATGAAAAATGGATGCTGTCATTCAATGATGTTAGAAAAAGATGGGAGACAAACTTAAATATTAAAAAAAAAATCTATCTACCTACCTATCTTTATACTTATATTCTAATAATATTAAGTATGTAAACTAGTCTAAAGCACATATAAACTTTGTTTCCTTTGAGTATTGATCATTGGGAATATCAGAATAATAGAAGAGTTATCACTTTAAAATGAAGATTCTTTGTGGAAAAGATTCTTTTAAAAAAGTCAAGAACTTTCCAAAATTAAATTTGTGGATCCTTTAATATTATCTGTAAAGTTCCTTTAAATAATGCTTAGAAACTCATTCAGCATAGTACCAAAATAACTTAGTATGGAATTAGTACATATTAGAGATTAAAATATTCCAAATTTGTGGAGTGTTAAGGTATAGCAATTTTGAGGACCACTGAAGTCAGTGAAATCTAGAACATACTGAATAAAATAATGCCCAGATCATCTCAGTCTAAGTAGCTCTCTTTTTAAAATACAAGACATTCTCAGAAATTCCAGTAATTACATTGCGAGTTGATGACCACAATTACCCAAACATTATAAAAAATCTGCACATATATTTTAAAGGTTCCCTAAATGAATTAATATAATTGAAAAACTAGGACTTTGTGCAGATGTATGAAAATATCTTTCACATGCTCAATAATAAATATTAACTCCTGTTGAGCTGTGTGGTATATTGTAACAGAAATTCTCTGAAATGCCCCTGCTATAGAGTTTGGTCCTATATTTTTGAATTCTAACTTCAGCTTGCTTTAGAGACATCCTTGCCTTCACAAATGCCAAGAAAGTTCAGGTTGAAGTGTCTTCTAAGTGGAGTTGAATAGCACTGTGTTTGTCTCTCTGGATTACAATGGCAACATTTGAGAAAATCCACTCAGACACATTTTTTCATTCAGCAAATAACATGCACCTGCTATGTGAACAGTACTAATTCATATTAATATACAGCACTAGGAATATTACATCTTTTATTTTTCTAATTACTTGATCTCTTTGGGCTCTAAGAGAACTGTGAATCTGGTGAACATTGGCATCTATATAGAACCAAACAATTTGTAGATTTTTGCTTCAACTCCCAATTAGTCCATTAATTAATTCATTCATGGCTTATCAATTTCTCCACTTACAAAGTGACTCTGCACGTTCCTGGGAGTTCACATTTGCACAAATATGAGTATGTTTCATGAAATATTAATTATTCAGGGATGATTCTCAAAATTTGGTTTGCTTAAGAAGCTTATTTTAAATAAAAATTCCAGTCCCCTGTATCCCCAATTTTTGGTTCATTAGATTTTAATACAGCCCATGAATCACCATTTTCCAACAGGAATGCCCTTCCTCCTGTCCTTTAAGAAATTCTGTTGTAGGCGATCTGTACAACATACAATGAGAAACTCCAATCTAGAAGGTATGGTCAATGAAATTTTTTGTTTTTTGATCTAATATATCGTGAAGCAAGGAATAAAATTGTAGAAAGTGTGATTTTTATAATAAAAAGAGCGTGGAATAGAGGTTTCTGAGTTAATCAAACTATTTTCCTGAAAAGAAGGAAAAGTCTTTCTAAGAAGCTTTGGTTACTGTAGTTTGTATTACTTATTATTTCTGTCTTCCCTCCTGATACCATATTTTATAGGAGCGCTTGAAAGATGAACTGCTAGAGTACAAAAATTACATAAGTTATGAAATGATTCAAGCACAGACCTGTGCACATGGCTTTGTTGAGCTTCTGTTTTATCATATTATTATTCTAAACACTTTTTAGGATTCTGACTTTGCTTTTGTTAGATGTAACTCATAGCCCCCTTCACTGTCTTCTAGAAGTATTCGTTTTGTGTTTGGAATTGCATTTGTGGTTCATTTTCTTCATTCTTCATTTGTGTTTCTTTTTAACAAAATATTGGAACATTTACAAATGATAACTGGCATTTACGTGTAGAGATTGTCTTTTAAATAAATATAAACTTGCATGTCACTAAAAACATACATCATCCTACATGATTTATGGCATTTAATAAATTTTTTTTTCTTTAAAAATTTTTTCTAGTGGTGAAAGTAGATCAGTATAGCAGAATAAAGTCAAGAGTTTGAAAATAAAATCTAAACCCATGGACACGTTATTGACAATTGTCCTGCATCTCAATTGTAGACCTGCATGAAAATTCCTTTATTTCAGAGATAGCTGTTTCAGTATATTTGTAAATAAGTTGTTTAATACGTATTTCCCACTTTGAAATAAGTTACAAATTGTTTGGCTTATAACAGTAATATTAGTTAATGTGCTTTTTCATATTTAGGTCATAGCTTTTCACTGAGTATCTTGCAAAGGTGTGAGCCACATTGTGATGTGATTATTGAGCTAAAAACTCTTAAGACCAACCTTAGCCCTCATGCTGCCTTTTGCTAGTTTTGTCACCTGAGCTACAAGTGCTTACTTATAAAATGCTGGTAACAACTTCAACCTTCCTGTCACATAGGGATGTAGGAATAAAAATGGGATGTTCTCTGAAAATGCTTTTATTATTATTTTCTTTTTGTCACGCCTAACAGGAATATTTCAAAAGAAGACACTAGAATTTATAGATGGAATTTTCCTTCCAAGGAAATTTATATCCTCCAATCCCATATACATTTTGTCTAGTTATAAGCAAAGAAAAAAAAATAGCTTTCTGTAGCTTTGGAAATACCTACTAACAGTAAAATTGAATTTTTCCCACAAGATAATACAATCAAAGGCTTGAAGAGAAAGGAGGTAAAACTACAAATGTATTTGCAAGCCAAAAAAATTGATATATCAATACAATGCATTACATTCTTTATTTTTAACATGGATATTTAAGCAAGGGCAAACACTGATGTGATTTGGTTAAGGACAGAGCAAATTACTCCACTGTCTTTAATTTTCTTACACATAAATGTGTAATTTCTAGGAGGAAAAGAAAAATGTTTTTGCTTACATAAGAATATTCACTAGCATAAGTTGAGCTGGGAGCATGAATAGGAGATAGGAGGGAGAGACAAAGATGAGATATATAAGAACTAGAAATTCGTACTGTACGTTTACATGCTTTGTGTAAATAAAACCATAAAAGTGTTGAAAAACTACAAGCTTTAAAAACTCTTCAATTACATTAATAAGTATGAAAATATTGATACAGTACAATTTTCATGGTTTTACATTAATTCATTGTATAAACAAATCACAACCAATTTGAAAATCAGTGTTAAATATTATTAGGGTTTTGTTGCTTTTGAAATAAACTTTCCCATTTCAAATACATAATGGTGATGTTATGCTTCAAGATGATTTGTTTAGCTGTGGTATTGTTTTTCATACAGTTTGACTGAATTTAAATTAGTTTTGTATTCTATGTAAAAGCCATTTGAAAGTGGTGCCAAAATCACTATTTTATTGTATTTTTTTCTTGGTTGAAAATATGCAACAGAGTGTTATTAACTTAGCAGTTATTTACATGTTGACATAAAAAACAATAGGCATGAAAGAGGTATTAAAACTGTTCTTTGAATTGTTTAAAACTTCTTGTCTAACTACAGTAATCTGTTTAGATTTCTGTGTATTACAATATCACTGATATTTAATCATTTCTAAATAGAAAACTAAAATTATTGAAGTTGGAATATTGAATACACAGTAATAGAGGAGTCACAGAACTTGTCAATTAATTTCAATATCTGAAAACAATAGTTTTTGTAGTTTCATTCAAGATTTTTAAAGGTATTTTAGAAATACATTTTTCAAAATCTGAAATATTTAAACTGGTTCTATATAGGAATTTCTTTTAGAATAAAAGTATTATGATTTTCTTTTTTTAATAGTCTTCTAATGCATAATTTCAAAAAATATTCTTACCAATCATGAAAATATTTTTTAAGTTGCTCTAAAACTTTTAAATAGAAGGGCACTATGGAACACAATGGGAAAAAATATGACACTGTTCTAATGGAGGTAAATTAAATTTAGAGATTTTATTTTACTTTTCAACATTTTAGTTTCTTTCTGCAAAAGATGATTGAATGCCTGATATAAATATAGAATGAATTTACTTATATCAGAATTTAAATGTAAAATTTCATTTAAATTTTTAATTTCTTTAAAATTTACTCTGTTAGGAATTGTCAGAAGGGGGTTTATTAGGCCAGCTGGTTTTCATCTTTTAAGTGCTGTCATATTTACTTTTTAAATTACCAACATTTGTTTGGGTAAAATCTATTTCAGGAATTTAAAGTATTATAAATATGGTAAAGCAAAATTTAAGTTAATCTAATGAGATTAATTTTATGGACGATAGTAAGCGTAATATTAGAAATAACAACAGCATACATGAGCTTTGTATTCAGGTAACCTTAGTTGCAAGTTTCACCATTGCCTCTTACTAATTTTGTGATTTGAGAATAGTTAACTTTTTTCTTTCTGATATCAGATCCATCATCAGGAAAATAGGGACTTTGGCAATACTTGTAGGGTTTTGTGAAGATTAAGTAAATAATTCTTATGAAGTGTTCAGTGCATCTGATAAAGGATTAGAGATAGGAAAAAGATTTGTTACTACACTTCATATCATTTTTATACCAATTCCTTTCCTATCTCCACCTAGCACATGAGGTTTAGTACATGTGAAAAAGAAACTAAGGTCATAGGACTTTGGCCTTGAAGGTTTAAGTGTTTAGTCTTTTATCATAAATGTCTCATATAGATATATTACACATATTTAGAAATTATTTCAACAGGTACTCTCCACTTGATATTTAAGTCCTACTTCTAATTTTTTTTCTCTTACCTTAAAAAAATCACAAACCACTTTCTCATAAGAGAATGCCACATGAGCCTTAATTTCCCCCAAAGTGTTAGAAAGAATCTTGGCCTTTTCTTCCACTGAAAGATAATACCCCCATTAGAAGAGAACATTATAATATTCAATTTTTTCTAATAATTTGAAGAAATTATTTTCAGCAATTTGAAATATTAAAACTTTTTAAAAACAGTATCAAAGGCTAGGAACTTATATCTGATTTATCTTATATATTTTTGTTTTTGTTACCAGGTTACTGCCTCTCTGATTTACAGTCATTGACATTCATAGGGCCTTCAGTAGTCTAAGAAACATGATACCTGGTTTGTAGAAGCATGGAGACTTTTTGGCCCATGATCCCAACTTATCATGGGAATAAGATTTATTGCATTCCAAAACTAGCTCAAAGAAGTAAATATTTTCCAAAGCTTGTGCAGGCTATATGCATTTTCATATTATAATGCATTCTTCTCTCTCTCTCTCTCTTTTTAATAATGCAGTCTTTTATCCTCTCATGTTTCAGAAAATCCACATCCAGTAATATAAGCAAAAATATCAGGAAAGGAAGGGGAAATTTTTTTTCAGGCTACAATCTGGTGTTCTTATCTTCTTTTTGTGGACTTTTGATGTTAGTAAGCCAAAACTTTCTCAAATAGCATTGTCAAGATTTTGATACCATCTAATTCCTAACACCTCTGTGGCTGAGTTAAGGATATCTCTTACTGAAAGTAGTAGTTTAAGATAAGAAATGTGTCTCTGCTCATGTATAATCTAAACACAAAAGGACCAAGGGCCAAACTCCTAGCCACTCTACTTGGTAAAGAAAATTAAGAATGTGAGAGAAGTGGGGTTCTTGGGTGGCTCAGTTGGTTAAGCATCTGACTCTTGATTTTGGTTTAAGTCATGATCTCAGGGTTGCGAGATCCAAGCCCCATATTGGGCTCCATTTTGGGCATGGAACCTGCTTAAGATTCTCTCTCTCCTCACTCTGCCTCTCCCCCCACCACTTGCTCTCTTTCTCTCTTTCTCTAAAAATAAAAGAATGTGAGAGAAGTTATTTTCCAATATAAAAGCTTTTAACTGGGAGAAAGAAAATTCTAAAACATACATTTAAAAAGATCAAAAAAGCAACATTTTTTTGTGATAAAGTTCAGATTATTTGCTCATTATTCCACTAATAAACAAACATGGTTGTTCCTTTAGAAATGTTATCTTTGTTTAAAATACACTTTCCAGCCATAGAAAGAAATGGATTTCACATTTATAAGTTTATTTTCTAAATGATATCATTTCTAAATGGTATCATTGCTTTATCTAGTAATCAGGTGTTTAAATAATTCTCAGTTCAAGGGGGAAAAGGCAAGAAAAGTCATATGTGCTCATTACTGGTCTTATAATGGCTTCAGGATTTTGGCATTCTTAGTTCCCTCTTCCACTGAATGTTCAAATGTGTATACTATCAACTTATTTCATTATTTATTACCTTCCCGATAGGTAAAAATAAATAAATAAATAAAATAGAAACTTGAACAAAGAATCATTTTCTCTAGAAAAATACTGGCGGTTTTTGGCCATATAAGCTAATTTAGGAACATTTAATATCAAATATTCTGGAAGTCAACTGTTCTTTAAAATAATATTTTTGATTATTAAAAGATTCAATGTAGAGTGTGAAACTATAGAAGTCAAAGTAGAGAAATGTTACCCAGAAATAATTACTGTTAAAATGTTGTATGTGATGTTTTAGATATTTTTATATATAATGTATGAAGAATAGTATTATGTGCATTTGTAATATGTAATAAACTGTGCTAAGTGCTTTCTATACATTGCTTAATAATTACAAAATACCATGGAGTAGGCTGTATTATTATCCTCACACTGTAGAAAAGGACACAAATCCTTGCAAAGCAAAATTTACCTGGATTGCATAGTTTCTACTCAAGAATCAGATTCTTAAGCTTCTGAATTAAACACTATGCAACATATACACATTAAAATGCACATTTAAATTAACAGGTATATATTTACTTGCCACCCTTATACAGTTTTCATGTAGTAAAGTTTAAAATTTAGTATCAGGGTCGTCTTCTTCAAGTTATGATGGAATAACTGGTATTGGCTTTCTCTTCACATTTAACAATTATAAAACTATACAAAGTATATGAGGTCAACTTTTCAGGCACTGGATGAAAAGCAGTACAGGACTTTGATTCTTAAGAGAAGGGGAAAAAATGAGGTGAGCCCTGTATTTCATACTGGCTTTTTTCATGATGACGCTTCCCTGGCCAACTTGTATGGATGAGGAGCTCAAGTAAAGAGTGGCAATCTCACTCATTTGAGGAGGAAGAGATTGGAGTTGGGGTTGTTGAGGTGGCTGGGATTTGTGAGACGATATACCAGGAGAAGGAAGCTGAGCAGAGGATGTGGACATAAGTCAGCAAGTATATTCCCTTAAATCCTTGGCTGAGACTGCTGCTCTTGCACAGAGCAAAACTACCCATGACCTGATAGTGGTCGTTGTGTGTCTGAGAACTGAATAGAAGAAGAGGGGTCAGACAGAGCTGGGATACAACAGAGTTCCAGCCCAACCACAGAGAGAGTAAACCTTCCTGAGTTCCTTTAGCATTCAGAGGAGACCTTAGAAAAATCAACCATTAAGAGTAATGATCACACACTGAATTGAGAGCCACTCCTAAGAATGAAGGAAAATTTGAAATAGACTAGCTTAACAAAGCATAAAACCATGCCCACAAAGGTGAAGTAGGTCTGCCAGTTAATTCCTGACAGAAAACTCAATATCATTTAGAGAAGACAACATAAGCCAGGCTTCCTAAAAAGAATAAACCATAATGTCCATCATATAATAAAAATTATTAATCATTCAACAAAGTAAGAAAATCTGACCCAAAATCAAGGCAGAAAAACAACCTATAGAGCATTTTACTCACCTGCTGGAATTAGGTGACAAAGACTTCAAAAGCAATTATTATACATATTTTATGGACTTAAAGGAAAGGACACAAGGAGGAAACAAGAAATTCAGTAGAAAAACTGAAACTAGAAAAAGAACCAAAGGAAAGTCTAGAATATTAAGTCTAAAAATCTGACATTTACAAAATTACTAGGTAAGGTTAACAGGTAGTTGAACAATGTAGAAGTAAGTTTCAGTGAACTTGAAGATAGGTTGACAGAAATTATCCAAATTGAAAATCAGAGATTTAAAAAGTAAAATAAGATGAAAAGCATTTCAATGACTGGTGGGACAGTATAAAATGATAAAACATTTCATCAGAATTCAAGAAAGAGGAGAAAGAATGAGAAAAAAATATTTTAGTATTGCCCATTTTTCCCCTAATTTGATGAAAAATACAAGCCTACAATACAAGTTTAGGAAATATCAGGCTGGCAAAGTAAAGCAATTTCAGGTAAACAAAAGCAGACTGAATATGTTACCAGTAGACCTTCACTATAAAGCTGTTAGAGTCTCTCAGGCCGAAGGAAATTATATCAAATGGAAAATGAGATTTATAGGAAGAAATGAAGACACCAAATATGATAAATATGTGAGACTATATTCCTTTTGTTAATTTTTGGAAAGACAAGTGATTGCTTAAAGCAAAAGTGCAAACAATGCGGTATAGAGTTTATAACATAGAAAGAAAATCGTATGAAGAACAGCACAAGCAGATGATAGTAAATCGAATTACAGTGTTGTGGTTTCTACATTTTCACCAAAAATGATAATGTTAATAAGTAGACTGTATTTTAAATAGACTGTAATATGTTAGGGATGCATTACTTTAATTCTATAGCCATCACTAAGAAAAACATTTTTTAAATAGGAAACTGAAGAAGTTAAGCTGAAAAGGTAATAAAGGACATAGAAAGGACATACTCATTTGGCTAAGGAGAAACAAATCAAAAGCAGTTAGGACGAATACAAGATAAATAACATAATGATAAACTTTAAACCCAAACATATTAATAATTACGTTAAATATAAATGGGACTACATATACCAACTGAAGGACAGAAATTGTCAATGTGGATAAACAAGTAAGATTTATATAGGCTGAGTAAAAGATTGACAGTAAAAGACCTGATAGATTGAAAATGAAAGGATACGAAAATATATTACATGCAAAATGTAGGCATAGAAGTATAGTACATTGATATAAAGCACATTCATCAGGAAGACATAACAATTGTAAATGTGTATGCATTTGAGCTTAAAAATACATAGTGACAAAATTTTTAAAAAACTAGACAAATGGGTATTCATAGTTGGATATTTTATTACATTTCTCTCAATTGATAGAAAAAGTGGAAAACATAAATACAACATTATCAATATTTATTGTAAATTGAAATTTACAGTGTATTTAACAATACAGGAAACATTATTTTCAAATACAGATGAAATATTCATTGAGAAACACTATAGTGGGTCAACTTTCTGTACTTAAGTCACAACAGGAGTAAACTAGAAATCAGTAACAATATAACATTTAGGAAAATCCCAAAATTTGGAAATTAAATGCTCTTAATACATGGGCCAAAGAAGAATTAAAAGGGAACTTAGAAAATAATTTAAATTAAATGATAATGAAAATACAACATACACAGCATACAAATCGGTGCTTCAAGAGAAGCTCAGTGGTTTAAGCAAAGATTATTAAATCATTGATACAAGTTTCTAACTTTAAATCTAAAAAAAATGCAAATTGCATCTACATAAGAAAGGAGGAAATAATATAGATAAATCAATGAAATAGAAAATAGGCTAACATAAAGAATATCAGCAATGCCAAAACTGATAAATTTCTAGTAATACTAACAAAAAAAGAAATAAAAAATCAATATTAGAAATGAAAGGACTAGGCTTCACTACAGATCATATATACACAATGGATAACAAAAGAATATTATGAACAACTATGCCAACATATTAGACAAATTAGATATAATGAAAAAAAAATTCTGGTGAGACCTCTGACCAGAGATAAAACAGGAAATTGTACTTCTGAATAATCAAATATTTGTTAAAGAAATTGAATTTATAAAAAAATCTTTCCCAAAAGGAAAACTTAAGGTGAAGATGTTTTTATTGGTGAATTCTATCAAATATTTAAGGAAGAAATAATGTCAAATGTAACAAACTCTTTTAGAAAATAGAGAAGAGGAAACACTTCTCAGATTGTTTTGAGAGCAGTGTAGCTATGATATCAAAACCTGACACATGAAAAGAAAAGAAAATTACAGATGAATATCTCTTATAAACATAGATTAATATATTCTTAACCAAATATTATTAAATTAATCACTATGATTAATACATTGTTATTCAAATTCCTGATGGACTTTTTTAAAAAAAGAAATTGATGAGCTAATTCTAAAATTTACTTGGAAATAATAACCGTGAATGGCCATAGTCATCTAGAAAGAGAACAGTTATCAGTGGAATTACAGTATCTGATTTTAAGGCTCAACATAAGGCTACAATAATCAAAACAATGTGGTATTGACGTAAGGATAGGCAAACAAATCAGTGGAATGGATTAAAGTCCAGAAATACATGTGTTCAATTAGTTTTCAACAAAAGCACCAAAGCAATTTGGTACAGAATGAATAATATTTTCAACTTTTGGTGTTGAGACAATTGGATAAACCTGCAGAAAAAATGAATTTCGACCTTCTACTTCATACCACAACAAAAGTTATTTTGAAATGATTATATGTGCAAACATAAACACAAGATTTATAAACTTCTAGAAGAAAAAATGCTGAATATATTAGCAATCCTGGAGCATGCAAAGACTTCTTAGATATAACAAAAATTACTAAGGATAAAAGAAAATTTTAATAAACTGGGCCTCGTTAAAATTACAAACTTCTCAGAAAATGGAAAGAAAGAAGAAAATAAAATGTAAAGGCATACCACTGATTGGTACAAAATATATGCAATATATTCGACAAAAGACTTGTATCTAGAATGTATATAGAGCTCCTACAAATCAGTTTTTTAAAAGGGTCAATATCCTCAAGAAAATAGATTTCAATATGCGGTTCACAAAAGAGGCTAAGCAAGTGGTCAATGAGCACATAATAGGGTACTCAACATCATTAGCTATCAGGGAAATGCAAATTAAAACAACATTGAGATATCACTTCACAACCAACTAGAATGAATAAAACTAAAGACTCTCAACACCAAATGTTGCCAAGGATGTGGAGTAGCTGGAATTCTCAAACATTGCTCATGAAAAATTCTACACTTCTGAGAAAATGTCTGCAGTATCTTATAAAGTTCAGTATGTACTTAACCCAATAGCCTAGCAATTCTTAGGTATTTCCACAAGGGCAGTAAAACATGGTTCCACAAATATTTGTATATAAAAGTAGTTCTATTCAAAATAATCCAAACAGAAAACCATCAAAATTACAATCAGTAGGAAAATTTATAAACAATTTGTGGTATATTCACATAATGGAATACTCTTCAACAATAAAAATGAATTAGATACTGACACGTAACAATATGGATCAATATCATTACTATGGAATGAATTGTTTCCCTTGCCAAATTCATATGTTAATGCCATAATTCCTAATGTCATTGTGTATGGAGATAGGGTTTGGGGGAGGTAATTAAGGCTACATGTGCTCATAAAGGTGGCCAAAAACAAAGTCCTACCAAATCTAGTAGGACTGGTGGCCTTAGAAAAGGAAGAACATTCTCTCTCTCTCCTCCTCTCCCTCCCCTCTCCGCCTCCTTCATGTGTGGGTACTGAGGAAAGGCCATGTAGGACACAGTGAGAGGTGGCCATCTGCAACCCAAGAAGAGAGCTCTCATTAGTTATTGCCATTCTGGCATCTTGATCTTGGACTTGCCAGTCTCCATGACTGTGAGAAAATAAATTTCTGTTGTTTAAGACACCCAGTCTAAAATATTTGATATGGCAGCCTAAGCCAACTGAGACACTCATAAACATTATGTTAATCGAAAGAAACCAGACACAAATGATTACATACTGCTAATTTAATCATAAGAAATTCAAGAACAGGTAAAACAAATCTATGGTGATAGAAATCAGAACATGGTGGGCCGGGTGAGGGATTAGCATGAAGAAACTTTCTGGGGTGATAGAAATGTTTTATATCTTGACTGGGTTGTTCAGTACATGGGTGTACATATACATTTCTCAAAACTCATTACATCATATATTTAATATCTGCATTTTACTAAAAATTTGGATTGAAAGATAAAATAGCAATTTTCACATATAAAAATTGTGGCTACAAAATGTTACATCATGAGAATATTCCAGGAGTTAAAATTAAAGTTGACATTTGTTATTGTTTCTGAAATGAAGTGATGGTTGAATTTCATGTAAAAGCACATGAGGTATGAAAAGTAATTCAAGACAATCATATGGGTCCTTGCTACGGAAATGTCTCATAACCGTGACCTCTGATAAGTTTTGCAAAAATGTGTGTCTGTTGTAAGCATGATGTTTGCATAATCCTGAGCAGAAACAGAAATTGTCATTTTAATTTCATAGTAGCACTTCAAAAGGCAGAATTTGATCTTTGATTATAAATTTCCTAGTTTTGAGCATGCATGCTCTTCCAATGTGGTCACTATCATTTATTTGATACACTGAAGTTTCATTTCTCACCAGTGTGCCTGTGACATGAAGAGTGAAAGATGTGGAAAATTTGACCTGAAAATGCCCTTATTGTCAACTGAAAATGTGTAGTACTATAATGTGAATATGATTGTCTTCTTTTTTTAAGCATCTTTATTGAGATATACGACGTCATAAAATTCATTCATTTAAAGTGTACGTTTCAATGGTTTTTACAATATTCACAGAGTTTTGCAAGCATCTCACAATCCAAGAATATTTTCATTACCCCAAAAGAAACCCAACTGGCAGTCACTACATGTGTCTCACACCACCCACTCCCTCATCTCTAGACAATCTTTAATCTATTTTCTGTACCTCAACATTACATATAAATAGAATCTTATACCACGTGGTCTTTTGTAAAGGCCTTCTTTTGCTTAGCATAAAGTTTACAAGATTTATCAGTGTTGTAACATTTATTAGTACTTACTCTTTAAAAAAAAATTTAGGTATTAGAGCATTTTTAGGTTCACAGAGAATTGAACTAAAGGTACAGAGAGTTCCCACGTACCACCCACTCTCATATTTGCACAGCCTCCCCTACTATCAACATCCCCACACCAGAGTGATACGTTTGTTGTAATAAATAAACCTACATTGACAGATTACTATCACCCAAAGTCTATACTTTATACCTGGGTTCATTTTTGGTATTGTACATTCTGTTGGTTATTAAAATGTACAATACATGTATCCTCCACTGTAACATCATACAGAGTAATTTTACTACCCCCCAAATCCTCTAAGCCATATTTGTCCCTCCTCCCCCACACAGTTGGACTCATGCAGTTTATAGACTTTTGAGATTAACTTCCACATAGTTCTGCACAGTTTATTTATCCATTTGTCTACTTGAAAGACATCTTCGTTGCTTCCAAGTTTTGGCATTTGTAAATAATGCTGCTGAAAATATCTGTGTGCAAGTTTTTTGTGTGGACATGAGTTTTTCAACAAATTTGGGTAAATACCAAGGAACTGATTGCTGGATTGTATAGTAAAAGTATGTTTAGTTTTGTAAGAAACTGCCAAACTATCTCCCAAGGTGGCTGAACCGTTTTGTGTCCCCATGATCAAGGAATGAGTGTTCATTTTGCTGCACATCTTCACTAGCATTTTGTGTTTTAAGTTTCTTGGATTTTAGCCATTCTAATAGGTGTGCAGTGTTATCTCGTTGTTTTAATTTACAATTCCCTAATGATATATGATGTTGAGCATCTTTTAATATGCTTATTTGCCACCTATAGATCTGTCTGTCCAGATCTTTGGCCTATTTTTTATTGGTGTTTGTTTTCTTATTGTTAAGAGCTCCTTGTATATTTTGGATAACAGGTTTTTATCAGATGTATGTTTTACAAATATTTTCTCTGTCATTCTTTTGACATTGTCTTTCCCAGAGCAGAAGTTCTTTAATTTAATCAAGTCCAGCTTACTAATTCTTTATATTAATTCATTTTCCATGGATCATGCCTTTGGTGTTGTATCTAAAAAGGTATCAACTTACTCAAGATCATTAAGGTTTTCTGTATGTTATCTTTTAGAAGTTATTTTATAGTTTTGCATCTTACATTTAGGTCTGTGATCCATCTTGAGTTAATTTTTTTGAAGGGTGAAGGGTCCATGTCTAAATTCATTTTTCTATATGTAAATGTCCAGTTATTTCAGTATGATTTATTGAAAAGATGATCTTTTCTCCATTTTATTACCTTTTCTCTTTTGTCAAAGATCAATTAACTATAGTCATCTGGGTCTATTTCTAAGCTCTCTATTCTGTTCCACCCATCTGTGTGTCTGTTCTTTTACCAATGCCACACTGCCTTGATTATTTTAGGTTTATGGTAAGTCCTGAAGTTGGGTACTGTCAGTCCTCCAGTTTTGTTCTGCTTCCTCATTGTGTTGGCCACTTTTTGTCGTTCCATATAAACTTGTGAGTCACTTTGTAGATATCCACAAAATAACTTTCTGGGATTTTGATTGGGACTGTAACTGAATGTATAGATCAAGTTGGGAAGAATTGACATCTGGATAATATTGAGCCTTCCCATTCCTGAATATAGAATACCTCTCCATTTATTTAGTTCTTTGATTTCATTCATCAGAGTTTTGCAGTTTTCCTTTCTTTGTTAGACTTATACCTAAGTATTTCATTTTGCAGGGTGCCAATATAAACAGTATTGCATTTTTAATTTCAAATTTCACTTATCTATTGCTGTTTTTTAGGAAAGCAATTGACATTTGTATACTAACACAGTGTCCTGCAACCTTGCTATAATTGTTTGTTCCAGGAGCTTTTTTCTCAGTTGTTTCACATATTTTACATAGACAATCACGTCATCTGTGAACAAAGACAGTTTTATTTCTTCCTTCCCAATCTGTATATCTTTTATTTCTTTTTCTTATTACATTAGCTAGAACTTGAAGTACAGTATCAAGGATTGATGATAGAGAACATTCCTTTCACCTGATCATAGTGGGAAAGCTTTGAGTTTCTCACCATTAAGTAGTATGATTTTAACTGTAAGTTTTTGTAGATGTTCATTCTCAAGTTGAGGAAGCTCCCCTCTATTCCTAGTTTATTGAAAGTTTTTATGAGGAATGGGTGTTGGATTTTGTCAAATGCTTTTCTGCATCCCTTGATTTGGTTATGTGATTTTTCTTTTTTAGTCTGTTGATATGATGAATTATGTTGATTGATTTTTGAAAGTTGAACCAGCTTTGCATACCCAGGATAGACCTCACCTGGTCATGGTTTATATTCTCTTGAAGCCTTATTTGATTCAACTTGCTAATATTTTGTTGAGGATTTTTGCATCTGTGTCTATGAGAGGTATTGGACTATAGTTTTCGTGTAATATCTTCATCTGTTTTTGGTATTAGGGTAATACCATCTTCAAACAAGGAGTTAGGAAGTATTCTCTCTGCTTGTATTGTCTGGAAGAGATTGTAGAGAATTGGTATAATTTCTATCTTAAGTGTTTGGTAGAATTCACAAGTTAAGTCATCTGAGTCTGTTTTGGAAGATTATTAATTATTGATTCAATTTAATAAATAGATACAGGCCTATTTAGATTGTCTATTTCTTATTTTTATGTGACTTTTGGCAGTTTTTGTCCTTCAAGTAATAGGTCCATTTAATTTGTGTTACCAAGTTTGCATGCAGTTGTTCATACTATCGCTTTATTATTGTTTTCATGTTCATAGTATCTGTAGTGATGTTCCCTCTTTCGTTTCTGATTTTAGTAATTTGTGTCTTCTCTGTTTTCTTAGTTAGCTTGGCTAGAAGCTTATCAGTTTTATTCAGCTTTTCAACAACCAGCTTTTGGTTTTGTTTATTTTTTTCTATTGATTTCCTGTATGAATTTCATTGGTTTCTGCTCTAATTTTTGTTCATATTTTTTCTTCTCATTACTTTGGATTTATTTTGCTCTTTTTGTAGTTTCTTAAAGTAGAAGCTTAGATTACTGATTTTAGAGCTTTCTTTTTTAATATATGTATTCAGTGCTATAAATTTTCCTCTAAGCACTGCTTTTGCTGCATCCACAAATTTTGATGAGCTTGTTTATATTTTCGTTTAGTTCAACATATTTTTAGATTTCTTCTTTAATTATGTGTTATTTAGAAATATGTTGTTTAATCTCCAATTATTTTCTGATATTCCATTGTTTTTCTGTTACTCATTTCTAATTTAATCCCCTTGTAGTCTGAAAGTAGACATTTCATTATTTTCGTTTTTTAAATTTGCTATGTTTTATGGCCAAAAATGTGGTCTGTGTTGGAGACTGTTTCATGTGAGCTTGAGAAGAGTGTATATTCTGCTGTTGTGAGATGAAGTAGTTAATAGATGTCAATTATATACAATTGATTGATGGTATTGTTGAGTTCAACTATGTCTTTACAATTCATCTGCCTGCTGGATCTGTCCATTTCTGATAGAGGGATGGTGAAGTCTCCAGCTATAACAATGAGTCCATCTATTTCTCCTTGCCATTTTTTCTGTTTTTCCCTCATCTATTTTGATGCTCCACTGTTAGGCATATACATATTAGGGATTATTATGTTTTCTAGGAGAATTGGCCCTTTTATTATGGTGTAATGCTCCTCTTCATTCCTGATAACATTTCTTGTTCTGAAGTTTACTCTGGGTTGTTGAATTTTTCTTCTCAACACTTTATTTCACTTCACTTTATTCTTACTTGTATGGTTTTTGAGAAGTTGGAAGTAATTCATAACTTTTCTCCTCTGATGTGTTGTGTCTGCCCCCCCTCCCCCGCCCCGGCTTCTTTCAAGATTTTTTTCCTTATCTTTGATTTTTTGCAATTTGAATATGACATGTCTAAGAGTATGATTTTGGTTTTGGTTTTGGTTTTGGTTTTGTTTTGTTTTTTGGACGTTTATCCTGCTTGATATTCTCTGAGCTTCCTGGATCTGTGGTTTGGTGGCTGACACTAGTTTGGAGGAAATTCTCAGCCATTATTGCTTCTTTTAGTCTTTTCTCTCTTTCTTCTGGTATTCTTGTTATCCATATGTTTTACTTTTTTTGGTTATCCTGTAGTTCTTGGATATTCTTGAGGGGTTTTTTTTCCAGTCCTTTTTTCTTTGCTTTTCTGTTTTGGAAGTTCCTATTGACATATCCTCAGCCATGTCTAGTGTACTAATGAGCCCATCAGAGACACTTTTCATTTCTGTTACTGTTTTCAATCTCTAGCATTTCATTTTCATTCTTTCTTAGAATTTCATCTCTGCTTAAATCGTCCCTCTGTTCTTACATGCTATCTTCTTTATCCATTAAAGCCTTTGGCATCTTAGTCATAGTACTTTCAAATTTCTAGTCTGATATTTCTAACATATTTTTCATATCTGAGGTTTATGGTAAGCCTTAAAGTTGGGTATTGTCAGTCCTCCAGCTTTGTTCTTTTCCTTTAATATTCTATTGAGTCTGGATCTGATGTTTGCTCTATCACTTGGGTTGTTTTTTGCTTTTTAGTATGTCTTGTAGTTTTTTCCTTGATAGCCAAGCATGATGTATTTGGTAAAAGAAACTGTGGTAAATAAGCCTTCAGTAATGTAGTGGTAACTTTTGGGGGCAGGAGAAGTGTTCTGTAGTTCTATGATTAGTTCTCAATTTTTTAGTGAGCTGGTGCCACTGGACTGTGAAATTTAAAAGTGTTTTGCATTCTCCTTGCTCCCCCTAACTCCTTAGATGGGGACAGGATGGCTATAGGATGCTAGAGTTTAGTATTTCCCTTTCTCCACTTGGAAGCCTAGAGCAGGCTGGTGTTGGGTATTTTACTTCCCCCAGGTCAATTAGGCTCTTAAAAAATGTAATAGTTTGGGTTCTGGTAAAATAGTTTCTCTGAGGCAGGCCTTGTTAAAAACAGAATACTCTGATATATTACAAGATGGTTATTTTTCCCCTCCCCCTGCCGGAAGCACAAGGTAATTTTTCCATGGTATTCACTGTGAGAACATGGTAAACTCCTGGAAGTAAAACTCACAAATGTGTTGGTGCTTCTCCATGACTGGGCCCCCTGAAGTTTTTAATTTTCAGACTTCTCTAGCCTGAGCCCAAGCATTCATTAATTACAGGTTAGGTATTCCTACTGAGGCACTCTTTCCCATGGAGGCTTCTCCTCATGGGTTTCTTCTCAAGAAAAATTGTGATTGTCTGTATCTTCCTGTCTATCTATCCATTCTGGGGGCAGTAGTTTGCCATACACACACACACACACAAATGGTAATCTTTTTATCAGTTTAGTATTTCTGCACCAATATTTTTTTTTTAGTTTTGTCCCTTGTTTTCAAAATTCAAGCTCAGAGACTTGCCTAATTGGTGGGCTTATTCTATTTACATTTTTTACATCTGAAAATATTTGAATTTATTTTGTTACCTTGTTCTGTGTTTTATATTTGCTATAATATTTTTTCTTCTACCTCTTTTTTTTTTTTCCTAGTTTTTGTTTGCTTCACTACTTTACTTCCCATCCAAAGATTTCTGTTGGTTTGTTGGTCTTTATTAAACAATTCAAAAGAGGTAGCAGGTGAAGAGAATGGCCTTTGGAGTTAGCGTGTCAAGGTTTAAGACTCCCAAGTTTACTACTTAGTAATTGTACAACCTTAAGCCAGTTATTTCAACCTCTCTCTTTTGCAGTTTTCTCATTTGCAAAATGAGGACACTCAGAGAATTGTCATGAGGATGAAAAGAGTAAATATAAGTAAAAGAGTACTTGATGCATAGTAATAGTAAGCACTATGTGAGTGTTTGTTACTATTCACCTCTCCTTTTTTCTTTTCTCCTTTATTCTGGTGAGATTCTAGCATTCTCATTCTTTAGAATTTCTAACATACATGTTTGACATAACAGAGTCTAAGTGTAATCAGCATCTCTAATGTTCTTAGCAAAACTAAAATTTTAGAACATTTGCTATTAATTTACCACCTCCATATTCTACTTTATTGTGCTTTAGGATTTTAGCTCTACCCTGTGTTTAAGTTCCCCAGAGTTTGTCAGTGTTTGCTTTTATGGTCAGTGCTTCTTTTGCCAATGTATTTTTCATTATCTTTGCTCAGTTTTTTTTTTTTTTTTCTTTCTGGATTCAATTTCTTTCTTTCTGAACAAGATTTTTTAATAGTTCTTTTCCTTAGGGCTTACAACTGCACACTCATTCTTAAATGATAGTTCAGCTGGTGTAGACTTCTAGGATGATGGTCATTTCTCATCAGGATTTTGAAGACAATACTTTGAAGAAGTCAGTTTGTCTTTTCTGTATGCTTGTTGTATCCCTCCATTTCAGTGACTCGAGATCTTTCTGTAGTCACAGCCTATCCTCCATGTATCTTAATCTAAGTCAAATATTTTAAAAAATAAAATGTAATCATGAAATATTTCAAGCATACAGGAAATTATGGAAAGTAATCAAACAGCTATTGTATTCATCATTAGATTTAACAAATTCCATCATTTTGTCATATTTATTCTAAATATTTTTTAAGGAACAAAAATCAGGTAGATACAGTCAAGTTCCAAATCCCATCCCCATTGTTTAGTTTCTTCCTTCTCCTTCTCCAGGGGTAACTACTGTGTTAAAGTTGGTTTGTATTCTTTCATTCCATGGTTTTATATAGTAAAAGATGTGCCCATAATAATGTACAGTTTTAAACATTTACATCTGTGGTATCATACTGTACATACAATTTGGATAGTTTCTCTTTTCAGTTTTATGTTTTGGAAATGTACCCATGTTGACACATGTAGACATAGTTCATTCAATTCAGCTCCTGCATTCTATTATGTAAATATACCAAAAAAAATTTTTTTGTCCATTTCTCTATTCATTACTTTCCAGATTTACACTATTACCTTCATTGCTGCTATGAATATCCCTATCCTATCTCCATGGGCACCTGTTCTGGAGTTTCTTTGGGATACATACCTGAGACTGGCACTTCTGGGTCATGGGTATTTGTGTATATGCAACGGTTTGGATTTTACTTAATTTTTCTCATTTATCTCTTTGTATATGTGTATTAGTTTCTCGAGAGTCTGGGTAATGGTTCTCAAGCAGGGAGAGTGCTGCACCACACAGCTGCATTTCTGAAAGTGTGAGGCATTTTTACTTGTCATAGCATCTGGGGGCACTCCTGGCATTTATTGTGCAAGAGCAGGAATGTTAAAAATCCTGTATTGTGCAAGATTGTCCTTGGGACTGAATAATTTTCCTACTTAAATTGCCAGTGGTGCCCCTGTTAAGACACATTTCGTTACTTAAGGGTATATACCTAGGAGTGATTTTTCCATTTTTGCCTTTTGGTATAAACATCTTCAAATATGGCTCTCATTGTCATATTGAACTCCAAAGTGATTGTACCTATTTATTGCCTTAACAGAAATGAATAAGTGTTTCTGGTTTTCTCTAACTTTTGACTACACATGATATTGTCAATTTCAAAAAAAAAAATTTTTTTTTACTATATGAGGTGATGGAGGTATAATTAATTTGATTGTGGTAATCATTTCACAGTGTATACATACATTAAAACATTACATTGTATGCCCTAAAAAAATCATGTTATGTACAACCTAAAAAAAGTTGTCAGTTTGATTATGAAATAACGCATTACCTCAAAAATTTTCATTTCTCTGATAACTAATGAAGTTGAATTACCATATTTTCTATTTCCTTATTTATCTCTTTTGGGTTATGGATGATTTCCTTAGATATGTTATCCTATTCTGTTTGGTTGTAGTTATCTTATCCTTTAACATATTTACTTTCAATTATTATATTTTTCAAACCTAGTAATTTTATTTTTTTTAATTCAAATCTGTTTGTTTTTGTTGTCTTCCCCATATTTACCAGTCTTTCATTATAGCTCCTGAATGTTTGTTTTCTTTCTTTACCATTTTAAATAAACTTATATTTAGTCTTTGAAGTTAACCTATCATCTCCATTTCTTGGGGTATCAGTTCTCCCTATGTTTCACTTGTTTGTGCTCCCTCATGGTAGTTTTCTTTTTTAATGCTATTTATGGCTTTTGATTGTGATCTAGTTTGGTGGAGAGTGCCACGCATTTAGCGTGGGCTGTGGAAGCACTCATACAAAGTGTTATTTCAGTTCTCTTATAGGACAGTAGCAGGATTTCTCAGTTGAGTTTTCATGTTAATTTCTCAACTTAGGCTTTCCTCATCACTTCGACATTGTAAATTAGGACTTTACACCATCATGTAGTATATGTTTGTGTTGCCATTTCTAATGACTTCTCTTCCAACAAGAATCAGTGGGTGACAAGCTTCCTTACCATGTCCATGGCTGAGTAGGAGATTTTTTTGTCCCAGTTTCTGATCACAGTTTAATGTAACATATAGCATTTTGGGGTTCTTAACTTTATTCAGAAGACTCCATTCTAGCTCCACAATTTACATGAGCTGAAGGCCTCATCTCTTTTCTTCATAAATTCCTGCCACTAGCCTCATGGCCTACCTATCCAGTCCTAGAATTCTATAGGCTGTAGGCTTTAGACTAGATGTCTTTGTTCCAGATTTGTTCTTTGTTTCTGCTACCTAAAGACTTCATTTCTTTTAGAACTTATTGGAAGTAACTTTATTTTGTTATACGTTATTTAGCATTTCTATATTTGGGATGACAGGCTTTTGTGACTTTCAGTTAGCCACATTGGTAGAAACTTACATGATTTAGTTTGAATGAAACCCACATACTAGTTTTTAAATGCAACAAATAGGGGCACCTGGATGGTTCAGTCTGTTAAGCATCTGCCTTTGGCTCAGATCATGACCTCAGGGTCCTGGGACTGAGCCCCACGTCTGACTCCCTGCTCGATGGGGCACTTGCCTGCTTGTCTGTCTCCCTCTGCTGCTCTCCCTAATTGTGCTGTCTCTTTCTTTGTCAAATAAATAAATAAAATCTTTAAAAATATATAAAAAATAAAAAATAAATGCAACAAATATATAGAGAAATATATAAAAATTAGTTTTTATAAACAAGTAGCAAACATTATGTCATTTAATTTTTAAAAAGCAAATTGTCCAAAAATTGTATAAGTTTATATGAACTATAAATATATAAATTAGCCTACAGGTATCTATCTCTACGTCCATGCATTAAACCAAACTGTTATCCGTGGTTAACTTAGGGGGATGGATTTAAGGAGGGAGAGAATCTTTCATGTTTCTACTTCATATATTTCCTTGTTGTGTGATTCTGTACATAGGCATTTAAACAAGAAAAGATGCTAAAACCAATAATTTTAAGACAAAGAAAAAACCTTATAAATTTAAAAGACAGATTGTGAACTTATTTTGCTGACTGCGGTGTAATGGGTAAGTCTGGAAATGCAGCCAGCCTCAGAGCAAACCCCAGGATCTGGGTGCAGGAGCAGGTGGTGGAAGTGACCAAGAGCAGAACGTGTCTCGGATGCCTGCTGGTCTGGAGACAACGACCAGGTGAATCAGACTGACTGCAGCCACCCATGGAGGAAGTCAGTATCGGTCTGTGTCTTCTGTTTTGTCAACCTTATGGCATTTTGAGCTTTTTATAGAGGGCCACAGAATTCTTGTGGATTTGAAAGCATTTATAACAATGCAGGTTGCAGGGATGATAGATACCATCCACAAATGGCATTTAAAGGTCAGTTGAATTTCCCTTTCAGAGAATACTGCCTTCAATTTTGGTAGCCACAAAATCCCTTTTTAAATTTTTCACTCTTATTCAACCTTCCACAAACCATATTTGATTTATCATAAAATAAGTAAGAATGCTTACAGTAAATTTTCCTAAACCTAAATTTCTTAACTTATTTTGACTCTACCTTTAGATCATTTCTGCTATACATACAACCTACATTATTCACATCAACAGACAAAATGTGTGTTTTATTGAATTTCAGTGCATTGATAGAACCATGGGGAAAAATTCTTGCTTTGTCTACATACTAATTGAACAGTACTTCAGACTACATTATTTCCCTACAGGGTAAAATAAAGTTTGTTAGCTTCTGTGTTTTGTAATTAACTCGTTACCCATTTATATTTGGCATCTTACTCAGCACTTAGTTCTAGGCAAATAATTTTACACTGAAAACTCCATTAACCTTCTCTGTGGGGGAATCATTTTCTTGCAAATTAAATTGCCTAATTAGCTGATTCTTTGGAAACTGATTCTGAACTTGATCCCCAAAAGGTTAACCAAAATATTTCTACTTTTAAAATAAGCTACTTAGGGATTACTTTGTGAAGATATCATATTTAAATTACTATTAGACTAACGATGAGGCTATTTATCCTAGGAATTAAGTGACCCATCAAAACAAAACTTAATATATTTAGTCAGTATGTATTTGCTACATGCCCACCTAGATCTTGCACATAAACAGAAAACCCCCACCTTGCATGTGGATTCTCAGAGGTGCTTTGATTTCCTTATAAATGGCCTTGCCATAGAACAGCCCATAACAAAAAGTGTGACTTTATCACATCAGCTTTCTACACCAGTAAGGAATAAATACACCTCCCAAAGTGTGATTGAGAGGCGTTGTTACTCAGGGAATATTGTGACTTTCATTATAGCTTCTACTTAATATTCCATCTGTAATAACAGGGATATTTTCCTATGTGCTATTTTATTCAGATGGATACGAGTGATGGAGCCTTTCCAGACCAGGTGTTCATAGCGTAAACATCAGAATATGGGCAGCAGGGTTGTTGGCAGTCAGAGATGAGAGGCTAAGAATTAACAACAGATGTGAGTTAGTAATGAAATGTTTTAGAGTGTTCTCTGCCTTGATTTTTGGCCACTTGAATAAAATGCCCTTATAACTGGAGAAAGAAGTGGAAATTTTCCACTTAAAATATGAACAGATGCTAAAATGCCTGTGGTTCAGAAGGTGCTTCTTTATGAATCTGGTTCTCATCTACTGGTCCTCATTTCTGAGTTGTGAATTTTTTATAAATGAAAGTTGTAGGAGAATAGATGAGAATTATACATTAGCCCTCCGTATTTTTGTTCTGAGTCAACACAGAGCAAAATGAAGTTGTCCATTATTCAACAACGTAAGTTTGTGCAGACACCTAATTTAAGAGTGAAGTTAGAGACTAACTCTTCTTTACTTTATTTGGGCACTGAGTCTAACTGTGATGACTAACCTGAAGTGTAAAAATAAAAAAATTTGCCGTTTTTTAAATTTTGGAAAACATATGTATGTTGTGCTATTCCTTTTTTTAATTAATAAATTGTACCTGTTTTACAATAAGTTGTTTTCACCAACTGAAAAGAAAATTCCTAACCAAAGGAATTTCCTTTTTCGTCCTCATAGAATGTAACAGTATATAAAATTTAATTATTTGAATTTTTTTTCATAATTGTTAGGAATATGGTGGTACGAAAAGGATGAGAGAGAAGAGGGGGAGAGGAGGTAGAGAAATCACACAAGTAGAAGAAATTTTCAAAAAGGATTTTTCAAAAAGAAATTGTTAAACATAAAAAAAAAAAGCTAATTCTCTTTGTGATTATAGCTAGGTAGCAGTGCCAGTCAAGGTTTACGATTGCATTCCCAATTAGCTGTTTAGGTCATTTAGACTATGCCATGCTCTGTGTTAGGTGCTGAAAATACAGAGCCAAATGAAATGCAGTTCGTACTCAAATGTAACATTAGAGAAAAAGACCAAAACCATTTTTTTAAATAAGTAAACCCATGTGATATATACAACATCAGAAGTATGTACAAGATAAGATGTGATTCAGGGGAAAGGGTGATTGATCTGTTAGTGGGGGAATCAGGGAAGGCTTCATAGAAGAAGTGATAGATGGACAGGGTTTCAACTGGTAAAGATGGGTTTTATTGTAAGAAGATTGAGTAGTGGGGGTTATACCATTAAGACTGAATACTAAGTGCTGATTTAAAAGTAGTAGTGTATACAACAAGGTAAGGTTAGGTTGGCATTTTTGAAGTTATTCTGATGGTTATGGGAATGATTTGATTAAAAGGAATTATCACTGCGTTTGGACACCAGAGGTAACTTTGCAAGAATCTGGATGAGGTGTGATGATTATACTCGAGCTGTGACGAAGATGGAAGAGTCTGAAATGATTTCCATATATCTGGCCTCTGTGAATGTTGGTGTCTCCAACCTAGAATAGGAAAAAATAATGAACATTCAGTTTTGGAATGAGAAATAATTTCATGTTAAAACAAGTTTTAAAATGTTTTTTGACATCTGTAAATTAAAAGGCATATGGGTCAGTCTATAAGTTGGCAGTGGGGTTGATGAAGAAAGTAGGATAGGAAATTTAGTTTTGCAAATTAAAACTGCTTAAAGAGAGCTTTAAAGTAAAAACAGAAGGGATACTAATGCAAACTTGAGAAATGGCAACATTAGTCATATGGTAAATATTCATTTTTCCTTAGTTGTCACAGGTGACCTGCCTTAATACAGAAGAATCCCGTACATGAAAAGATCATCTGGATTTGTTTTTGTTCTTACATGTCTACAAACATCTCGGCTTAAAAAATTAAGCCCCAATGTGATTTAGGTATGAAATTAAACACATAGCCAGGAACTTCAAAGACTTAAAAAAGTAATAGGTTAGGTGAACAGTTAAAACATGCCAAGTGATCTGTGCTATCATGTAGCAAGAATGTGATGCTGTGGGGAACATGTGGGTGAGCTCCCCATGAACGGAAGAGGGTGAAGTGTGAAGAGAAGGATTCGTGGAGCTGATGATGGAACAGAGTCTCTGAAAATCAAATAGTTACAGAGCGGAAAATTAGGTTTTAAATGACAACAGAGAGCATGAAAGTATGTGTACTGGGTTGTTCACAAAGCAGGAGACAGATCATTCAAAGTGATGAAGCAGACGAATTGGCTGAGGTCAGATAATGGAGGGCTTTGTGTTCCACATTAAATGGTTTGGATTTTCTCCTGCGCTCATTGGAAAATTATGGAATGGTATAAGCAAGGGAATCACATGATCCTACGTGTTTTTCATGAAATTTTAGTAATGTATTGGAAAAACATTCTGACCAGAGGTGGGGAAAAATACACATACACATGCATACAGAGAAATACTTCACACATACATAGTAGGGGAAAGGAACAGGAAGTTTCATTTCTGACGTGTTCATTAAGTTTCATATTGGAAAAAAAATTCATGAAATTTTATAGTAATACTTTCTGGCCATTTTAATTCTAAATATTTTACTTTCACTGTCCTGTACTATTTCCTAGTTTGCCCTGAAACTGGGACTGAAATTAGTGACAACAGATTTACCTTCACCTAACTATTTGGTAGGGTGAGAGCATGATACTAAAATGAATCTGATACTTGGGAAACATTCTCTTTTGTGGCTTTTTATCATGTTTTAGCTGCTCTTTTAAGTCAATAAAGGGATTTATTTTCATTCAACATTCAATAAATCATTTCTGCAGTCTTACCCTATGGCAGATATTGTGTTAGGCACCATTTGTCAATCTCTGCGCCTCTGATTATTTGGAAGTTGGAAGGAAAATGTGTAAAGTTCCAATACATACAGTTATTTGAAACGGTGGTGGGGAAAACAGGAGAGACTGAGGAAAAATAGCCTCATTAATCTAAAAAATACTAGGGATACGTTGTGTGCCATTTCTTGTAAAAAGGCTTTATTGCATGGAGGTAGAGGAGGTGGGGACGGCATTTGGGGCAAAGTACCTTGATGCATTACTATATTATGTAACTTACGTGTTCATTTGTAAGTGTGTGTGTCCAATCAGATTGGGAGCTCCTTCGAGTAAAGACTTGATCTTTGCTCTTGTTCTGTCCAGTAGTTTAGCATGGCATCTGAAACACCAATGGTACTCTTAATCCCTGTCAGATGTTGACATGTTGATCTTTTCTTAAGGAATTTAAATTTCTGTTCATGCCCTAACCTTCATAGTCATGCATAACTGCTAGAGCTATTTCCAAAACTGCATTTTGTGGCATATCACTATGATTTTTTAAAAAAAGATATGTTTTCTGAGGATGCAGTCCATTTGGTTTCAGGTTATGGTATTAGCAAAGCGGATGCCTTTCAAAGCTGTGTGAAACTGTTGTTTTGGGAGGCTGTTAGCCTATACACAATGGCCAGTATCCATCTCAGTCTCCCAAGACTGTTTGACCCGTTCTATTGTTTTTTAAAGATTTTATTTGAGAGGGAGAGTAAGCAAGTGAGAGAGAGAGAGCACAAGCAGAGGGAGAGGGAGAACCAGACTCCCCGCTGAGCAGAGAGCCTGATGTGGGGCTTGATCCCAGGACCCTGAGATCATGACCTGAGCCAAAGGCAGATGCTTAACCGACTGAGCCACCCATGTGTCCTGGTTTGACCCATTCTGACACCATTAACCCTCTATTACTGCTACCACTGCCACATCCTCCATACTGCCATTAGTAAATTAGACTTCAGATAAAGGATCTAACCTGGTTTGATAGCCAGGGAAATGCTTTTATAAACAAGAAACTTAATTGAAATATTGGTTTCTTACCCAAAGAAGTATGTAATTAAAAATGAAATGATTCCGAGGGCCATCGCTCCCTGTGTTTTGAAAAGCCAGTCTTTCAGACTTTACAGTTGTGGCATCTCTAAATATTCACAGCTCCATTTAGAGGAGGGATTGAACTTGAGTCAGGAAAATCAAAACATTAAAGAAATGCTGTGTTTATTGGAGCCATAATAAGAAATGGTCACACGAGTGACCTTAACAAAAGCCTGTGGAAGTTTAAAATAAAAACAAAATTTTTAAAGCATTTTTTTTTTTTTAAATGTTTTCTTTTTCGTCAATGGGGTGACCTGCAGATCCCAGTGCCACAAAGGGAGAAGGAGAACTCAACTGAAAGCCGGCTAGGAGATTTTGGACAGCTCATGTTTCAGGTTTGAGATTATCTGCTTGAGAGAGCTAAAATTAAAAAAAAAATTAAAAAGACACATTAGCCCCATCAACACTCAGTATGTGCCTGAGGTTATATGATGCTGCATTGATACTTAAATAATAAAAGTTTCTGTCCTTCACACTTCTGTGGATTAGTGAGGAAATGGGTATGTAATTGAATAATTATATTACATGGCAAGTGATATAACAGAAGCATGTGCAAATATCTAGGGGGAATTGAGGAAGGAGCGAATAAAATTGTCTAAAAGAAAATCAAACAGATACACAGAAGAAAGGGGAATTACTAAACACAATTTAGCTTCAGAAGATCTGCCAGAAGCTCTCCACACAACATTTAGTATTGACTGGAGAAGACAAAAGGATATCTGAAAAAGAAGTACTATAATTTGATTATTTGATTTTCAAAGTAAAATTGCTATGTTATATAACTGCGGAGACTGCATATACTTAATTAGATAAGTTTGCTGATAGTAGTTTCTTAGTAAGGAAACATCTTTATGCCCTACATGTTGTTAGTGTGATAAAAATGCCATGTGTATGTTTTTTATTTCTGAAGTTTTTTATTTTACAAATGAACAAAAACTCCGGTTTTCATAAACTTTGCAAAATGGCATTTGCAGATAATATCCTTCTCTTTAAAAGGGGACTGTGTTATTTTAAAGGGATAAAAATTAAATAAAATACAGTTGATTTAGTTATAACCTCAGTCAACTGAAAAAATGATATTTGATTACATACATTGTCATTTTTCTCTCTGGACTACTACTTTTGAAGTTAGAAAAGATCCCATGGGGCGCCTGGGTAGCGCAGTCGTTAAAGGCGTCTGCCTTCGGCTCAGGGCGTGATCCTGGCGTTCCGGGATCGAGTCCCACATCGGGCTCCTCCGCTGGGAGCCTGCTTCTTCCTCTCCCACTCCCTCTGCTGTGTTCCCTCTCTCGCTGGCTGTCTCTCTGTCACATAAATAAATAAAATCTTTAAAAAAAAAAAAAAAGAAAGAAAAGATCCCAAAAGGCAAATGTAGACCCTCACTCAGGATGCACCCTGGGAAGTGTCACATGTTTACACGGTAGGAAAACTTCTGTTTTTACGGATTTTGTGCTGAAATGTGGAAGTGGGCCTAGTCTAGAAATGGAAGAGGGGAGTCCTAAGGTTGGAGCCACTGGGCTGATTGACAGTCCTGCCCTTGACTTGGGTCACCTTGGCCCTAGGCAGCTCATCTCATCCTGTGGGCTCTGGTTTCTTTCTCTGTAGAGTGGGGGAACGGTACCAGGGATCCCGAAGGTTCTTTCCTGATAGAGGAGGAGATTGTTATCCGAGAAAAAGTGGTACCAGGAAAAGATCACTTAAAATGAAATCATTTAAAATGCTGTGCACAATTTCATAGTTAATATTGAGAAAAGTTTGATTAGAATATTTCCTAAAAAATTAAAGGAATGATTAGCTTTAAAATTATGTTCTATTTTGCTTATAAAATTTAGGTTGCCGTTCCACTGGGTACTCATTGTTAGAGTAATGAATAAGCTGTGTGGACTTTTTAGGCGTGGTTGCTGTAGGATAATAGTGGTCACTGTATCCTCTATTCACATTTAATTGTTAAGCACTTTCATAGAAATGGCTGCTTTTGCAAAATTACCTGGAGGCTTCGATAATTTTTCCAAGGTTCTTTTTCAATCTTTTGATTTTCACATATTCCTCTTCTGAAGCCCCTGTGATCTCACCATTCCTATCTCTGTTTTCTTTTTCAGTTGTTTAATTGCTCCAACTCAACCCCATCCTCATTTCTCAATGGCTAAACATAGGACTCCGAGTGTTCTCTAGTTCACTTCCAGCACTTCACATTATCCTTTCCTTTTCAAGATTGTCCATTTGCAATTTTTCACTGCATTCCCAGGTTCCGGCCAGACAGACTGTGGTTGAAAAGACAAGAGAGGGCACCTGGGTGGCTCAGTGGTTAAGCATCTGCCTTCAGCTCAGGGCGTGATCCCGGCGTTATGGGATCGAGCCCCACATCAGACTCCTCCGCTGGAAGCCTGCTTCTTCCTCTCCCACTCCCCCTGCTTGTGTTCCCTCTCTCACTGGCTGTCTCTACCTCTGTCAAATGAATAAATAAAAAAAAAAAAATCTTTAAAAAAAAAAAAAGACAAGAGAATAAGGCTGACAGGAATTTTCAAGTGTGTATGTAGCCACTTAATTGGCAAGTACTCCTGAGTTACTTCTCTGTCTTTCTTCAGTGCTGAAATGTGTGGGCTAATATAATGAAGAGTTAGATAGTGCAGCCTTCTCCTATAAACTTGACCCTCATTCTTGTGTGGCTAAGGATAGGAGTCTTACCCTTGATCAGGCTGCAGCTTTTTGGAATTCTTTCTTTCTTTCTTTCTCTCTTTCTTTCTCTTTCTTTCTTTCTTTCTTTCTTTCTTTCTTTCTTTCTTTCTTTCTTTTTCTTTCTTTCGCTTTCTTGCTTTTTCTTTCTTCTTTCTTTCCTAAATCAAAACAAGGAACAGATCCAGGGTGGCAGCTCCTTCCAACCACCTCCCTTTTCCTCCTGCAGCCTGTTTTTCTCATTGGTGCACCCTCTCATCTCTGATCTGCGGCCACCAGGACAAAAGGCAGACAAGGTGAGAGAGTCAATGTTGGATGGAGGCAAAGCAGAAGAAAACAGGTTTGTGGGTGGAATAAATTCTATAGAAGTTATGAAATATAAGCTGAGTATTTGGATTTAATGGACTCTGCAGGGATAGGTTGTTCTGGAGAGAGAGGCAGCAAGTGAAAAAGAAGAAGGATGGGGTGAGGAGGGAAGGAGGGAGACTTAGAGAAAGAGAGAGAAGAGGAGGGAAACTGAGACTTCCAGATTTTGGTAAGTACACTGAAAAACAAACGTGCCAAGGAACTGAAGAGTGTGTGGTTTCCCTACCCACCCCTGGAGGAGGAAGCTGCCTGCTCTGGACATGCTCTTGGAGCTGAGGCAAGGGCAGAGTGCCCAGCATTTCTAGTCACAGAACCACTCTTGTCACAAAAACATCATCTTAATGTATCTTTTTCTTCTGTGTGGTCCTGTGGGGTCCGGTGAACCACAGTAGATTGTTCCTTCATTTTCCTTTTCTTAATTTCTTTTTTCTGCACTTTCAGGTGTCTTTTTCTCTGCTTAATATTGCATCTAATCCCTTTCTGTTTTGTCCTTGTCTGTCCACGTTGGCCTCAGTGTTTCTGTGCTTTTGGGTAATTTCTAGCACTGTGGTCACAATGTTTTTTCAGAACTGGATCTCTGCTCTTTTAAAGAATGGGCTTTTTGTACAGGGTAGGTCTCTCTTAGATTCAACTGGGTTAACCGATATGCCCTACATTTTAGGAAGCAAATCAATTTCCAAAAGATAAAGCTACTAGCCCACTGGTTGGAGGTCAGGGTGAAGCCAGAATGAATCAGTGCCATCGTTCCCTGAATAGTCTTCGAACGTACCTTGCAAAACAAGAGTTTCTTCAACTCTCTTTCCAAGAGATAGAAGAAAGGAAAAAGCAGTGCACAGTGAAGGAAAGGAAGAGAAACAGGGAGTGAGCATTTAAAGGAAAAAAAAAGAAACACAGGGTACAATCCAAAAGCTAAATAATGCTGATAGCAGAATGGGCCCATCGTTTGTACCCTAGAGCCAAGAGCTTTCTAATCTCAATGAAGATCAGTGATGAACAGCACAAAATGTATCATAAAATTGCTTAAACTGTTATGTTATCTGGCAGCATGGACAAAGATTTACTCAGATTTTATCTTAACCTTTAAGCAGAATGTTTGAAATAGGACTTAGCTTGTTATGAGACAAATTTTTAAAAAATGAAATACAGCTTTATAGTTACCAAGGATTTTTTGTAAGTGAAATCTTGGTGTATTCAAAATGGACAGTCATTGTAAGAAACAGGAATGGGTTGGAGGAAGGTACAAATTATACATAAACAAGTAAGGAGAAGTCAGCTAATAAGAGTCTTACTCAAGATGCTGTTATTAAACATTACAGCATTTTTAATATGTATTTTAATTTTATTTCTATTTCATCTGTTAAGCATTTCAGAGACATAACTTCACATTATGGTTAGTTATTTGTAAAGTTATATTTTTAATTTTACTTGTAATTCTATCAAATCCTACTAATTTTTGTTTTTGTGAAGTATTAGTTTAGTGAGCTTTAGGCAGTACTAAGACTCCACTAAGTATTTAACATAAATATTGCCAGAGGAGACTTTAAGGTTAAAAATTAGAATAGAATTTGGGTTTTAATGTTGACTCCAGTCACTCTAGTTGTGTGATCCTGGGAAATTTAATAGGCTCTTTAAACTTTTGATTATTAGTCTGTAAAGTGTATTACTGTGTGAGCAACTGTAATGATATTTTTATATTTAACAGTGTCTAGCCCAAAGTACATGATTAATGTATGGTAATTTGCATTATAACAATATTAGTATATTTTATAAATACCCCAAATTTTCATAATCCTTTGTTGAAAGACCTTTACATAAGAAATTCTAATAATATAAAGCTTTTAAAAATAGAAACTGGTTATATTTTATTTTAAACCTGGTATAAAGGATTACATCTTTAAGGTCAAGAACAGGGGTCAGTGAACTTTTTCTGTAAAAGGTCAGATAATAAATATTTTAGGTTTTGTCAATCATACTGTCTCTCATTACACAGCTCTGCTGTTATATCACGAAGTTAGTCATAAATAATAAGTAAACAGATGGGCATGGCTGTGTCTCAACAAAACTTTACAAAAACAGGCAGTGGATCACATTTGGGCTATGGGCTTTCATTTGTCAACCTATGTTACAGACTTTCCTTCTTTCATTCACTTTAAAAAAAATAAATAACCACCTGGTTTATTGGCTTTCAGAAATAAGGTGCATGTTTCTCTGGCAAGATCATCAATCTGTACACACTGACCCTTACTAAGAAAAGATAATTTGTGTTTAACCCTACATGACTTAGAGTTTGCTTGGAGAAACAAAAGTTCTAAGAGTGATACAGAAGAAAAGATTTATTGTAGGATTTGACCACACACATGGAGGGAGCTGGTTAAATAGTCTGTGTGAGGCTGCTGCTTCTATGTTTGATGTTGGGCTGGTGTCAGCTGCACAGCAAGTGAAGGAGGAAAGATGGGCATTTAATAGGAGAGAGCAAAGACGAGCCAAAGCCACAAGGACCAACTGGAACCCACATCAGCCCCTTCCCACCTTGACTCCAACTTCAGTGATCTAGGTGACTCCCAGGGCTAGTGCTTTTTTCCACAGAGCTTGTTACATGCTCCTGGTCTAGGGTTCACAGACCCTCAAGGCAGACATCAGGCAAGAGCTGAAGTGGCCTGCAGGCCCTTCTGATGCACCCAGTGCAAGGACACCTGGGCCTGCACCTACCTTCCTAGTTCAACATGGCTGCTGCTTCACTTCCTCTTTGCAAATCTACTAGACAGTTCTTAACCATTACCATGCTCTGCTACAAACCTTCTCCCTGAATTCAAGTATCTTTTGCCAAGGAATTCAGAGGACAATGTCAGTCAGTGTCATTAAAGCTTAAATATGTGTCCCTTACATTGGCTTTTAAAATAGCCTTGCGGATAAATATTGCTGGCTTTAGTATTTAGTTGCCTCTGTAGAGCACCTACATTCCCTCTGTACTTCTAGCTTATCTCTATGAATAATTGAATAACTTCAAGAAAAGATGAGGTGAGGTCATCGACTAAGTGTTCAGCACCAAAGCTTCTGTTCAGGATGCCCTTTGAATTTCAGCTTTGCTGAGACTCAGTCTTTTCTCATTGCTCACTCCCTTCTGTCCCATTCTCTCATATTTTCTATTATCAACAAAATAATTGGCTGGAAGCCCACATATTTCTGTATCAAAGGCAATTTTCTCTCTTCAGGCTATCAGAACCACTACCAGAGAGCAAACCTGAACAACACTTGAACACAGAGTCACTAGCCAGTAAATACAGTTCTGAACCTGAATCTGGCTTAAGGATATTTAAACAAATTTGGGGAAGATCTTCCTTGTTATGTTTTCTGCATCTACTGTCTCCTACTCATCCTTAGAAAGCCTCTCATCAAACACATTTCCTAACTGTGTCGTCATGAAACTAGTTAATGTCCAAACACCCTCAACCACAGGAACAGGAACAGGAGACTCATGTACCACCTAGATAAAACAAGGCAGTGATGTTGGTATTCAGCAGCATAGCCTTGGAGCTCTCCTGTGGTGAGGAGGGCAATCCTCATGCAAGTAATAAATAAATAAATAAATAAATAAATAAATAAATAAATAAACAAACAAACAAACAAACAAACACATAAATAAAAATTAGATAAAAAACCAACCTCACTGTGGATGTTTGCGGAGCATCCAGTATTGGTTAACTTATATACTTATACACATTTTGAAGTATACTTTTGACTGCTGTCCATGGCACAGACTTTTCCTCTGTTAAGTATAAGCCCTGTGAAATAAGTCTTTAACCCCTTGCTGCTCACAGGGTGAGTACATGTGAACAAGCCGCAAAGGCATCACCTGTGAGCTTGCAAACAATGTGGAATCTTAGCCCCAAACCCAGAGCTGCTGAGTCATAATGTACGCTTTAACAAAATCCCTTGTCAGATGTTTGCACATTAAGGCATGAGAAGTGCCAACTTAATTCTTTGAGTTAAATTGGAAATAATAATACATAAATGGTCAAAAGGATTAAATGAGGTGGTATGTGCTGAGTGTCTGGCTCGGAGGCCTGGGGCTAAAGGACTTTCCTCTACTTAAGGGAAGGGAATGGGTGCTTTTGTTCCTCTCTGCTTGATCATGAAGGCTGATAAGAAGTTTTGACTATTCAAGGGAATCGTTGGGCAATGATCCTCTCCCTCAGACAAGAGCAGGGGCCTGAAGAAACTTGTCCTCCTTTGGGAATTAAGCACTGAGACCATGTATGTGGTCGACCTCAGCAATCTCAAGAAAGCCATTCCAGTGAGATCGCTCCTCTACAGAGGGAGTGCCTTGTATGTTTGGCTAGACCTAGATTCATTTAGCAACAGGGCCACATTTTTTTGTTGGTATGTCTGCTTCCCACATAATGAGGCTTTTAAATCATTTTTTAAAAACTGTGCTTAATTTGTTCATAAGTAAATCCCCAGAAGGAAATTACCCCTTGGGAACTTTATAATCAGTCTTCTAGCGCCGAAGTCGAAGACAACTATAGCAGTGGATGCAATGTCAAGTCCTTCAGGAACTATCCATCACTCCTTTCCTTTGAAAATGGGTGTGGAGCACCCATAAACTATAAAATGCTTTAAAAGTTACTCTTAATCTTTTCGTGCTTATTGTGCCAGTGGTTGGGATTAATGTAGGCAGATGGCCCATGTGCCTGTGAATAGTGTGAAAAAGAGATAAGGGAAAATACTTTTTGTGTGCAAGCTTATTTATTATGACTGATAAATAAATAGCACTTATATCAAAGTACAAAGCATAGGGAAATTGCAAACTAGCCTTCTTTTTCTATTTTAATGCCAAAAATAGCTAGGTGTTTACTTACATTGCTTACATTGATTTCAGTATGTGAACATACTGACTGAGACTTCTAACTGCTGTGAAAAGCAAATGTGTGGGATTTTTAATATTAACAATAATGATAAATATAAAAGTATGTATATATGTAGTATTTCATACAAATTGTCAAACAATACTTTAATGAATTTGATCACTGGTTTTTCCCAATGAGATCATTTGTCTGCTTTTAATGTTTTCTAACCGAAGACATCATTAAAACTGTATATAAGCTATGTATCTTACACTATCCATTTGACGCTTTCACACGATAAATACATAAAATATTTTGGAACAGTGTTGTGTTATTGCAGTCATTATTTCCAGTTATGTGTGTGTGTTCCCAGAATATATATATTTAATATTTCCAATGTGTATATATGTATACATATATATATATATAAGTCATATATATACATATGTGTGTATATATTTGACACTGATGATTCAGAAAAAAATTCCATTTCATTTATCTACATCTTTGATCAGTGTGTATTATGTTTTTGTTTCTTATCAGGTTGCAGAAATATTGCACCACTTTAAACTATTCTTAGGGGTTATGTTTTACTGACAGGCATTTTGCTCTATTTGTCCAGATTTGATTACTACACTTTAGTGCACCATAAACAATATGTTTGGGTTTTATGACTGCTGTCTGGTTTCTGAAAGTCCTAAGCTTAGTGGGATTACATTGTGATGATCATTTCTTTGAATCTGACAGATTTTATGTGTTTCAAAACAACATGGGTAATGATAATGCATGACCTGTTTGTTTATAAAGGACTGGAATTTGCCTTTCTATTATTTCAGTCTCCTGGGGCAACCCTGAATAATTCTGAATAATCCTTCATACTAGGCCTTTAGTTGAGTAGAATTATTATGGATGTGCCAAATCTTCTTTCCTTCTGCTCAACATCCTCATTTTCTTCGACTGCTCCATAATATCCTCTCTTGTAGAGCTGTTTCTATCTCTGGCATCTTTTCATGATCTACTCTGGTTAAATATGTGTTAATGAGCACATATCTTGGATGTTGTTTAATATTGTATTTGGCTTTTTCTGTGTTCCCATTACAAACATATTCTTGGCTCATATAGAACAACTATGGTAGATCTTGTCTTTTACTCACTTGGTGACCTTTTGACTATAATCTAAATATGTAATTTTATATTGATCCCTATTAAATTTCAGTTTAGTTATTTGGCCATTTATATTAGGTCATCAAAAGTGCATATCATGATCTCTCTTCTGTTCTACTGATCTGTGTGTTTTGTTTTTATGCCAGTATCCTACTGTTTTAATTACTGTAGCTTCGTAATACAGTTTGAAAGCAGGAATTGTGATGTCTCCAGGTTTGTTCTTTTTTCTCCTCAAGATTGCTTTGGCTATTTGTTTTTGGGTTGTTTTTGGTTTTGGTTTTGGTTCCACACAAATTTTAGGATTATTTATTTTACTTCTCTGAAAAATACCATTAGAATTTTGTTAGGGATTACACTGAATCTGTATATTGCTTTGGGTAGTATGAACATTTTAATCATTGGTTCTTTCTGTATCTTGACTGTATCAAAGTCAAATTCTGATTGTGATATTGTCTTATTTTCTTGGAAGACGTTGGGGGAATCTAAATAAAGGGTACAGGGCTGGGCAGGTTAGTGCCTCCTGTGACGTACTAATCCTGTGGAATTTTCTCTTAAAAAAAATTTTGTGGTCAAATAAATTTGTAAAATTATTTATACTGTGTTTCCTGTCTTGCAGATTTTCAGTCATCATTATTAGATAATGAAAACTTCTGAGAAGTTCTACAGTTAAGAAACCAATTTAAACTTCATTTACCCAATATTTCCCAAATTTATTTGACTACTGAATGATTTTCAAGTAATGCTAGTGACATCATAAAGCTGGTGCTCTGCTTGGTACAGTTTGGGAGCTGTTAATTTATTCCATTGGATCTATTTAATTTTGACTTGATTTTCCAATAATAGCAGCTGCTGTTTCAACATCTGTATAAAAATGTAAGTATATGATAGATGTGATATTTATCTTCATCTAAGATAATGAGAAAAATGGTGAAAAGTGAGTATTAAAAGAAGTTACTAGAGATTTTACCTCGGCTTATTATCTGTCCCGTGATTATGTGATATTCTCTGATTATCATTGTTCAACCAAAAAGTGTTCATCTATCGGATGTAGCATCCATTTTACACTACTTCATCTTGTTCACAAAATTAGAATAAGGATATTATCTAGTGTCTTAAAATCGGAATATTTCTCTAATTTTAAAAAATCTAGTATATAGCAAAGATCATCTCTGTTGTGTTGTGCTTTAAAATTTTGGAGCTGCAGAGTAGACAATACTTGATCACATAGAATTAAGTAGTATGTGACCCATAGAGGAAATCAGAGTAAGAGCCCCAGTTACCGTTTTGTCTTATATGTAATAATGTAGTGCATGCATTTGTTTTCCATTTCATGCAGACTCAAAACACACATAAAGGAGCTACTGTTCTACTTGATGGAAAATCTTACTTGAAATTCTACTACATTTTATAATTCTATTTGTCAAAAATCTGACAGCAGTGGTGATTTCTTCAGATGTGGAAAATAGACCAAATCAGTCCATATTGGAAGATTTTCTGTGCTTGCTAGGGCTTCCTCAGTGAAATATTTCTTCTTCCAAAAAAAAAAAAGAAAAAAAAAGTAGGGAGATATGAATTCCTTACTTTGACATACATAGAAATTTGAATAAATAATAACTCCACAACTGGAAGCTGTTCTAAGTAAAATCATAAGTTTATGCAAAATCTAAACTCTAAATGACATCTCTATATTTACTATGTCTGCAAAGAAAGAAATATGAATATAAACCATTAAAAGTTGGAAATGTCATTAGGAGACAGGCACAGGGGTGCCCTAAGTTCCTATTTTTTCACTTATAAATATGACTTGTTTTTAACTAATGTGATACATTCCTTTTTTTGTGAATTATATTAAAATGCCAATAAAATGGTATATACCTAAGTCAGTCTAAACTAAGTATCTATAGCTAAAAATAATTTATCACACTGACTTCTTAATCACTCTTTTCGTCAAGCTGTTATTCTTCAGTTTATATTGCTACTTTTGGCACAGTATAGTTTCTAATCCCTCATATTGTCACTTCCTGAAGTGTGTATATGACTGCCTACTCATATTTTCAATCCCATATGTGTTACAGTGATACATTGGATGGAGTTTGCAATTGGCATTAGAGATGGATACTGTTTGTTCATTTTATGAAATAATTGAAGTAGGAGAAAAAGATATTTTATCATTACAGAGGTGTGCAATCTCTAGAACTGTCCACAATGATGACATCCTAAATCTGTCTCAAGGCTACAAAGTGCTCAACCCCTACCATGAGCACTGACCACCCAATAATGGATGATCTTTTAATGGGGTTCTATGTTAAGAGTGAACAGAGGTAATATGATCAGTCTTCCATATGCTGTATGTCCTAAAGGGTCTACATACATTAAAGAGCTGTAGTTCCTGGTCTTCAGGAGCATAGTGTTTTTATTGGGACTTAAGTGTTATCATTGACTCCAAGTGACAAGGTAAGTCATTTATCTCCTTTTAACTTTGATTTCCTAATTTAGATAAGTTGGATGATAGTACATGCTTACTTTTTTTATGATTGATATACAGGCTATGAGATTTTTCTCCCTTTCTATTTGTTTTTTAATAAAATTGTATTTTTTCGACATCAAAAATGACTGTCATTCCAAGTGTTTCCCAGGACCTGTGCAATAATCTTGCTTTTACTCCTATCCCAAGATTCAAACTATTAGGGCATTTATACTTATCTCTAGTGTTCTTTCTACACACACACACACACACACACACACACACGCATGCACAACCATCATTCTATATGTTATCTTGCTGCTTTTCTGGAAATACAAATTATTAGAATAATATTATAAATATATGGAAATATTTTAAGAGAAACAGTAACCTTTCCCTGAGGATGAAACTTTTCAATACTCGGTAATAAAGTATAAAACACAAACAGGAAAATGAATTCAGCTAACATTCAAAGTAGTTTTTTTTCTTTCGAAGTATGGTGCTAAACTAGGGATGGAAAGTTATTGAAACCAAGAGTCTTTAAAATAGCTGTTTAATGTCATAGGTAGCAGGCTAAGTGTCCCTTAGCAGAAGGAATCATCACTACCTAGTCACTTTTGCTTAGCTACAATCGTTTCAGTGTAATTGTCTACAGAATGACTAAAAAATGTATTATAATTGGAGACTTTATTTGAATATTGTATTTGGTGGAATGGTGGAATAGTAGTTAAAATTTACAAAGTTCTCATTGTATGTTAAACACAGTGCTAAATGCATGTTCCATGACATCTGATGCTGATAAAACTTCTAGGGTCAAAATTCATTCTTCAAATTGATTTTTAATTCAAGCACAGATTTCTTGAAAATCTGACAGAAACATTTAAAAATAAAATATATATCAAAATAGACTTTTGTTTCCACATTCACAAATCAAAAAGGCATAAAAGAGAGCTCAAGCTCTCTCTCTCTCTCTCTCACTCTCTCTCAGATAAATAAAATCTTAAAAAAACACAATTTGGGAATTTTCTGTGAACTTCTTAATGTAAGCTGGTATATTAAAATGCCCACAAATCATTTAGTTTATAGAAGTGTTGCTCTTTATAAAGTGCAATCATATTCTAAAGGACTGTATCTTTATATCTTTTACTTAACTTGTTGTATAAAGTATTTCTAAGGATTTGTAAATTCTTTATACAAAAAAAATTAAATATTTTCTCCACCTAATTACTTCTCAAGGTTTGCTGTTTGGACCAGCAACATCAGTATCTTCAGGAAGATTAGAAAATGTCAGGCTCCATCCAAACCTATTGAATCAGAATTTGCATTTTAACCAAAGCCCAGCTGATTCATACACACATTTGACAACTTCTATCTACTTTTAAAAAATACATTTAAGTGCTTTTAAAAAATGCTATTATTATCATAGGGTCATAGAGAAAAAAGTCTCATAAAGTGTTAATATAAATATGTAACAAAGTATTAAACTTTTCTTTAAATCAATAAATTTCCTTTAACACTTTTTTAAATGATTTATGTTGTGCGTTTGCACTTTGAAATGATTAGAATATATTTAGAATAACATGTTATGAGATTTTTAAATTATTTTATGCATTATTAAAAACGAGTGAAAAAAATTGAGGCAAGTTTAAGGAAAGTATTTCTTTGTGCTTAAAATTTGTTATACCACAAGGGGGTGCTAATGCTTTTGATTTGCAATTTGAAAATTTACATCTAGATAAAATCAAGTTTTCAAAAAGAATGACTATGTGTTATATATAAATATACTCCACACAGAACAAAGTGGTGTAAGTTATTAAAATAGAAACCTGGGTTGTAAATTAAACTTTTTATGTACAAAGTTTCTTTTATGTACAAAGATTAATTTAGAGAAATTCATATTTCCATTCTTTTTTTGAACATTCTGCAAAATTTAGAGAAAAATTTAGTATCAAAACATTGGAGAGAATATGCTGAAATATGAACAGTGACTACTTCATGAGACTAATCTTATGGGAAACTGTTATCCTCTGTATGTTTTTGTGTATTTTCCATTTCCTAGTCTTACCATGGTCATGGGAGATTACATTTAAGCCAGAAAAAAAAAAAAAGGAAAGGATGGTAGAAAGGAAGAAAAGATTTAGCAGTTATTTGCCAAGATATGTTGGGACTAATACTTAAATTTTGCTTGAAATTTACAAATGATTTTAATGTAAGAGAGACACAAGAAACAAAGAATTTGAAGTCTTGTGAATAGGATTAAATAATATTTGCAACACTAAGATACCCCCCTGAATTTTCCTTTCTTCATGTAGTATTTACCGAGGCTACCGGGAAAGTAGCATAACTTGGTTTTGGATTCCTGCTTAAATCAGTGCAGCATTAGATATTCTTTCAATAGAAACTTCTTACTGAGTGAGACTACAAGTACAAATGTGTTCCTAAACTAGCACAAATGTGTTCCTGGGGCAGGATATACTAATTCTTTTTAAATCAGGAGGGTAACTTTGATACGGTTGCCTTCCTAAGTCTAGAACAAACTTGGTGGCCAATCAAAGTAGGTTTCTCAGAGGCTTCCTTAATGTGATAATAAGTAATTTAGCCCCAGGAGAGAAAAAACTATAGTAAAAGTTTTAGTGAAAGATATGTATGGTTCTTTTAGATAAAATATGATGTGTAAATATGTATCTATTATCCAATAAATATTATCTACAGTCTTAAAAAGTTAGGTTTTGCTTGGTTTGCCATCATTTTGCCATTAGTATGTAAAATATATTTGAATATCACTAATATATTTGAATTTCATACAGTTGCATGTCTAATCAAAATCTGATCTATTACACTTCTACTTTTGGCAGAAGATCTTGCTTAGAGAAAAAAAATACCGTATCATTTAAAAGTTAAAAGCAAACAACTGATCACAATTCCTAAACTTGCTACTTTTACTATCTTATTTGGAGTGTTTGCCGGTACCAGCCCTCAGTAAATCAATATGTAAAATAATTAAACCTGTCTCTTTGTTAAGGGGTAGAGGTCTTTAGATGTTTGTAAAGCTCAAGCCTACCTCATTGAAAGAACACAGAAAATATATTTTTTTTAACATCCAAATGAGAATTAATGAGTAATACCTGTTTAGGTGGCTGGTGTTCCAGATTCTGCCCCTCTGAATTCTTGTCCCCTCAAGGTTCTGAGATTTTATTTTTTATGATCAAAACTGTGTACACTGTCTTGCTGCTCCCAGGGCAGAAACTTCTTTGCCTTCATTCTTGACATAAGTGAGAGAATTCCTAAATAATTTTTATCGAATATTATGTGAACACAAGATGGAAATGCTTGATGAGAGCAGAATTTAATTTTTTTTTCACTTTTCCAAAGCATCTCCATTCTTAAAAATGCAATTAGAGGGGAGCCTGGGTAGCTCGGTTAAGTGTCTGCCTTCAGCTCAGGTCATGATCCCAGGGTCCTGGGATGGAGCCCCACATCAGGCTCCTCCTCAGTGGGGAATCTGGTTCACCCTCTGCCTGCCACTCCCCCTGCTTGTGTGCACTCGTGCTCTCTCTCTCTCATAAATAAGTAAATAAAATCTTAAAAGAAAAAAAAAACTTGAGTTACTTAGGTCTACCAGCATAATCAGTACCTAATACTAGTAAATTGTGAGAAGATAGGCCTAATTACTTCTGAGAGAATGAGAAATTAAAGAATTTGTATCAAAATTATTAAATAATTTATAACATTTTCCAGAGGTAGCTTTTAATGTGAATAATGAAAAGATACTGATTTTTCTGTTGACGAAGTTGCCTACTCCTTAGGCTCACATTGTTGAAAACAGGAATAAAATCTTTTTCTACTCTAACCTTTCCCAGTTTAGAACCTAGTCAAGGTTCAGTGCAGCAAACCATTTACCTGTTACAAGTGAAGAGTGATTTAATACATGGATTAGCTACTAACAAAATTATTGGCAAGATGCAAGAGCAAAAGTCAGGGTTTTAGGTTTTCAGTCTTTTGCTTGTATTGCTGATGCAAAGTTCCTGGAATGGCTGTTTCTACCCAGAGATCAGGAAGCTTCATGAAACTGCTGTTAAGTCAGACCCGTCCTGCAGTGCCAAAGCTGGTGACTAGCCGTGGAGACCAGTAGTGGAAGACCACCACTGGGAAAAAAAAATCACATTCCTGTAGTCTGTCTGTCTGCCATTACTACTCCCAGAGGGAAAATGTCCTCTACCACCCTCATCTTCCAGTTTGTCAGTGCATCTCATGACAGAACCAAATTGCATCCAGAATTCTAGCTGCAAGAGAATCTCAGGAAAGTAATCCTCAGTCTTCTAACTCTTATGGAACTCGGAAAAGCATATAAAATGATAGGAAGGGGTGCTGAGCAGAAATAGTGGTGAAAACATATGGAGAGAAAGAATAATTTGCAGGAAGGAAAACAGTACATATATTAGATGTCTCCTATGTATGAGAAACCTTAAAGGGTTTTTCGGTTACTTGATGTTCCAAACAACTTTTAAATTATTACCCTAATATTTCAAGCAACTTTTAAATTATTACTCTATTTATACTGAAGCTTAAAGAGTTTAAGTAACTTGGACAAGTTCACATAGCTAGTAAATGATAGAGCAAATGTTTAATACTTGAACTCAGTTTTCTCTGAGTAAAAAATTATTTCCCTATTCATCATATAGTGCTAATCGCAATGAATTCTTCAGATAAATAATGACCCAGGTATATTTAAATTATTACTCATTTCCAAATCCCCACAGTGGTATTTTTCAATGTATTGGTCCAATTTCATTTTTTTTAAGTCAATAGGACATATATATAAATGGTTCTCAACAAAAGTATAAATCTATACTCTCAGGCCATCAATAACTGTGAAGAATTTTGTAATTTGTGTCTGATAATATTTAAAGAACCTAAGATTATAAATGATGCCCTTTTTCAAATTAGAACAAATTCAGAGTTTTTCTGAAACAAGGTCATTATCCCACTTCCATTCCGATTTGCATTCTTGGGAGGTTGAGATGAACATCCAGAAAGTGCTACATAACATTATCTATTTAACCAGTTCCACATTCATTGCGAGTGGCATTTATTGATGGTTATGAATCCTAAAATCTGTTACTTATGATTAAGTAAAAAAAAAAATTAAGTATACTAATTTTTTTAAAATTATGGATATATCTGTAGGAATATGTCATCTGTGTGATCTGTCATGTGAAGGCAACCATGGAAAAAAATTCACATTGCTGAAACCTGTTTGTCAGGCATTACTGACATGGAATTAAGGATGGTTGAAAATTGCTGATGTGGAATATTGAGGACAACTTTTCTTGAGCTGTGGATTCATAGGCAATCACTTGGTTCATTAATTCTTTTTATATTTCAACAAATGTTATATGCCTACTCTTTGTAATGTATTACATAGAATTAGAAAATCTGCCCCTGATTCTTAAATGGTACCTCCAGACAGATCAGATCTGCTTCATTTTGCCCCCAAAAGTCCCTTGAGATTGTTGCCAAAAGCCCTCCATCCTCCAAGAATTCTCTAGGAGAAAAAAGTCTGTGGAACCTGATCACAGAGTGAATGCAAACAAGGAGGGATGAGCAAAACAGAGTACTCATAAGGATATCTGTTTTCCTCAGTGGGGGAGCTATTTTGTCCCACCAACTGAGATGTATATATCTTTCTGTGTAAATCCTACTTATATGCATATAAATACACATGTCCATATCTTCAATGTCTAATCTCTTAGGCACCAAATGCACAGAAAGAGCAAATGCAACACAAAGAGAACAGCTGGGAATCATTAGTCATAAGCATAACCAGGATCAAGGTAAAAACCCTGCAGGTGGAGTGTTCTCTCTAACAAAGTAGTCCAGAAATCTGGAAAGAGAAACATTGTTTAAAACATAGATCTTAAAATAAATCATGACTGTAACTTCCTTTGGTCTTGGTTTTCTTTTCTATTTTTTTAAACCTGGTTCTTATTGCTTAAAAATGGAATATTTGGCATGATAAAAATAATAACCATGAATTGGGTTGTGATGGGCTTAAAGGATCCCATGAAGAACACAGAGTTAGATATAACCCTTTTTTCCTCTGCCTCTGCAGTTTATTAACTGTCATATCAACATCATTTTTTGTTTTAACGGGGCGATGTGGAAATAGGACTAGATGAAGAAGTAGAATTCCTACAATCTAATGCAGACCTGTTATTATGTAGGTTGCTTACTCTCTGTAGACCCCAAATATTTAGACTTCTGAACTAAGATTCTTTTTAATTGACTGCAATAACTAAAATCCTGTCTTTGAGCTTTGATGCTCAGTGTTGGCTTGTAGGCAGAAAACTTAAAAGCCTGAGATGTGAATTTAGATTGCTCTTAGGATGCTTATAATTCAATTTATTGAGCAAAATGTAGAGAAAATAGCAGTGTGCTGAGTACATCTGTAGAAGAGAGAGAGAAAGAAAACTTTAATGTAGCTTCTTGGAAGTGCTGGAACCATGATAAAAGCTTTGAAAGGTAGGGAAGAATTTTATGGGGATAATTTGTGAATTTAGTTTGGTCAAGAATGGGATAAGACATTTTCAGTGTATGGTTAAACAAAAAACTAGATTCTCATATTGGATAAAAGGTGTATATTAGGTAAAATACTGAGCAGACAGTTATGCAGTAATTTGTATTTTGTTTTACCATGAGTTACAATACCGTATTAGTTATCTATCACAGCCTAACAAATTGTCCTAAAACCTAGTGGCTTAAAACAACAAACATTTACTATCTCACAGTCTTGATGGGTCAGGAATTTGGAATCAGGTTAGCTGGGTGATTTTGACTCAGGGTCTCAGGAGGTTCCAGTCAGGATGTCAGCCAGGTTTAAGGGGGGCAGTATAGGTTCACAATCCTCTCAGCAGCTTTCCTTGTATAATCTGAAACTGTCTCCTGTGTGAAGAGGGCAGGGAAAGACTGAAGAGAGAGGCTGGAAACTCCAAATTGATAGATGACAATTTTAATAATAGCAAAGGGAACTTACATACAAGACTTGCTTTGAACAGCAGCAAGACAAATGGATCCCTGCACCGCCCTCCAAATCTTAGAAGTGTATAAAGAAGGGGCACCTGGGTGGCTCAGTTGGTTAAGTGTTCAACTCTTGATTTTGGCTCAGGTCATGATCTCAGGGTCCTGATATCAAGCCCCACATCAGCCTCCATGCTAGGTGTGGAGACTGATTAAGATTCTCTCTGTCCCTCTCCCTCTACCCCTTTCCACCACCCTCTCTCTTCGTGGATGTTCTCAATCTCAATCTCTCTCTCTCGCTCTCTCTCTCAAAAAAAAAAAAGGTTTATAAAGAGGCCTTAACAGGACTCAGTCACATACCATGTAGGTGCTTCAAGATCACATCACCATCTCAAGGCTGTGTCCTTGCAGCAGCCTCTGGGAGTGGGAAATGCAAGTGAACCCTGCATTTCAAGGTCAGGGGAACACGTGAGAAGCCTGTGAAGGCCTGGATCCAACTCACTGTCCATCGGTTGGTCATGTCTTTTTTTTTTTTTTTTAAGATTTATTTATTTGAGAGGGAGAGTGTGTGCAAGGGGGTGGGAGGAGGGACAGAGGGAGAAGAAGAGAGAGTCTCAAGCAGAATCTGCAAGGAGCACCAAGCCCCACTCTGGGCTGGATCTCATGATCCCGAGATCATGACCTGAGCCAAAACCAAAAGTCAGATGCTTAACCGACCATGCCACCCAGTCATGTCTTTTTTGATCACATTCCCCAGTGAGAGGGTGAGGGGCTGGGGAATCTGCTTCCAAAGAGGCTCACTCACGTGGCTGTTGGCAGGAGGCCTTGGTTCCTTGTCATATAAACTGTTTAATAAAAGCTGCGGAAGTGTCCCCATGACATGGCTGCTAACTAGCATTAGAGTGAGCAATCTAGGAAGGGAGAGAAAGAGTGAGAGAGGCAGACAGACAGAAGCAGAAGCCACATGTCTTTCATAAGCTAGCCTCGCAAGTAACTCACCATCACTCCTGGCATATCCTAGGAGTCACCCAGTTTCCCCCAGACACGGTATGGGAAAGAACAGAGAGTAAATACCAGGAGACAGCATCATTGGGGACCAGCTTGGAGGCTGGCTACCATAAATACTAAAACAAAATACAACACTAAGAACTGAAAATGGATGAGATTTTGATTCTAAGTATAAATATAAAAAGGAGAAGACAGATTTTACAGAGCTAGGTATTTAATATATCCTTTATTGTGCATTTTACTATTTGCTGAGAAGAATGCAAAATATTACCAAATCAAGCTAATCTGTAGTTAAAGAAAAAATCTTAAACAAATGAAATATCACTAAATGGCTACATTTTCAGATATGTGACATATTTGATGAGTTTAGACATCAGTCCGAAAATTAAGTACTTTAAATGCTGAAAGATATAAAATACTTCTGAAATACTACAGAAGTCTTTCTAAACTGAGAAGCCTTCAAGTTTCTTTCTTTCTACTGTAGTACATTAACATTTGTTTATAGACTCTAGGGTATTAGAGCACATCTATTTTTTTTTTTAAAGGAGATAGAAGTTTATTGAATGCACTGTAAGGGAAGGGTGAGCAGGACAGCAGAGGAGAGGCTGTCTGCCTGGATGGCACATCTATTGCCCTAAAGATCTTGTATCTCTTTATTTCTAAAAGTTTTAATGGTGATTTATATTGTTTAAGTTTCCATATGAGCAACAAATATAAGATGTCCCTATTCACCTTGAAGTCAGTGGACCCCATGATTTTGTACAGTCGACTTGATATTCCCAGGAATAATTTCTTCCTGTACAGGAAATCCTGTATTACTTGCCTCCTTGTCTTTAACTAAAGAGTTAAGAGTATAGGAATGATCAGACTAAGGTTGTATTCAGCATTCAGTATATATTTTGAAGTGCATACTCTTTTCCAGGCACAGTTTGAGTCACTGGTTGTATCACTATGGGACCTGCCCTGAAGGGCCAGGCACAGTGGTCTCCAGCTGTGTTTGATTATGCCCCTCTCTAAGAGGGGGGGGAAGGAGCATCAATGCATGTATATATAATTATTTTCAAATTGTCTACATGTTCTCTATCATTGGTAATATTTCAGTGAAAAATATGTACTTATATAAAAAATTTGCACTTATCAGATGTGACTAGTTTTTGTTTTTTTTTTTACTTCTGCTGACACAGATACTGTATTATTTGAAAGAGAAGGGACGGTTTTGCCATTTTCTTGTTAATTCCTTACTTTTCATTATTAGCGTTATCTTTAATCTGTAACTTCTATCCAAAAGCCTGTTAAGCCTTCTCTCTATTTTGTGAGGGCTACTTAAGTAAAATTGGATAATAAAATCTATTAATTCACTTAGTCGGGCCAGATAAACTGTAATACCTTTTAACTCACTGAGAGCAGGTGAAGAAAGACAAAATGTTGACTGCTAAGGTTAGGAGAATCCTACCAATCCTCCAGATACCTCATGTTCTTTCCCTGAAACGTGACCGTAAGACATGGAAACAAAGGCTCCATGCCCAGTGTGGGGCTTGAACTCACAACTCTGAGATCAAGAGTAGCATGCTCTACCAACTGAGAGCCAGCCAAGTGGCCCTAGATGCCATTTTTAAAGGGAACATTGATCCCCAATAGGAAAAGTTAAATTATGTTTATGCAGATTATTTTCATAGGTGTAGCTGTACCTCCATATGTTAGGAATTGTGCTAGAGTCTTTACATACGTTGAATCTGTGCCCTTCCCCATCAAAAACCTGAGGTGCTTTAAGTAAAATCTAACCGGCTTCTAGCTTTGAGCCTGTGTATATCAGAGATAGCCATTATTATGTTTTTATTTACATAAAGAGACACTGAATTTCATGTGGACTGGTAATAATAAAGACCATGAAACAGTATTGCAGTAAAAATCAGCATAAAAAGCATACAGTATAATTGTGATATACAAAAAAAAATCTAATGCAAAATAAAAACAATGGAGATGCACTAAAATATTAACAATTTTCCCCAAATTTTCTTATATTTAATCATTAAACATTTATTGAGCTTCTACTAGATACTGTTCAAAGTTAAGGGATAGAGTGGCAAACAAGTATTGTTTGAATATTGGGGAAAACAAGTTGCCCTAGGGATTTATTGGAAAATGAGAATAAGACATTAAAAGGTCTAGAAACCAGCTGAACGGGAAAAAAAAAATCAACTGTAGATATTAGCCAATGCAACAGAGGTTTAGGGGTGGTCATTAGTGAGGTCTTCATGAATTTGAAGGACTATCATGTGAAAACACAGACTGTCATTTTAAAGTAGAGTCAGGACTAATGACAGAAAGTGGCTAATGACTGATTTCTGCTCTTCATTAAGAACTTCTAAGAGTTGGGGGCTCTCTAAGATAATAGGCTAGAAGTCAGCAACTTTTTTTTTTTCTGTAAAGGACCAGATAATAAATATTTTAGACTTTGCAGGCCGTATGGTCTGTCACAAACTCCTCAACCCTGCTGTTGTAATGTGGAGCAGCCCTGGACAATATGCAAATGAATGACTGTAGTTGAGTTTCAAAAATACTTTATTTGCATTTTAAGCAACAGGTTAAACTTGGCCTATAGACCAGTTTGCTGAGCCTAGGACTAAGGTAATTTACAAGGCTTGGTACTGCAAATGCAGACAAGTAGCCTATCTGTCAATCACATTCTACACAGATTTTTGAGGATGATGTAGAGAACATTACCGAAGTTTTCTTCAAAATCAAGGACCGTGTAACAACAGGTACCCATCTCTGCTCCTATCTATAAATGCATTCCTTTCTTTCGTATTTCATTATATGTTATCTCTCACCTATTTGGCCAGACATATCTATTTATATGAGGGAGGTTAAGATTGATATAGCAAGAATACAGAAAAAGAAGGAAATGAAGGGAGGGAGGAAGAAAAAGAAAGGGAGGGTGGAGAAAGATGGGAAGGTGGAGGAGGAAAGGAGGGAGGGAAAGGAAGAGAAGGGAGGGAGGGAGGGAGGAAGGAAGAAAGGAAGGAAGGAAGGAAGGAAGGAAGGAAGGAAGGAAGAAAAGAAAGAAAAAGAGAAAGAAAGAAAGAAAGAAAAAGAAAGAAAGAAAGAAAGAAAAAGAAAAAAGGAAGAAAGAAAGAAAAGAAAGAGAAGAAAGAAAGAAAAAGAAAAGAAGGAAAGAAAAAGAAGAAGAAAGAAAAAGAAAGGAGGGAGGGAAGTGAAAAGGAACGGGAGGAAGAAAAAGAAAAAGAGGTATGAGGGAGGGAAGAAGGAAAAAACCTTCAAAATACAGAGCATGACTTTTCAATTTCTAAGCAACAATTTTGTTAAGAAAGAACATTTTCTTACTCCCTTTCATTTTCATTAACCTAAAAAGCCTGGCTTTTGAAACAGATGATGGAGTTGTACAAAAAGTCAAGGTGTCAAGGACTCAGGATATTAATTAAAGGAAGTTCCTGTTCATAGAAATAGGAGGAAAATCCAAACACATGTGGCAGAGGATGGAGGAAATAACAGAACAAGTAGATGAAAGGGTCCTAATTCTCATTCCCTCTTGAAGCCAACTTCAAGGGATTGAAATCATAAATCAAAAAAATTGGAATCAATGAAATCATTAAAACATCCAACTACATAATGGAAGTCCCCCAAGGATTTGAGCCTGCAGATCTATAATCAGGATAAAGTTCCAGAACCCCAGCCCTTAGCTCAGAGCTTTACCCAGTGTGATGTGAGAGCAAAGGGCTACACTGGCAGAAGGGAGTGCATAGTGACAGATGTGAAGCGGCTGACTTTCCATAGCCAGCAGAATTTCCAGGCACCCAGGATGGGCCTTACTCCAGCTGAGACAACCAACTGGCAGGAGGCTGAAGTTAGAGTAGAGATGCTATAACGTGTGGGGCCTTTCACTGGAGTCAGAGCACACAAGCACAACCTTCTAAAAAACCCATTTGAGACCTATCCTACTACCAAGGACATCAGAGACACAAGGCCAGTATCAGACAAGCCACGCTGCAGGAGAAACCCATGGGAAAGTACTACAGAGATTTGAGGCCCCTTCCTCTACTGCTGCCTCAAGGTCGTCCGGTCATGTGAGTCCCCCCTGAAGACCCTGTTACCATCTCGAAAGTGTCAACAGGAGGGAAGCAAAATTTGATTAAGTTGAGATAGGTGAGAGTCTAAGTCATTCAAAAGAAATCTATTAAACTGAAAATTCTCCAATCGCCCTGTTTGACAAAATCATGTTATTGATGGTTTCTTTGCTTTTTCCATTACCCAAAACGGTAGAGACCTTACGACGACTAGCTAGAAGAGAAAATAAAGCAGCTACATTTTCTTTGCACATTTGGGCAGTATCACGTAAAAATTTTAACCATCCCACAAGATTAGGATTCTGAAAATAATCTGACAGTGCTGCTTTTAGGATAACTGAGATTCACCTCACTGATGGTATGAGTGGTATCAGTTTCACCTCTGTGGTGAGGCAGTGCAGAATACTTATATGTACCTAATATTTCATAATTAGTAGGTCTTCCAAAGTTTGGTGAGGAGTACACTAAACTATAGGCTAACTTAACATATTTTCCCCTAGACATGATAATTTATTCCCACAGATCATCCAGAGCTTATCCCACTGGAGAATATAGATAGTACCTATCATATGTGAGGAAATAACTAGTGCCAGGCACAACCGTAATTGCTTTTGCATGTATATATGCTCATGTACTTCTCAGAAACTTATAAAGTATATATGTTATTTACATCTCTTGGATGAATAAACTAGGATTTAGAGAACTGAATTTAAATGAATTGCCCATGATCAGGCTGTTACTTGAGTCTGACCCCAAGAGTTTTGTCATTTCATGATCTGAGCTCAATTTCATGAGGAAGATTGTTCTTAAAATGAAATTCATAAAAATAGGCACAGAGTAAGATTACTGTTAAAAAGAACCCCTAAAAAGGGACGCCTGGGTGGCTCAGTCTGTTAATTGACTGCCTTCCGCTTAGGTCGTGATCCAAGGGTCCTGGGATCAAACCCCATCGGCTCTCCCTGCTCAGTGGAGGGCCTGCTTTTCCTGCTCCCTCTCCCTCTACTCCTTCGCCCCTGCCCCCCCTTGTGTGTGCACACCATGCGCTCTCTATCTCAAATAAATAAAATCTTAAAAAAAGAACCCCTAAAAGAAAATAATCTCTTTAAGAGATAAATAATCCCCCTGATTTACTTGAATTTTTTGTGTTTTGTTTTTTGTTTGTGTTTTAACTTGTAAGTGTGTAAATTTAGGAGTGCAACTGAGTACCTCAGTTCACAACACATTCTTACATGGGCACCTGCAACATCCTTCTCGGTTTATTTTATTTTATTTTTTTTCTTTTTAGCCTTTATTAATATTTTCTTTCTTCACACTCTCCACATGGGCATTCAGAGTAATGCATTTAAACTAAAAAAATCATAATTAATTTTTCAGTTCCACAAAAATTTCTTTTTGGGGTCTTGATTGGATTTGCATTTCATCTATAGATCAATTTAGTGTAGTTCTCTATTCAACTCAAATAACTTTTAATGAGTTTTTACATGTTTCTCTGTAAAGATATTGAGATTTCTTCATAAGGTTAATTCCTGCATAAAGTGTTGTTTGGATTTTCATTGCAATTGTATCCGATTTTCTGAAATCTAATTGGTTATTGCTAGCAGAGAGGGATGGGTTTGAATTTTATAGGTTAGTCTTTTATCTCACAAACCTGGTGAATTCTCGTGCTTATTTTAATTGTGTATTTGTTAGGTTTTCTCTGTAGTTAGATGCATAACTGCATTTTTATCTCTTATATTTCTTGTTCTCTTTCTTTCTTTTTTTTCCTATGTTGAACAGTAGCTTCATGGTGGATGTCACTGTTTTGTTCTCAGTCATAAAGCATTGGAATGACTCTAAAGTTACGTCTCAGATGTAATGTTTGCTGTAAATTTTTGGTGGTTAATGTTTATCGAGTTGTGAAATCTTCTATTGTTATTTTTTTCCTGAGACTTATTAATCAGGAATATTTTTCAAAGTTATCAAATGCTTTTACTTTTGCTTTACTATGTGATTTTCTCCTAACAGTCCATCAATATAATCAGTTATACCAATAGATCTTTGTGGTATTGAAGTTTTGAAATTAAAATTTATTTGATCCTGTCTTTATTATTGTCTTAGGTTAGTTTAAAATCAATTAACATATTTAGTATTTCCATATCTGTCTTTATTTAGGATATTTAGCTTGTAAATCTTGCCGCTCTCCTTATGTATTAGTCTTAAAAACTGAATCAAACTTTTTTTTTTTTTCTGTTTTCTGAGAGTTTCATAATATAGATAGAGACTGTATTGGTTCCATTAAAAGTTGGTAGAACCACCTGTGAAAATGTCTTAGGGGGCTTTTCATTTTTATTATTATTTTTTCAATCTCTAGTACTTACTAGTCTAGTAAATATTTTTCTTCTAACAATTTTATTTTATTTTTTAATTTATTAGTTTTTTTAGTAATCTCTACATCCAATGTGGGGCTTGAATCCACAACCCCAAGATCAAGAGTCACTCTCTCCTGACTGACCCAGCCAGGCACCCCCTAGCAATTTCATTTTTAAAAATGTTTTCACTGATGGTATGAAGCTGCTGATAAAAAAAACTCTGATTTTTCTATACTTACCCATTTACATTTTGTATTTTGTCCTTTTGAAACGTTTCTCATTTTTTCTTCTTTTATCTTGCCAAAGATTTATCTATCTTATTAGTTTTCCCAAAGAAGTATTGTTTTGTTTTATTAATCATCTTTTTTGTTGTTGTTTTCTGTTTTGTTGATTTCTGACCTAACATTTATCATTTTATTTCTTCCTGTATGCTCAGGTTTATTATCTTAAATCATTATAAGTTTCAGTTGTTTCTTGCTTTCTAATAAACATGTTCCACTTTAATATTCCTTAAAGTACTGAATTAATTGTGTCCCACAAATTTGGACATATAATGGCTTTATTTTGATTTAGTTTTAACTACTGTTTAAGTTTCCCAAAATATTCTTTTTAAGCTAAAGGTTATTTAATAGTGGTTTGTTTCTGCAGTAGACATATGAGAGGTTTTTTTGAGTGTGTTGTTGTTTTTAGGTATCATTTTTTAGGGTTTCAATGTTCATACATTGGTATTTATTGAATATCTTGTGGCCATGAAAGGTTTTTTCGGAATGTTTGAAATGTGTCTATTCTCTGTTTGGGAATGTTAAGTTTTCTATATCCGTATGTCAGGTGTAGTAAACATGCTCTCAAACTATGCTTCTTTTTTCGTCCTCTTGATATATCAATATCTGCATATATCTCTCTTTCTTACAATTCTGTCAGATGTTGCTTTTCATCTGTAAAGACTATTTTAGAGGGGCGCCTGGGTGGCTTGGTCGGTTAAGTGTCTGCCTTCCACTCAGGTCATGATCCCAGGGTCCTGAGATTGAGCCCCACATCGTACTCTCTGCTCAGTGGGAAGCCTGTGGGAAGCCTGCTTTTCCCTCTCCCTCTGCCTGCCACTCCCCCTGCTTGTGCTCTCTCTCTCTCAGATAAATAAATAAATCTTAAAAAAAAAAAAAAGACTATGTTAGATCCATACATGGGGATGATAATTAAGACGTCTTGATCTATTGCTCCCTTTATTTAAATATGATTCCTCTTTTCCTGTTGAGATGTCTTTCTACATTAAGTTCTCTTATCTTTTAGATTAAAATATTAGTATTTTTAATATTAAAATGGGTACTGTAGAATTCGTTGTTTATATCTTCATGGTTCATTATTTTCATATATTTATGTTCTGCCTACCTCTACTTTTTTGTTTTATATTTATAGTTTCTAGCCAATATATTTCTGGATCTTTTAAAACTTCAGCCTCAGTGTCTTGGACTTTTGAACAGTAGACTTAACCCATGTAACTTCATGGTAATTACTCTTTGATCAGGGAATAGTTTTGCTATCTTGTCTTAAATTTTCTGTTCATTTTTTTTCTTCTTTCATATCTTCAATAGGATAGATCAGGGGCGCCTGGGTGGCACAGCAGTTAATCATCTGCCTTCGGCTCAGGGCGTGATCCCGGCGTTACGGGATCGAGTCCCACATCAGGCTCTTCCACTATGAGCCTGCTTCTTCCTCTCCCACTCCCCCTGCTTGTGTTCCCTCTCTCTCTGGCTGGCTCTCTCTCTGTCGAATAAATAAATAAAATCTTAAAAAAAAAAATAGGATAGATCAATTTTACTTTCGCTGGTTTAAAACTTAAGGCATTCTATTTTTACCTTCTGGCATTTTCCCTGACTTTAAGACTAATGCATATTTGTATCTTTCCTTAATGATTTCTGAGCTAACACAATTATGTTTGCTTACTCTCACTTCCTTCTGAGCTTCCAGCTCTCCACATTGGCTGGTTTCATCAATAGTTCTTTTTAGTTCGTGATTTTTACAGTTGCACTTTTTGTTTGTTCGTTTACAGTTACAAACTCTTCTAAGTGATTAACTGATACTCACCTCCCAGACACTTTACCATTCTCTTTGGTCCATTTCTCTCTTTATAGGATATTTTCTGTAACAGGTCTTTCAAAGAAGATCTTTGGTTGATAAATTGTAAGGACTTGTATATCTGAAAATATTATTTAAAATTTTTTTCTTACATTTAATCGGTGATGATATAAAATTCTAGTTTGAAATGTTTTTTCTTCAAAAATATGTGAATATTGTTCCTATTGAGAAGTCTGTGGCTATTGTAATTGTTTCTTGTAAATAATCTATTTTTGTCTCTCAAAGCTTTTAGAGCTTTCTTTTTCCTTGACATTTTTACATTTCTCTGTAATGTTTCTATGTGTGGGGGAATTTCTTTCCTTTTACCTATTCTTTAGATATTCCCCTTATAAATCATTTGATTCAGAGGATTTTCATGTTCAAGGAAAATTTCAGGCAATATAGCTTCAAATATTTACTCCTTTCTCTATTGTTTTCTCTTCAACTAAGACTTCCATTCTATAGAAATTGATACCTTTGTTTATATTCTCCACATCTTTTAATTTTTCCTTTTTCTTTTCATTTCTTTATCTTTTCCTGAAACATTCTGGCAGAGATCCTAAAAAGTATTTCCAGAACACTCATTCTTTGATTGTATCTATGCCTATATTGAACAAATTCAGCTGTTTATTGCAAATACTGCGTGCTTTGATTTATATCCAATATCTTCAAATGGTCTTTTTTCTGTAACTACTTGTTTTTGCCACATGTTTTTGAGATCTCCCTTTATCTCTCTCTGAACCTCCATTATGTGCCTTATGAATATCGTTCTTTTGAGTCTTTTTGTTCTACTTACTTTGGTATAGATTATCTAGTCTGTGTGTTTCTTTTTATTGCACTTATGCCCCTTTAATGCCATAAGAGTTCTTTCTCTATGACTATATGTTCCCTTTGACTAACTTGACTGAGACCTAAGAGAGAGTGGCAAAAGCCCAGTCCCCATCTCCAAGTAAGTTTTAGAGAGTTGGGGACAGAGGTAAGATAAAGAACCTTGTGTTGTGCTATGAATTCAATTACCACCCTCATTACATAATCATATTCCTGGATACTTCATTTTCTAAAGCCTCTTTCATCTTTAAAATACCATGGCCTTACTCTGAACACATTTACTTTTACCCATTCATATATATGTTGTTAAAATGCAGATGTCAAAAACTATGACAGGTGGAGCACTTCGGTGGCTTAATTGGTTGAGTGTCCGACTCTTGGTTTCAGCTCAGGTCATGATCTCATGGGTTGTGGGATTGAGTTCCAGGTCGAGCTCTGTGCTCAGTGAGCAGTCTGCTGGAGAATTCCCTTTCTCCCCCTCCCCCAACTCATGTGCTCTCTCCCACTCTCAAATAAATAAATAAATCTTAAAAAAAAAAAAAAAAGACATAGTATGAAGGGCCAGTGATTTTTTGCCCTACTTTCTAACCAATAAGATAGTCTGCTACAGTTTCGTGGATGCTGGCAGAAAACACAAGACTCCTGTATTAGAGACAAAGGTCAATTCAATACCCACAGCAATAGCAGTAGCCAGGGTATTAACATTTCCTTATGGTGATTCCTCATACCCCAGCTCCCACAGGTGGCATCATGAGGCTAGGTGACACTTGCACATGTGTGGATTGTATACAGGAAATTAACCCTAAGCCAGGGCAACTCTTGTCTTTTATGATGGCATGCAAGCAAACCTGCCCAACTTTTGTCCTGGAGGGAGATATTAGTGATGTACTCTCTATGTCCCAAGCCTGCTTACTATACAAATAGCATTGGAAAGATAATTCAGAACAAAAGGCTGTCAAGGCATGCAGAAACACAGTTATTTCTGAACATGGGTGGGTAAACTATCTTAATAATCAATTCAGAGAATTTCCCAAATGGATCCTCAATGTACATTTAGTTGCTACGAATCATTTAAGACTTTAAAGTATGTTCTGCGTTGTAGCTGAGAATTGAAATTTGATTTCTTTATTTTTAATTAAAATAATAATGTTTTGCAGTCATCTTGCTCCATGGAAAAATGCACACTTTCAAAGCCACAACTCACATGGAGGTGGAAAGATTTTGGTTTTGCTCGGAATTCTTAACTAGGCCACCATCCTCCTCAAAAACGTACCATATGCCTATAGAGTAAAACTCTGAAAAACTTAGTCATTGCTTAAAAAGCCAAAGATGAACGAAATCTGAATCGTTTCAAAGAGAATTTTGCTTTTCAAAAGTGCAAAAACACAAATGTACCTCAGAGGGAAGCTCTCAAATTAGGATCCTGATGTCAAAACATCAGAGATGTCAGAAGATATCCCCTGACAGGATTTTAGGTGAACCTACTCTCGTGAGTGTGCTCCTGAGGTCAGACTACTCCCTATGGAACAAGGAGTGAGGGTCACACAAAGAGAAGCATTGTCGGTCTCAGTCGAGTGGCAGGCGTCTGGTGTCTCAAATGTGAGAGTGGGTCACGTGCACACTCTCATATGGCCTACAGATTGGCTTTCCGACTATATTCTAATGGCTGACTTTTTTTATATGTATGAAATAATAAGATGTTTATTTTAAAATGATTTGTTAGGAATATCTTTATTCTTTAAACAAAGGACCTCATCCATGTGCTTTGGAAGAGTGGTTGAATTATAAGGGCATGAACTTTACATTGAAAACTCATCTGTCTATTTTTTTAAGTACAAATCCTGGGAAATCAGAGGAACTTAAATAAATTCATCCTGCAGTTCAGATAATACATAAGCCAAATCAGTATGTATATGTGTGTGCATGCACACTGATAAGGGAAATTTAAATGGATTCTTTCCCTCATTATTTTGGCATCCAAGGAAGAACCCCAAAGGGAGTCTCTTTGCTAGAAAATTGATACTGTAAGAGCAATTTTTCTCATGTTTCAGATAATACCTTTAAACCCACTTTAAGCCTTAAAGTAATATAACTACTAGGAAAGAGTAACTTTATTCCTGTTTCTTGTCACGGTCTGACAGCCAGTAGCACATATGTCTTAGTTTTAACTTTGTTTATACTGATTAAAAAAAATGAAGGTGGTGAATATTTTAAAACCAAGAAGTCTTTTTCTTCCCACAACTAGTTAGATTGAAGTACTTTTGAATTATGACTGTCCTTTTTATTTCTTTACTATATTCAAGAAAATTAACATTTTGACACAAATGTGATAAGGTAATTTGCAAATTCAAACTAATGTTAATTGTTGCTTTTAAAAATTAAAAGGTAGTGTTAGGCTAAGGTGACTATTTTAACATATTTAAGCAACTTTTTTTTCCCTCAAACCCTCCCATACCAATCTAAAGACACAGTGTATTACAACTGACAGCCAAGGAAGATGGCCACCAATTCCATAATCCCTAAAGCTAGAAGCTTGAAGCTAGAAATAATGCAGCAGAGATCAAACTAAAGACTCCACAGGTCAGCTTCAACTCGGCTCCCTAGGTAGTATTACATTGTCCCATTTATATGCCCAAAATGTTTAAAGGGAGCACAAGATGTGCAATATTCTAACAGCATACCATTTGAGATTACTTTTTGCTACTGGAGATCAAAAGTAACGGGTACCAATGGTTCTTGGGGACTCAAGGTTTATAGGATATAAGAGTTAACCCTGGTGTGGTATGAAGTTGATTACTCAAACAGCAAAAAGCACCAATGGGAAGAATCCATGACACAGCTAACTTTGCTGACAGGGATAAAGAAATCTGGGTCATGGCTTTAGGGTATCAACAAACAAAAAGAAGCTAGACTAGTAGAGGAAAAAGCCATATAGAAATACAGTATTCACCTAACAAAGTACACAAATGTCCAATCACAATGTTGTATACCAGAAACTAATATAATATTGTATATCAATTATACCTCAATAAAAAAAAGAAATAAATTTGAAAAAGAAGCTAGAAATCAAATGAAGAGATTCATCTCCTAGATTATCTGTGACTCCAGCTTTCTCCCAAATTCTAAGACTCTTGGTTCATTGAATATACTATAGAAATTTTCTTCTGTAAGACCTTCCTTTTCAGATGTGAAAAGAGGATTCTTACAGTAATTAAGTGAAGAGTGAAGGAATCTAATGAGAACTTACCAATTCTCTTTCAGAGAAACTGTCAGCTCTGAATAGAGATCTGCAAAACATTAACTTAAAAGTGAAAATGTTCCAGATCATAAATAGGAAAGCCTAAAATACAGAGGAGGAAGATTTTCTATTAATGAGCTGAGAAGATATTCTATAAGAGATAGGTAAAATTCAGACATTTGCTTTGCACTCTCAACATTCAGAAAATAAGGTGTTTATGAAACAAGAGATTAAAAAGAATATAAAAAGATAACATGGTGAAATTTAAATGGAGCTTGAAAAGAGAAAGGAAAATTAAAATGCAACTTAAACAAGATTAGGTCATTATACAGAGAACAATCTTAGTTCTACATACTAGCAACAAAAAATAGAAATAAAATAACCAAAATACTCACTTAAGATAACATTAAAGACATGAAGTACTTAGAAATAAATTTAGCAAAAGTTTAAGAGTCTGCTCTAAATGCTAAACATACATTTCTGAGGGATAATAAAGAGAACTCAAATAAATGGAAAGACACATTATGATCAATCTTATTAAGATATCAATATAGTTTTAATGCAATCCCAGTGAAAATCCCAATAGGCTTGTTTATAGAAATTTGACAAGCTATTTCTAAAATTTGTATGGAAACACAGTTGTCCCAAATAGCCAAAAAATAATATTGTAAAAGAAGAACAAATGGGAAGACTCACAATATCTAATATTTACAAGCTATAGTGAGAAATACAGTGTGGTACTAGGATAAAAATAGGAAAATAAATCAATAGAAAACAATTGAGAATTTAGAAATGGACCTTCGTGAATATAGTCTGAAAGGCAAGTTTTTAAATGAATTACGCTTGATAAAAATGAAGTTGGATTCTTCCTTTCTATTATGTAAAAATAAATTTTAAAATAATTGCAAAAGCTAAAACTATAAAACTTCTAGATGAAAACCTAAGATAATACACTCATGACATTGGGAAAAACAGATTTCTTGGCGAGAACATGGAACACGCCGATCACTAAAAAAAGTGATAAATTGAGCATCATCAAAATTAAAAAGTTCTGCTTATCAAAAGTTACCTTTAAAATTAAAAAGCAAAAGTAGCATCTATATACACACAAAGATATATGTCAGAAGAATATCTAAAGAACTTTAATAACTTAATAGTAAAAACATAACCCCAAAATGGGGAAAAACTTAGACATTTTTCTTTTCTTTTTTAAAAAGATTTATAAATTTATTTTGGCAGGGGAGGGGCAGAGGGAGAGAGAGAGAATCCTCAAACCGACTTCCCACTGAGCACAGAGCACAGGGCTCCATCCCAGAACCCTGAGATCATGACCTGAGCCAAAATCAAGAGTTGGATGCTCAACCAACTCAGCCATCCAGGTGCTCCAGATATTTTTCAAAAGAAGGTACGCTGATGGGTAATAAGAACATGAAAACGTGGTAAATATAATTAGGTGATGTTACAATTTTTGGTTCAACCAGCGAACATGATTTTAAAAACTTGTGATGAAGATAGCCTGTTATTTTGCCTATTCCAAAGTTCATCTTTCCTTTTTAAAGTTTTAATTCTTCTGTTACTATTTTCTTTCTGTTTAGAGAACTTCCTTTAGCCATTCTTTAAGGGTAGGTTTGCTACCAGCAATATTCTCTTACTTTCCTTCAATTGAGAATGTCTATTTCTCCCTTATCCCTAAAGTATATTTTGACTGATACAAGTTGAACTTGACAATTCTTTACTTCCATCTCTTGAAAAATGTCACTTTCTTCTGACATCCATGGTTTTCAGATAGGAAACCATCATGTAAGTTGGTGTTCTTCTATAAATAATGCAGCATCGCTCTCAGGATGAGATATGCCCAAGAGTTGGATGCTCAACCAACTCAGCCATCCAGGTGCTCCACATATTTTGTCTTTGTCTTTAGTTTTCAGAAGTTGAATTATGATGTATCTTGGTATGGAGTTCTTTGAGTTTATACTGTTTGGGATTTGCTAATATTCTGGTTTTTGTAAGTTGTTTATTATTATTATTATTATTATTATTATTATTATTATTATTATTTTGCCAAATTTGGAATGTTTTCAACCATTATTTCTTCAAATACTTTTTCATTCTCTCCACCTCTCTCTGTCTCTTTTGCTCTCGCTCTCATTCTTCCTTCTGGGACCGCATACACACTACTTCTTTGTTATCGTTGCACAGGTTTATCCTGAGACTCTGTTCACTCTTTTTTCCCCGATCTATTTTTTCTTTCTGTTGTTCAGGTTAGATAAATTCTACTGATCTGTCCTCATGTTTACTAATTCTTTTTTTTTTTTTTTTTTTTTAAAGATTTTATTTATTTATTTGACAGAGAGAGACAGCCAGTGAGAGAGGGAACACAAGCAGGGGAGTGGGAGAGGAAGAAGCAGGCTCATAGCAGAAGAGCCTGATGTGGGGCTCGATCCCAAAACGCCGGGATCACGCCCTGAGCCGAAGGCAGACGCTTAACCGCTGTGCCACCCAGGCGCCCCTATGTTTACTAATTCTATCCTCTGTCATCCCCACTCTATTACTGAACCCATCCAGCAAGCTTTTTATTTCAATTACTGTATTTTTCACTTTTATCATTTTTGCTCAATCTCTTTTGATTACTATTTCTTGGCTGAGGTTTTCTATTTCTTTTTTCATTTGATTCAAAGGAATTTATAATTGCTATTGGACCATCTTTATGATGGCTGCTTTAAAATCCTTGTCAGATAATTCCAGTATATAATTCACCTTGGTGTTAGAGTCTGTTTATTGTACATCCAGGGTTTTTAGTTGTAAGAGGAAGGACCTGGGAGGAATGCTCCTACTTCATCTTGGCCAGAACCAGATATCTCATCATGAATGTTGAAATCGTAAAGTGGTAAAACCACTTTGGGAAGAAGCTGAATAGTTTCCCCTTAAACAACTTACCCTATGACTTTAACAATTAAACATATACCTACCATAACAATTCCTTTTCTAGGTATAGGCCCCAAAGAAATAAATTGTATGTTCCTTATTATTTATTCATAATCTTTATTATCATATATATATATTTAATTATTTTGTATATGTAATAGTCTCAAACTGGAAACAACCCAGATGTCCATTAAAAGAAGAATGAAACACCAACTTGTGGTGTATTCATTCAATGGAATACTACTTAGCAATTAAAAAAAAAAAAAGATCCAATTACTGGAACATTCAATAGGAATATTCAATAGGATAGATGAATCTCAAAATTATGTTAAGTGAAATAAACTAGATAAAAAAGAAACCATTTTGTATGATTCTATTTACATGAATTTCAACAAGAGGCAAAACTAATTTATAGGGGTAGAAAATCAAATGGGAGTGGAGGTAATGGTTGTTGGCCAGAGTGGCAAAAAATATTTTATTGGGTGATAAAATTTTTGTGCTTTGATTGAAGTGTTGGCTACAGACTAAATTGCCAACTTTTCAAATTATACTAAAGATTGGTGCATTTCACTGCATGTAAATTTCTGATTTAAAAAAATAAGGTGATAATACACATGTTCTAAAATTTGTGCGAAAAAAGATCTCTGCATCCTCCTGATTAATAAATTATAATGCAGAAAAAGAAATAAGAATATCAAAGAGCTTAAGAAAACTAAAAAGTAGACCTACTGAATTGAAATTTGCATTGGAAGTAAAGGCAGAAAAATAGCATGGAAATTCAAATTATTGCATGGAAGTCACTGTTTAGAAGATTTTCACAAAATACAGAGGAAGGAAAAAAAACTGAGCATGATTAAAGATGTCATATATGAAGTAGAAGTAAAGAAAATGTAACATGAAGAAGATGCCAGAAACAAATGGAAGCAGGGTAAGAATAAAAGATCCAAGAGTAGTAAAATAATTTGCAGATCCCTGTGTACCATGCAACACTGAGTGTTTAAAAAGCCAGAATATGGACAAATTTAATAACACTTTTTAAATTTCAGGAATAAAGGATTTTAACTGACAAAGATAAAATTGCATATTTATTAGCAAATGATAACAAATCATTCTGTTAGAAAATATAAGTAAAAATTAAGTACAAACAAGTTCCAGATTAATGGAATGGAATGGAATACATAATGTAAATTTTTATCAATAAAAGTAAATCTTTTTAATGACAACAATATTTGTGGGTTTCAAAATTTGAAATTTCTCATAAAGTCCAGAATAAAAGTATTATATTTTTTCTGTAACTGTCAACCAATGTTGTATGAAGTATAACTGACAGAGAAAAACGAAATCATGATTATTAGGAATTAACTCAATTATCTATTGAGAAAAACCCAGAAAGCAGACTATTATAATTAGTAAGTATTTGACAAAGTGACTTGTATTTGGTATAGTATTTGGTAAATTTTTCTATGTCAGTATTATGAAGAAACATAGCTTTAATAACCTAGTGCAGGAGTTATGTTTTACTCTATTTCATATCCCAGTTCCTGAAATAATGTATTCAACAAATATTTGCTGTGTGGAGAAAATAGTCTCTAATATATCCTGACCAGCTATTAACAAAATCATAAATAAACAAAATATTTGTAGATAAAAGATGGGCCTTTTAGGGAGAGGTAACAGAATAAAAGATTTTACCATTCACTAGCTAATTCTTTAATAATCAGAAGTTGGCTGTGTTTTAAGAACTTTGATATCATTTATTACCTCAGATTATAAACTTTTGAAGGAAACTAAATTGTATTTATTGGTATTTAGCTTGAATCTAGTGACATTAATGTGATATAGTAAATCGGCAACTAAGTCAGCACAGGCAACCTGATATCCTCCCTCTTAATCTTTACAATTTGTTGGAAAAATGTTGTAATGGAAAAGCAATGGTCATGGATTTTTTTTGTAGGATGAAGAGGGGGGCAGTGTGGGAATTGGATAAAGGATGGCATAGTTGATCATGCATCACATCTATTAAACTAAAAATGCTCTGGTACCACTGTGTTCAATTAATTCCTGGTATTAAGATAGATTTTTTTGGTTGTATTTTACTTGTTTCTTGTATATTTTGAAATGAAAGTAAGCCAGTGGAACTAATTTAAGATCTCCATGTATCTACCTTCAAAGCACTGCTGGCCAAAGGAGTAAAATTTTGCATAGTAGCATCTCTCAGGAAACATTCACACACACACACTACACATCTCCAGATGTTTACCATTTATAAGTATTTGAAAAATGAATACTACCATCTGTGGTTTCGTACTTTCAATCAGAGTGTATCACCAACAGCTGAAGGTATTCCTAAGGCTTTCTTGATCAAAAAAAGCAAAACAGGAAAGCTAATTTTTTTCTTCCCTTCTTCGCTGATAGCAAGATTTATGTTTTGCTGTAATAAATATTCTTTATTATAATAAAATATTCAAGATTAATATTGTGGCCTACTGTATTAGTTTACTAGAATTGCCATAACAAAATATAGACTGGGTGGCTTAAGCAGTAGTTATGGAGGCTGAAAGTTCAAGGTCAAGATGCTATAGAGTTGGTTTCTTCTGAGTCCTCTCACCATGGTATGTAGTTGACCATCTTCTATCTGTGTCTTCATGTCCTATTTTTTTCTGCCCATATCTTTGTAAAATTTCCTGTTCTTACAAGGATAACAGTGATATTGGATTAAGGCCTTCCCTATAGAGCTCAGTTTCACTTAATTACCTCTGTAAAGACTCTATTTCCAAAAATAATCATGTTTCAAGGTACTGGAAGTTAGAACTTCAAGATAAGAATTTGGGCAGAGGGTGCACAATTTAGCTCATAACACTGACTTATTTACACTGAGGCCTGAAAATGCAGATTTATTGGAAAGTTAGGAATCATTCTTGGTGCAGTGTAAATGAATCACCAAGTCTGCTGAATACCAAAATCTGCAGAACTTCTGTTCTATTACTTCTCACTTAAAGTTTTTGGCATCAAAGAGAGACAATAAGTAGTGTCATTTGGAGGGTAGCACATACACTAAGGCTTGATCATGATTTGACAAAGTTTATGGCTAAGATACGTTCAAAAGGATATGTTGAGATGTTCAGCGAGACTCTAATGAATATGAATTGTAGCTTTGGAAGAATGAGTATGAATTGTAAAGACTTTGGAAGTCTGGGTGTGGTCAGAATGGTCAGTGAAGTTCTAATGTGGAAGAAAACAGAACTTTCTGGCCAAGAAAACAGACAGATAGCAGCAAGCAATATAATACCTTTTTATTAATTTATTCATTCCCTCACTTATTCAACTAGCCTATTCTGTGCTAGGCAACGAAGTAGACATTGAGCACAGAAAGAACAATAAAACATGGCCTCCGTACTCAAATTTCTCACTGTGAAAGAGAAAGACATACCAAGCAAAAATTATAATACCATATGGTAAAGAGAGGAGTATAATAGGAACATAGAGGAAAGTAAGCCAGACCACACTAGAGCTATGAGACCAGGGCTGAAAGAGCCTTAAATTATGATAGAATTCCTTTGGTGAAGAGTACGAAATGATGAGAAGGTGGAGAGAGGACTGCAAAGCTCAGGGAGCTATATAAACAAAGGCACAGTGCTAAGAAACAGCATTGTATATGAAAGGAAATTAGAAGCAGCTATTCAGTGAAGCTAGATGATAATCAGAAGCAGGAAAATAAATTGAGAAGAGGGCAGGGCCTCTCCTCACACATCCAGGGCCTCCTGTAACATTGAGAGAAGTTGAGATATGTTCTGTAGTCAGGGAAGTTCTGGGTATGATGTGAGTTGATGTGCATATTCTCTAGATCATGTGGCAGCTGTGTGGAAGATAAATCTGAGGGGACAGGGCAAGAAGTAAGGAGAAGAGTTGAAGGCTTTTGCAGTAGTCTAAGTGCTTTAACCCAAGGCATCGGTAGTAAGGATAGAGTGGAACAAGTGAATATAAGACACACTTGGGAAGTAAAACCAGCAGACCTTGATGGTAAGTTGAAAGATGGGGAGTGGGAGTTGAGGGTGGAAAAGGAGTCAAGATGGATCCCTAATTTCTGTGTTACAAATTCAGGTGCCCTTTAACTATATGGGGCTCAGCAAACTGGAGATGTTCTTAGGAGTTATTAGCATGTCTGTGATAGTTGAAACCATGGGAATTAAAGTTCTTTTCTAGGAGAGAACAGAGAGTAAGAAGAAGAGAAAACTAAGCATATAACGAGGAATCTCAAAATGTAGGTCACAAAGGGAAGAATTCACAGAGAAGTACAAGGGAAACCAGAAATTGGCATGGTCACAGAAGCCAAGGGTGTGGAGAGTTTTAAGAAAAGTTGGTGATCACCGGTGTCTAACTAAGATGGAGACTAAGTAGGCTCATTGGGTTGGACATCTGGGAAATCACTGGCTCTCTTGAGAACAGTGGTGTGATGATACCAGCATCCAGATTGCAATAAATAGAAAAAATAATGATGGGTAAGAAAATGGAGAATATTCTCCTGGATAGTTTGAATGACTCTTTCAGGGAAAGTGTTAATTTCTCCTTGGACCACTAATATCCTTCTTCAGCTTTGGAGGTCTATGGACCTCAAGGGAGAAGCAGGCCAGATAAATACTAGTTATGGTCCAATCACTAGTTTCCTGAAAGGTGGAAAGTGATGAGATCAAACAACAAAACTAGGGAAGTGGAGCCAGATGGAGATAAAGAATAACGATGTAAAGAACGTGAACTAATGAACTAATCAACAGTATCCCCTATTTTACCTGGAATATATGCCATTTCCCAGATTCTCCCCAATGCAATTAGGAATAAAGAAGGGCTGAGAGGCTGAGTGTGGAAACAAGTACACTGTGATCTACACATTAATTCAGGAAAAAGTACAAGAATATAGAATTGAAGACCAATTTCAAGCATGAGTTTCCAATGTCTGAATTCAGTATACTTATTTAATGTTTCATATATGCACAGTATAGGAGTTTTTAAAGAACAGAAATAGGTCTCAACATAAATTTTTGCAGGAATTATTAATATGAATTTCAGATATTTTTAAGAGTTCTGGAAGAATGGATACATGAGGGAAGGAGGTGCACAGGAAGATAGTAATTCATGAAACTAATTACATGGGGTAATGCATTGAAGAATGTTACTATTTGTGGCACTGCATGTACCAAGAGTTGGGTGTTGACACTTGTATGTAAACAGTGGTCATATTATTTATGTAGTGATTCTCTCTAATGAGGTACTGCCTAGAAGTTCTCTGAGTTATTTCTAGGGGATAATCAAATGCATGTTAGTATTATAAATCTATATTAAGACCTCAGAAATATATGGGATTTTAATGTCTAATGTAATCATATTTGGACTTAGATCATTAAAAATAACTAGACAAACATTCATATAGTCTTGCCTTGATTCACATACTCAGCAAGTTCTCTTAGGTATCTCTACTAAGCTTTGGGAAACAACTGGCTATTAAGCCAGAGCTATAGGAGAAAGTAGAATATTATTATTGTCCCTTTCTCAATTATTAACTTAGTTGAGTTAGTTTAACTTAGTTTGACTTATTAACTTAATCTGAGGACATCTGAAAACTGTAAGAAAAAAGCTAAGTATTAAAAGTACCAAGTGAGGACATATTAGTGTGATATACGTTTTATTATGTATGCCAATGATGAATAAATAAGAAATTGATTTGAAAAACTTTGGATCAAAGTTTTATGGTAATGGCAAATCATTAGTTATGTCTTCAAGGGAGTGATTTATACGGAGAGACATCAGGTACATAGCATGAGCTAAGATGTGGAGATGGAAACAAATAGTAATGTTTAGGAAGAAATGAGGAAACTGATGAGTTTTTACACGAAAAATAGAACCAACTACTTCTGTATTTGCTCTTGTTCTTAGTTGTCAATTCAGTTCAGCTGCATTTATTTTGGTAAAAAGAAATCAAGAAACTCCTATGTCTAAGGTAAAGTACCTTGGGATCTCAGGAGGTCTCTTATAGGATTGTTAGCTGAGACTACAAGCAGTAGATGCATTTTGTAAGTAAATACCTTTAAGCCTTTTGAATCAATTACAGTTTTAAACATAAAGTACTCCTAGAAGTCTATATACAGCATTATTTTAAGTCAGATTGGAAGAAAAGCTCCTAATTGAATTTCTTAGTCTTTAAAATTAAATCAAAATCTTTTCCTCAAGTTTTTCAAATTTTCATTTTGCAGTGACATGAATTTAAGTCAGTTATCAGCTAATTTATTGATATCTTCACTGTAGATTGCTATATTGCTTGGTACCCACTGTTTATAGATTTTGAGTCTGCTAACAATTTTGATTACAGAGAGAACACAAAAATGCATGTTATTTTTGTCTCTGACTTCAATGGTCCATGTACTTACAGACAACAAACAGGAAGCAGAGGCAAGAGTAAAATTACCAACAAAGAAGTTTTGTACTTCAGTAGGTCAGAAGAGAAAAGCTTTGTTGTCAAATGACATTTGTTAAGTTTAATATTTGTTATATTTTCCTGGAAACGTTCAGAAAAGTCAAACTTGTGAAGGGCAGCTTTGGAAGTGAAATACACTTGTCAGTTGTACCTGTGGAATTAATATGAGGAATGATGGAATGTTCTTCCCCATAGCTTTAGGGAAATAGAATAATCATCCGGTACCATTCCCTGCCATGTCTCCAGTTTGAATCCATTTTTATCATTTCTCGAACTAGTACGATGCAAGTACCATTTAGTGGTAGCAAGTACCACGGCTATCTATGTGCCAGACACTGTTTTGCACTTCTCGTGTGTTGACTCATTTAACCAACATAACAATTCTGAGTTAGCCACTGCTTTTTCTCATTTTACTTATGGGGGAGCTGAGGCTCTGAGATGTTAAACAGTTGGCCCCAAATCACACAGCTAGTACCTAGTAGGAAGTATAATCAGAATTAGAATTTTAGTAGTCTGACTCGAGATAACACTGAACCACTAAACCATTTCACCTCTCCAGTGTTCTGAAATACTACAGAAATCGTAGCATGCCCTAGCTCAATAAACCTTTTACTTGTCTGATCATTTCAACCTATATTGCCATTCAAGACCTTTCATAATAATTATCACTTTACTCATCCAATTTATTTCCCATAAGAACATTTTACTTATGTATACATTCAACAAACATTTATTAAATATATACCAAGAACTGTGCATGGTACTAGGGAAACAAAGATGAATATGCTATAGTTTCTGATTTTCAGGAACTTAAATATTCACGAGGACCACTGACAAATAAATTAGTTATTATACTCTTTCTTTCTCTACTTCATTACTTCTGCAAAGTTCTTTCTCTTTGTGTCTGGACCTTTTGCTAACATGGTTCTTCCTGTGAGTCTTAAAGATCTGTTTGAATTAATAAGTCAACATCCACAATAAAATGCCCATGTTTAGAAATTCCTGGCTACCTCATAAGATGTTGGCTACCCCACAATTGACTGACTTTGTTTCTAGTGCTATTTAATGCTTCATCCACTTGAATATGTATTAGTGGTTTTGCAAATGCGAAGTATGGTTATTTTTTCATATGGGGAAAATTTTAAAAATTTATTATATCTTCCAGAAAGTTGTACTTGTGAGCATATACCATACCTAATTATAAATGGGATAAAAATCACTGGTTGGATAATTGACTTTGAACCAGTGGATTTCGGTGAGACTGAAGGAAAGTAAGAATGGTGGATGTTATTGGAATTAAACTCAAAAGTACAATGGGGAGAAAGCTGTAGGAATTCTTGTCACATGGCCTGAACTTTTCTTGTGAAGAAAGAGATTTTTTATGAGTGTTTCCATTTTTATGCCTTTTTAAATGCTGTTTTTTCATTTGGACATCTACCCCTTCCTATTTATCAATTTAAAAATCAATCTTCAAAGCTTAATGTGATCTTGTAATCTGAATGTCTCAAACAGGTATTGATTTCTTAAAATAATTGTGAGGGATGTTTAAACTCACGTTCTCTTTATTTTTTTTTAAATAAAATAGCAGGAGTGATGATCAAAATTACACTCCTGAAGCAAATATCTAAGGTCCTTAATTCCACTATAAGGATGCAATTCATATACTTGTTAGATTTTTTAAAATTTCTTTTTCATTTCTTTATCTAGATATACTTCTTAACCTCTGCCAAAAGTTGAACATCTGTTACTTCATTTAAAAGGTCAAAATTATATGGATGAAATTAAGGAATATAAAATCAGTTTGCAGCTTGGTGGCTTCCTATGAAGCTGGTAGCTGAATGGACATGGTGGGGAAGGGGCAAAAGATGATCCACATATGTGTCAGTTCTCGAGAACGGATGTATAAGTCAATGAATGAGCAGACAAATATTAAAAATTAGATAAGGATGCGAAGCAATACATTAAGTTTCAAACACCATGGGTAATGTGTCATTGAAGTTCAATGGAAGTAAATTGTGACTGTGAACTAAGGTGATGATAAAGACTGCATGAAGGAAGTAACACTTGAGCTGAACTGGAAGGAGAGGTTGTTTTTTTATTGCTAGAGAAACCATGAGAGGGCTTTGCAGATGAGACAAAAATTTGAGTGCGGACATGTAGCGTATGATAAACAAGGCATGTGGGAAACAAGGTTTTCATGGAAAATAGGGATAATATTTTGCCATTGAATGAAATTAAAAAAAAAATTTTTTAGAGCATGCACATGTGAGTGGGGGGAGGGGTGGAGGGAGAGAGAATCTCAAGCAGGCTTCTCGCTCAGCACAGAGCCCAATGTGGGGCTTGATCTCACGACCCTGAGACCATGACCTGAGCTGAAATCAAGAGTCAGATGCTTAACTGACTGAGGCACCCAGGCACCCCCCAATTTAAAAAATTTTTAAATTATTTTTGAATTTTAAGTTATGTTTCCTTGCTGCCTTTGACCACAGTGAAGCTATCACCTCATGGAAAAAGAGGTACTGCCTAAAAGAAAGGTTATTCATGATTAGCTTTACCTTTCAAAGCTAACTTCCTTGAGGGTAAAGAGATGTAGTCATCTTAAAGCAAGACCTGTGGGGAGAGAAAGGCATTTTCTAAAGTCTAAAAGGTCTCTCTTTGCATCTTTAAAGCAAAGCCTCTCAGAAGTTTAATCATGAATCATATTCATAGTGAAAAAAAAGATGTAGAGAAAGTACCCAGCTGACAGAGTGAAAGAGGAAATCTCGTACAATCCTGGAGAGTAGGAAAAGACAGAAAGACCGATTTAGGAGGTCAGAGACAAATGTCCTGGTTCACCTCTCAGGACAGAAATCCCAGTTGTGTAGGGTGTAAAAACATCCAGATGGATTAAAAATGGGGAGGAAGGTGACAGAATCTTCACTCAAAAACTTTAGACTGGTTGATGTAAAATCTGAAAGCTCTTCGTCTGTTCATTTCCATTCTATGTTTATGTAGCCAGGAGTGAAGAACAGAAAGGAGCAAAGAGGACTAGCGAGATGGCCTCAGAAGGCACTTCCAGTTCTCCCTGAGCTCTGGGTCAAGAGGAGGAGGCCCAGCAGCTCCCACATGCCCTGTGAGGGACATGGAGAAAAGCTGAGAATTTAGAGTTAGGGGGCTGCCACAGTGAGGGCAGGGGGACCCCACTGCAGAGATGTGATGTCCTAGCCTGTGCTGAGTCCAGGAAGAGGTTGTAGGTGGGACTCAGAGGATCCCAGAATGGAGGTGGAGCTGAATCAGTGGTGGAGGGATGATGGCCAGGCTCCTAACCATGCTGAGAACAAGCCATGCCCAGACCCCAGGCTGCATAATAAGCACAATCTTCTCAGTGTCCAGCAAGGAACACAGAAGAGGGCATCAGGGTCCACACAAACAGTAGCTGCCTGCTAGCCGTTGTCCTGACAACACACGCTCTTCCCTTGATATCCAAGTGCAACCTTAGTTGGCAAGGGAGAAAGGTAAAACTTGAAAAAAGAAAAAAAAAGAGTCCTTTTTGGGAATTTGAACCTAAATTTGACTGTATCTAAGCTAAAAAGAGACTACACTTATTGAAGAAGAAAGTTTGACCCAGAGGAGATTGCGTTTAAAAGGCAAATTTGAGGGTTTATTGTCATTATTTGTTTAGTTTTGTTTTACTTTCCCCTATGCAAAAGGATGGATCACTTATAGATCACTTATAAAAAATAAGAATGCTACATTTTTACGCATCTGACTTGTAACTAGTTCTGGAGCAGTCTGCATGTGTTTTGGAGGCTGTGAATAAACCAAACCTCCTGGAGTGGAGTGTTTGTGTTAGGAAATAGTGATCCATAGACTCAGAAATATATAAATATTTGTCTAAATGTGGGAACACCAATACATTGAAGTTGGATCTGGAAATATATTCAATGTGTTTTATATAAAAAAGTGCTTTAATTTCAAAAGTTCCAGAAGATGAAACACAGAAGAAATGTTGGATGAGTTTTCCTCTGGCTCTGGCTTTATCTAAGCTATGGTAATAGTCCATCCTGGAGATTCTGAGCTAGGACAGTGTGGAACATAATGGGTCATGTGATGCTTTAGTCCTCCAGCAGTGTGCGTGTGTGTGTGTGTCTGTGCATAAGTGTGTATTTGTATGTGCGTGTATATATGAGTGTGGGTGTCTGTGTCTGTATGAGTATGGGTATATATGTATGTCTGTATGCATATATGTCTGTGTGTGTCTGTCTGTCTGTCTGCATATATATTTGTATACCTTCTATGAAAAGCTGCTACAGGCTGATCCCATTTTTTTGTCAAAATGTAGTCATGAAAACCACATATTGGATCTAAGACACACAAAGTAGATCATATTTTTCCTATCCAAATGATGTTATAATTTTGCTTTAAATTTAAGATACGGCATCAAATCATACCTATAATAAGCACTACAACTACAAAGGGAAAATTCAGTTACTACAAAATTTTATAATAATTTAAAATAACAAAATTGCATCATGATAGTATTAACCATGGATGAAATTATTATATAAAATAATTATAGGTGGAACTCCAATACGCTATAAACTGTAGGTAAAATATTCTACACACAACTTAGCTGTATGTATCATAAATTTGACCAAATGTTAAATTATGATAACTATTCATCTTTAATTCATAATTTTACTTGCCATTTTGAAACTGAGAAAACACTTTAAGGAAAAACACTTTAAGGAATCATTTGACCACATGTCTTAAAATAAGGTAGCTTAAAATTTTAATTGTTTGACTTTTTTATATTTTGTTAAGTTCAACTAATCTGCAAGTCAGGTCATGTAATATAAAGCTACACACTAAAGTAATTCTTTCAGACTTCACTAAGAATTTTATTCTAAATAATTTGGAGAAAAGAAAAATTGCTTGAATGTTGTATTTGTTATCTATAGCTTTATAACACATTACCATACACTTACCATCTTAAAACAATACACATTTATTATCTTACAATTTCTTTGGGTCAGGTATCTAGGTCCAGCTCAGCTAATTCTTCCATTTTAGGGTTTCTTACAATGCTGTAATCAAGATGTCAGTCAGGGCTCCTGTCAGGGCTCCTGTCAGGGCTCTCTTCTGATGCTCAACTGGGGAGAGAATTCATTGGCAGAATTCATTTCCTCAAGGGTTTCAGACTGAGGACCTTAGTTCCTGCCTGGGTATTGGCCAGAAGCCACCCTGTGTTCCTTGTTATGTGGGACTCCACAAGATGAAAGTCACGTTTTTTAAAAACCTAATCACACAAATGATACCCAATCAACTTGGCTGCATTCTACTATTTAGAAGAGAAGTCACTCTATTCAGCCATACTTGGAGGAGAGAAGGTTATTCAAGGGCATGAATAACTAGAAAGTAGGGGTGATTATGGATCATCTTAGAGTCACCCTGACACAGATGTGTTCAGCATATTAACCTTTATGTAACTCTTCTTGTTTTCTTTCTCATGCACGGTGCTCATGAAGGGCAAAGAAATCAGTGTTGTGAGTGGAGAAGGGACCAGAATGTATGTGCTTTTTGCATAGTTCATATAGCAGAGTGGTAAGGTGATGTATGATACAGCCATAAGCTTGGGACTTTTGTAATACTAAAAGACATTGTAATAAATGGTCGTGGCAGAAATTATTTCATAAGGATGATGAACCTCAAGGTGAAATCTTCATTTTATTAATCATGGTGTTAAGTGAGAATCCAAACTGAGAATGAATTCAGTTGTGCTCCTGAAGGACTATGGATGAGGTTGTAGTTAGGAAAGATGGGAGAATCAAAGACGAAGGGCTGCAAAATCTGGAGCAGTCTTAGGGAGCAAAAACTGGTGAAATACCCAAAATGTTTAACGGTGGTTTGGGGGAAGATTTGCTGTTCAAAATTCAATTTAGTCAAGACAGATAGTCAAGAGCGCCTGGGTGGCTCAGTCAGTTAAGCATCTGCCTTTGGCTCAGGTCATGATCCCAGGGTCCTGGGACTGAGCCCTGCGTTGGGCTCTCTGCTCAGCTGGGCATCTGCTTCTCCCTCTCTCTCTTGGCCACTCCCATCCCCTGGCTTGTGCTCTGTCTCTCTGTCTCTCTCAAATAAATAAATAAAATTTTTATTCTTTTAAAGCAAAAGATAAGACAGTCAAGAGACTATCTCTTCCATAGTCTTATGAAATTTTCAGGAAAAATAGCCATTAGTTATATGTCATTGGGAATGAGGGTGTATGATGAGATATGTTGGTGAGATTGATGTTGAGTAAAAGCAGAGTAGCACCAGCAGACTAAGTCATCTTTGTGTAACATAGAGTTAATCAGTAATGTAGTATGAATAGAGTATTGTGCTATATGGTTGAGAAAACATCATCTTAGTGTTCAAATCCAGACTGCACAACATATCAACTGTATGACCTGATCAAACTAAAGTCTAACTCAAATGTCAGAATCCATAGGCTTAACTTGGCCTACACTATTGTTTGGCCTATACTTTAAACTCCTAAAACTGCTTAATCTCCTGCCAATATTCAGTGTCCTTGTCCTATCCATTTTATTCATATAAGAAACCTGCCTGTAATGCAGCTAAGGAGATAAAACAAGCCTTAGAGCAGGGGTTCTCAACCTCAGCACTATTGACATTTTGGACGCTATTGACATTCTTTGTTGTGAGAGGCTGGCCTCTATCCACTGGATCCCAGTAGTATCCACCACACACCCCCGCAGTTGTGACAACAAAAAAAATGTCTTTAGACATTTTCTGATGTTCCCTTGTAGGGAAGGGGAGGAATAAATTACCCATGATTGAGAACCATTGCCTTACAGGGCCATTGCGTGGGGCAAAATAAGGTGTAACATCTGAAAGCACCTGAAATAATCAACGATGAGCAAATGATAGTTTTCCTCTAAATGTTTGACATTGGAGAGTAGTATCATACATGGAATTAACTCGATACAAGTTTACTGAAACATAGAAGGTAAATAACACTATGTTAATAATAATTTATATAAGCACTAATTTGGGAGATCATTTGTTGTGGATGTTTATGTGTATATATAAAAGCTGACCCTCACCTCTTAAGTCAAACCAATCAAGCTTCAATTACTATCTCTTCCAGTTAATACTATGTGCCTTGGGGAAGTGCTTCACATTTTCTAAGGGACCTTATCCTTAATATACCTTACTTATCAATGAAATAGAAAAACAATGGCATGGATATGATTCATTCACTCATTCATTCATTATATACCTATTGAGCATATATTATGTTCCAGGAACTGTATAGGAAATGTAAGACAGTCTCTACCCTCCTGGAAATTTATTAATGGAGAATCAAATGATGAACAAATAAATATAAAATGTACTTACAGAATGTAACAAATGTTCTGGAGATAAGGAAGGATAAAAAGGATAAAGAATGATAGATGATGCTCTCTTGGATAGAATTGTCAAGGGATCTCCTATTAGAGGTCAATATTTGAGCAGAGCATTGTGGTCATATCTGGGGAAAGAGCAGCCAGGTAGGGAGCAAGGTAAGTCCAGAGACCTGAAGACATTAACACATTTTTTGATTGCTCAAGAAACAGAAAGAGGTGAGGGTTCTTATAGGAGTATATTGTATAGCCGATTTGTACATTTTTTTTGTTTTTATCTTTTTTCTTATCTTGAAATATCCATTTTTAGTAAACTCGGAACATTTATATAATGTAAGATGTGAGATGAGTTCTTAGGTGATATCATGCCGCATGACATGTTATTAAAGAATAGTTCCATGGAGACAACTATCCAAGAAAATGGAACAAAGTTGAAAATAAAATGGTCTTGTAAAATTTCATATGGGGTAGCAGAGTTTTGTGGCTTGAAGTGTAAAGGATGAGAACAGCATGTGAATTCCAAGAAAGCAGCATAGAATGGAAAGAGAATTTACAGTGTGTCAGGGTGGCAACATCTTGTGGCATGTGGCTCCCATCTCAGTGATGGGAAAGGTATGTCCTGTCCCTGCTTCTTGCCTGTGGCACACCACAAGGGAGAATGAGTTGGCAACCACAGCCAAAATACATCAGTAGCAATTTTAGTATATGGCCAGCCATGATCTTTTTTATTTTCCTAAAATTTGATTCTTTTAAAATTTATTCCAAAGGACTGAGTATAAAACAGAATTAAAGGGACTTTGGAGGGGACAGAAAGAGGGGTAGCTATGCTACTTAATGCTATTTTTGGATTAACCATATTGGATTTAGAATTCCAACAAACGTGACAAGCATGATGAAATACTTCTTTATCTAACTTTTAAAAAATTCTTAAATGTGCATTTTATGTTGGTTAAAATTTGCCTAATTGGGGGCGCCTGGGTAGCGCAGTCGTTAAAGCGTCTGCCTTTGGCTCAGGGCATGATCCCGGCGTTATGGGATCGAGTCCCCATATCAGGCTCCTCCGCTGGGAGCCTGCTTCTTCCTCTCCCACTCCCCCTGCTGTGTTCCCTCTCTCGCTGGCTGTCTCTCTGTCACATAAATAAATAAAATCTTTAAAAAAAAAAATTTGCCTAATTGAAAATAGCACATGATGAGATGAAAAATCTCAGTATCACTAGCACAAAGGCAAGAGAGGGACCGAAGCAAAGTACAAAGGATTTACAATGGAGGACTGTTGGAGCAAAAGAAGTCTACAATGTCAAGGATCTAGTGAAGGAAGAATATGATCAAAGCTGAAGACTTAAGGAAAAATAAAGATAGAATATAAGAAAAGAGAGAGGAAATGAGGGTAGTGAGGGAAGATGTCAAAGACCTAAGACATGTTATACTTGAAATCCAAGAAAAAAAAGTAAACTAACAATGAATCCTGAGTTTAATCACAAATATCACAGTAATTTACTTGTGTGTGCTTGCACGTGCATGTAAAGTAAACTGACTTCAGGTAGAGTCAACTCTACTAAAGATAAGTTTAGAGTATGGACACAGAAAATTTAACTGTTAGTCTTGGGACGGTAGTAATTAGTGAATAAATTTATCATACTCTCTCCAAAGGACTTATTTTGAGTTAGCAAATTATTTAATCAATGCAGAAACACTCATCAAAATGAGCCTGATTAATAACTGTGGATCAAAAATCAAAATATCAACAAACATGGTACAGAGTACAAACATTATTAGCTTGATGGTCAAAGTTAATTAGCAATCAACAAATTAATACAGTGCACATGGGGACTTTTCAACATAGGACCTTATTTATTTAACATAGAGCCTGTAGGAACATAAAAATTATTATAAATAGGGTTAACAGTTAAAGAACCAAAAGAAAAGGTTTTTGTATGTTGAATCACACCTAGAGGCTGAAATAATGTTTGCACTAACATAATAGTGGCTAATACATCCAGCGGTCATTCCATAACTAAAACCATTAGGATGAGAAATGTTTTCTCACTTTTGAGAGACATTAATTACATGCGTGCTTTAGCCAGAGACACATCCCAGGGAAATGAAAATGGAATAAATACACTTTTAAACAGTACTTAAAATGATAAGCTTTTGCAAGATTTTTGTGGTGATTTTTTATATTTGAAAAAATTACACCTTTTTACTCATCACCTTATGAAAATTAATAATTCACTTAATCCCAGTCTTTTAGATTAACCAAGCTTTCCCTCTGACCTACGTAGATACCATCTTTGCCTGGCTTGTCTCAAATTCTGTTTTCCAGTTGTATTCCTAAACACCTCTACTCTTAAGCTCTTTGCTGATCTGTGAGCCTCCCTTTACGTCCCCCACATCTGGTCCCTGATACTACTCCTTTGATACAGCTCGAGTTCTGTGTTGTCCTTAATGTGTCCTCACTTCAACTAGGGCTCTAACGGGCTTTCACTTCTATCAGACCAGTGTGCTTACATGTAACTTTACCTGACACGACTCCACATGCCTGGAATTTCAGTAAATTTTATGGAAGAGAATTGTTCACAATTTCGATTTATAAAACCTTCCAAGGGTGACAAAAATTTCGGGGAAAAGTCAATTCTTTCTATTTTGTTTACACAATATAATCTTTTGATTTGTGCTGGGTGAAGATTAAGAAAAATAAAGATACGCTGATGCAGAAACCAGACTTTGGGTACTGTCTGGATTTGAATTTGCTAGAAGCGGTAGTATTTTCTTGCAGACTGGAAAGAGAAAACCACTCCCAGATGTCTTAATTTTTCTGACTAACAGAAAAAAGCCTTCGCAATTTACATTATGGTGGGTTCAATTAGCACAAGTCTTGTGATTCATTTGCAATCTAAGCGAACAAATTCTAGCCTAAATTTTTACAAATGTTTGTGGTCATGATGTGTTTGGCTCTTGAAGGTCAAAGAAATTAAACAGGAACTGGTAGCTAGCAAAGATATCTCAGGAAGTTTCTTGCTCCTTTCAGTTAATAGTAGAAGATACAGAATATATGTAAACTTAAATTTCTGTAAACATTTTCCCTAACTTACTGGTCTAATCACTTTCTTTGTTTATTGATCTCATGTGGTCAAGGAAAGTAAATATTCTGTAACCTGCTCTCTCTTATGTTATTAAAGAGGGAATCCAGCACAGCATTTAAATTCCACATTTTTTTTTTCAAATGCAATTCTAAGTTAAAATTTTTTAAACTGAGGTCATTCTAAAAAATTACAGCCTATAATTTCTGATATCTACCACTTTGTTCTTACTATTTACAAATTCGTTTAAGTTGTACTATTCTGATGTACTGAGAAAGAATGCTGAACTCAGATTTCAGGCATGATTTTAGAAAGAGAACCAATGCATGGCCTTAACATTTTTCCTGCACCTTTCAACCAGAATTTGTCCCAGCCAAGTGAATTATGTTTTGCTCTCCATTTTTTCTTTCCTTCTTATAAGGAAATATAGCTGCTTCACATAAAAAAAAAAGTTTTCATAAATATTTTTATTTAAACTTGTCTATTTCTTATGTATTTTCTTAACATTTGTTTTATTTTTAATAATTCACTCAGAATATATAACATCTGCTTAAAATATTTGACCAAATCAGCACTATCAACGTAAATCAACAAACCAGTTGCAATGCAGGAAAAAACTGCCATATAATTCTTATGTAACCCTTCACTGCATCACTGTGAAAGGACTTATGTTTGGAAAGCTTTTAATTTTTGTTATAAAGTTCCCAGAAACAGATGTGAAAATTCACTCATATCCCACATTGTCTAGTTAAAGCAGCTGTAAATTATTTCATGGATTACACTTGAATGAAATGAAAATCCTGAGATTATTTCATCTAGGCAGCTGTTATTTCCTTAAATTAAATAAAAAAATTCTTTGCTTGATTAATTCTTGGTTATTTAGATTGTATAAAGTGTTCACAGTCTTTAGTCATAAATTAGTTCATTTTTCTCAGTAGTGTCCCTGTGAGTCAAAGGACGCAACACAATTTTATAGGCTACATTTAAAATAAATAACTGTTTGTGCTTTCTCTACTATGAAAAAAATAAATTTGGCACTCTCTTTTTAAATACGATATTAATATAATGTATCATTTCACCTGTAGAGAAAGTTAACATAAGAGTTGACCCTGCTTGATATTAACTGCTAGGCTGATAACTGTTATCAGCTTTTCTCCCCCGTGCGTCTATGGCTTCACTCCACACTCCCTCTCTAGCCCTAGACTTGTCCTTCTGTTTACCAAACATCCAGTTGGATATCTTGAAGACAGCTCCGTCTCAGCCTGTGCCAAACCAAAGGTATTCTCTCTTCCTATATTCCCCAAAAAGGTAATGTAGAGAAACCTGCTAGGATTTCACATTCAATCACGAACCCTACTGAGTCTGCCTCTGAAATGACCTTCTAACACATTTCTTTCACTTCTTACTGTGACTTCCTTGCTCTAGGCCCTCGGAAGCTTATACAGTCACTCTGATAGACACTCCTTCCTGCCTCATCTCCCTGTTTTCAGTTTTTACTTTTCCGAAGGGCTGTAGGCAAGTGCAACAAATGTATTCAGAAACCCATTTTCGAAAAGCCAATTCCACATAAAAGATAAGTTTGTCAAATAACTAACCGAATTTATCAGATTATACTGAAGTCTTCCCTTGAGACTGGTGTCTCATAAGTGCTTTTAGTAAAGTCTCACAGGAACTCAGGGCTATCCTTTTAAAAAAAAAGTACTGTAGTCAACAAATATCAATGAATACCCTGTTCTGGGTACACTTCTAAAACACTGAGATTAAGTCAGGAAACGAGAAATACTTAATTCCTATCTTGAGGTTATCAGAAAAGAAACAATTTTTAAAAACTAAATGAATTGCCGGGGTGTATGTATGTTGTCTTTTGTGTATAAATGTGTATGTATATGTGTGTGTGTGCATATACTCAGGTACGTATATATATATATTCATGTAGAGATAAGGGCTGTAAGAAAAAAATAAAACCAGCTAGCAGGGTAGCAAGTACTGAAAGTAAATAATCTTTTGAAAAGAGTCAGAGAATATGATTATATTAGTCACAGAAATATTATTCTTGCATATATTCAGTGACTGTGTTCTTATTGCATCAATTTAAGGCATGTTAATTTAGTCTAAAGCTATAAGATACAGCATAGTTTCATTTATTTAAAAATATAATTTTTATTAATATATTCATGAAGTATATGTTCTAGAATAGCACTGTCCAATAGAAATACAATGTGAGCACAAATTGGAGCCACATATGTAATTTTCAACTTTCCAGAAGTTACATTAAAAAAAGGAAAAATAGGTAAAATTAATTTTCATAATAAAGTTTATTTAATCCAGTATACCCAAACTATTATTATTTCAACATGTAGTCAATATAAAAGTTATCAATTAGGCATTTTATATTATTTTCTTTGTACTAAGTCTTTTAAGTGCTGTGTTTACTTTACTCTTAACAGCATATCATAATTCAAGCTAGCCATTTTAAGTGCTCCATGGCAACATGCGGCTAATGACTAATGAATTGGATGGTACAGTTCTAAATATAGTGATTATATTAACTATATCAAATATATTATTGATATTTAGTTGCATGTACAGTTGTATGTTCTTATGTAAGAACAAATTAACGAGAAATGCATTTATAGTTATGAGTCATATATTTATGAACTTATTCACTAAATATGATAGTTGAATGTATTCATTTCAGTGAAGAGTATTTTATCAAAATTATATATTGTATTACATATAATATATCTCTCTGTATTATAGAGATTGTAACATGACTATGTTCAAAAAGAATATTTCTAAAAATTTTGTAGAACTTGAGAATATTGGTTTTTTTTTAAATAAATACACCTGCGGTTATCTTTTTTAAATATAGATTTGATCACTTTATCACCCTTCCTTATCTGAGGCTGAGCTCTTCTCCAGTGTTGCATCCTGACATCCCTATATATTTCAGGTTATAGTCAAATAGCTGAGTAACATTCCCCAAAATATTATGTACTTTTAAATCTGTGTGCATTTTCATGTTCTTCCATCCTTCCAAAAAGTCCTTTGCCACCTGTTCTGGCCTGTATTCTTTTACTCACATCTTACTTAATGTATCCAGCTTTCTAATAATTCCTTTATCATTCAGATTTCAGTTTGAGAACTGAAAATATTCTACATAATTAAAAAATAGTGCCAAGTGCTAATAAACAATATCTAGGAGTTTTGTCTTTTTTTTTAAACCTCAGTTTGTTGCTTTGTTATTTGTTTTCCATAACATTTAAAACATTTGCATGTTTTGTTTCTGGGATAGGGCTAATCACATTCTATTACAGTTACCTACCTTCTTAAGTAGACATTAACATCCACTAGATACTTAGATTTCAAAGTATCAAAATAGAGCAAGAATATTTTTTAAAATTCCCATCAGATTATTTTAACATAATATTTCTCTACCACTGTTGTCTTAAGAATCATGAGATTCTCTGATGAAAAATGTATTCCTGATTGCTTTAAAGAAATTTCTAGTTGCCTAGAGTCTCTCCTTAATAGACTGAATTTGTATCTACTTACCACAAAGATAGTATATGGTATATCGACTTTATCTATAACACTGGGCTGCCTATCATGGAGAATGTCTTGGAGAAATTGTGTTTAGAAAAAAGGCTGAGAGGGAAGAAAATGAAGGATGGAAGGAAGGGAGGGAGGAAAGAAGGAAGAAGGGGAAGGAAAGACAAAAGAGAAAGAGGGAGGGAGAAAAAGAGTGAGCAAGGGAGAGAAGAAGGAGGGAAGGAAGAAAAGAAGAAGGAAACGTTGATACCATTGATGTTCCCAGATTCCAAGTTTTCTATATTTAGAAAATGTGCTCGGCATTTCTTCCCTTGACTTATCCGGTATTGAAAATTCCTTGGACAGAATCCTTCTCAATGCTTTAATTTGTTTTTCTCTTTCTCTTTCAATTTATGTAAACTTTCCAAAATTTTTAAAGTTTAGGCGTTTCTGTTTCCTTCTTTTGATTTATTTAATCCTAGACACCTGCTCCCTATAGTAAAGTTGTTAAGGAAATGGAGCTATGGAGACCTAGATTTGTATTTTTTTTCCCTTTGAAAACTAAACATAGATTATTAGTATTCTTCCATGACTAAACAGGATGCAGGAATCTTTATAGTTGTATCACCCTTTAGAGCTTGGCAAGTATTCCGTAGTTTTCAGGAGCTTATTGACCTTCTGTGCAGAACTAATATTGGTAAGAAATGAAAGAATGAGTGTTTCTCAGAGTAAGCCTTCTCCCACGATTTCAAGAGCCAATTGCACTACCATCATCACAGCTGCACAGGACACTTCACAGCCACCACAGCTGCTGAGGTACTTAGCTTACAGCACCCTAAAGTCTCCAATGAACCAGCAAGTAAATTCTAGCAGGCTTCTCATTCTAAGGTTCTCTTTTTCTCCCACACTGTGATGGTTATTCTGAGCTAGAAAAAAAGATGATACCCAGATGGGGATAGGGTGGTTCGGCTATCTTCAAAAGGCCTTATGAAATACCCCTTAATTTGCAAGTAGAAAGAAAATTCTGGCAAGGAGATTCTACTGTTTGTTGGGGGAGGGGATGGGATGGATGGATGGCTTGAGGTATGTTTTGATTGGAAGTTCCCGGCATGGGGAACCTGGAGGCAAACTAACTAGAAGCAGACTGCCTTGTGCACTTGGTTTGGAGAGGATATATGACTTTCTCTGAATGGTTCTGAGTTGGAAATGGAGAAAAGGAGGAAACCTGGCCTTTATAAACCAAGTCCTGAATATTTTGGGGCTAACTGCTCTGAGGCTTCACTGGTTGATCCCAGCAGAGGTTGTGGATAGTGTTCTAATGTCTATATGATCTTTCCACTGTCTGTTTGTATGTTCAGTCTCTAAGTCCCCTCTTTTAGTCATTCTTTCCTTTCAGGAAGTTGGCCAAAAGATCCACATCTTCAGTGCTTGATGATTGTTCACTTGTCTCCATAATCAATTGTATCACAAGGGCTTCTTAATCTTTTTGATGTTGTATCATCATGGTGATCATCTGATAAGAAAGTGGCTGACAGAAGCATTTAAAACTTGCACTAAGTATTAAGTATTAACCTGATAGAGTTAAATGGACGGTATCATGACCACTGTGACATAAACAAGAATAATTAAAAGTCCATTTAAGATGCTTCAGAACCAGAAACCTGAATGTCCAACCAAGACCAAGAGAACAATCCCACAGGTCATAAAGATCAATCTTACAGAGCCAAATAGCTTTTTTCCTTAAGATGATATATAGCCTTCTCTAACTTATGTGTTTCATTGAGCCAAGTACAGCAAGAAGTATTAGCAGTGGCACAGATACCATCATGACTAGTGAACAAGAAATCTAAATTGTCTATTACTACTCTTGCCAAGGAATGGAGACTGATTTATATTCCATCTAGATTATAAGTGGTATAATTTTATAGCTTCTGCCAAAGTTAAAAGGTCTTACAGTCTTTTGTTTGTATGATTCTTATTATTGGAAACACTGCTTTGATTGTTTGTGTAAATTCTGAATTGGTAACCTCTAGGTAATGTGCTTGAATAATCAAGGGTAGCGTCATTTGGGGGCTTGTTTCTCAATTATAATTTCTAGATTTGATGATTTATAGATTTAGAGTGTCTGTTACAGATAATTTTGTAATACTGTTCTTAAAGTGCATGAGATATTAGTGAGACAAGCAAGACTAGTTATCCCAGCTGTAAAGGAAATAGTACCGGTAGGAACACATGGATATCCAGGAAAAAGAGAATTATTCATGACTTGAAGTTAGAACAAAGGCTTTACATTGGCTGGCTTACATATTTGTATTTCTTTTAGTCCAGATGACAAATAATTGGCCCATCAACTTAGAAACGTCCCTCTCTTTTTCTGTAAGAAAGGGACACTAGCAGAGTCAGAAATTGATCTGTTTAAGGTCATTTGTCCCTGTAGGTACAAGTGAAAACACCATTGGTTATAATTCCCTTTGATCTCATTTCCCATAGATTGGAATTTCCCTTAGATTTTCATCATTAGGGTCTAGTGAGGAATAGTATATCTAGCAATCAGGAAGCTTGAAGGCTATTGCTGGGATAATCTGAGATTGGTGTTATAATGATTATGCTCTGATCAAATTTTAGTTAGAGGGAAATAAAAGAAAAAGGGCCATTATGCATGGGCATAGAGACCAGGGGTCTCTAGAAAATGAGGAATGATTGTAAGTAAGCAGATAAAAACAAAATAAGAATTAGGCAGAGGTTTTGATCCAGCATCATGTGAAGGAGCTGTCCACCATCTTGAGTGGATTATTCTAAAGTTGAGTCTTAGGTCATCTGTCTACTGGCAAGATCAGTTGCTTCTAGAGAATCTCTGAGAATCTTCAGCTGAGGTCCCCTGTTAGGTCAGGCTTCCAATTTGGTTGATTCTGGATTGCTTCTTTAGTCGTGAAATGTGAACCCAAGGATTTAGTCTAAGGAATTTTAATTCTGTATCTGTTGTTAACAATAGCTGATAGAATCCCTTCCAATGAGCCTCAAGAGCAGTTTTTCCCTAATATATCTTCCAAAACATGAAACCTCATAGTTGGATATCATGAAGAGGCCTTTTAAAAAGACTATTTGAATGTACCCTTAACCTGTAATATTTTGTGATGTCTGTGCGCATGAATATAGTATCCTAGGTAAAATCCTTAAACACGTGGGCCTTGAAGTTGCCAGCTCACAGCAAAGCAAACAACGTGTCCCTGAGGGAGCAGACCATACTGCTTTAAGGAAGGGTAGGAGTCCCTTTGACCAAAAGAGCTCAAGGGTTTCTGAAAGCTTTGTTAGTTTTATTTCAAGGACGTCATTGATTCTTTCCACCTTTTCAGAAGTTTGTAAGTGGTAAGAACAACATGGTTTCTGAATAAGGGGTAATACCTTACAGAGTTCTTTTATAGTATTTCTTGTGAAAGGTGTGCCTTGGTCACTTGATACAAAAGCTTATATTCCCAAGGTTAGAAACACAGGATTGAGCAGATTTTTAGCAACTGTAAAGACTGTAGCTTTTAGACAAAGAAATGTTTCAAGACATCTTGAAATTCTATAGACAGACAGTAACTAAAACAGAAATCTCATGGAAAGTGGAAGCCGTGTAAAATCCATCAGAAGGTTTTCAAAGGGTCCTTGAAGCTTTGGTTTCTGGCCATGTCCCACATTTACAGTTTTTCTAGAATTATGCTGGTGACAAGTTCATATGACTTAAAAAATACCTCAGCTGTCTTTTTAAAGTGTACCCAGCCATGTAAATTTAAGATAATAACCAATTTATCTGTACTATGATGAGTAGTTTCATGGAGAAATTTAGCTAATATACATTTGAAACCATATAGTGCCACCAAGCAGCTGTCTTGAGAGTACCAGCGATTATATAAATGAAGCCAGAACCACATTTTTTCCATTTTATGTTTTTCAAAATGAGGGACTAAATGTTGATATTTTATAATGGTCTTTTTGAATTCCTTTAAGGATTTATCTTTTGAGTTTAGATAGGATCAAAACCTTGGTTAAGGCCATTTGTTTGGCAAAATGATCTGCTAGAGATTATTTCCTTTAGCTCCCATATTATTTATTGTTTCATGAGCCCCAACTTTTATAATTGCTACCTCCTTTTGAAGAAGGAATGCATGTAAAATCATCTTAAACACCTTGTCTCTTTTTAATGGGGGTTCCAACAGGGTTGACCCCTTTGTTTCCAAAGCATCCCAAACTCATATTTTATATTATATATATATATATACTTTAAAATATATTTAAAGTATGTGTATATATTTACTCTGTGGTCTTTTGTCTAGTTGACAAGCTCAAGTAAGTGCAATAATTCTGCCATTTAGACTAATTTCACTTCACATACAGGGTTGTATTCCAAAATCAAGCTTAAATTGGTAATAGTGTATTCTGCTCCAGTTTGAAGTTTTGAGGTATGATCTATCAACAAATAACATGAGGCCAGACTTTTCAATGGGAGTCCTCGAAGAAACTGAATGGGGTATAGTAAGTTCCCTTACTGAGCTAAGAAAATCATGAGGTTTTCTTCTAGTAGGGGCAGGACAGCGGCATATCAAGGTGTTGCAGTGGTAGATAGTAATGCGAGGATGAGACACTAACAGAATCTCATAAAGGCTAATTAGTGAGCTGAAAAGTGCTGTGTTCTCAGATAGCAGTCATGTCTGTGTTGTATGAGGACCACAGATCCGTAAGATCAAGAGAGAAGGCTGTGTAACTAGTTCAGCAAAAGCACCAAGTTTCGAAGTGGTGGTTAGTGCTTTTAAAATAAAGGGAAGAAGATTTGCAACCAGGTAAATGTGGTGAGCTTTTATGACTCCCATGAAATTGAGTTAAAACTCAATGGGCTTGCGCAGATTGCTTATATGCAAGTAGATGAAAAGATTTTAGTTGGTATTGCCTATGGAAGGAGTCTATTGACAAGTCTTCTTCAGGTAACAGAAAGCCTGTCTATGACTTAAACTAAAAGTTGTCACAATCTCAGGAAAATTTGACACTTGTTGGTTACAATATCCAGTTAAACCAGAAATACTCTTGATTGTTTTGTGAAGGGTCTAAGATGTTTGGATAGTCTATGGTCTTATCAGGAGAACGTAATTTCCTTCCATATATAGGCTATAACCTCAAATAATGGATCATGTTTTGGCAAAATTGTAATTTATCTTTTGAAACTTTATGTCCCTCTTTTGCTAAGACTAAGAACAAATAAATTGAATCCATTTTAACAGAGTCCTTGTCCTCTGAATAAAGCAGGAGATCATGTATATGTTGTATCAAGACTGGATTGCAGGGGAAACTTAGATCTTGAAGTCTTGATTGAGGACCTGGGAAAAATAGGAGGGGGATTCAGTGAACATTGGGCATGGCTATCCAAGTATATTGTCCTTCCCACATGAAAACAAAAAGGAAACGTTAAGAGTGAAAACAGAGATGGCTTCAGATGTGCTCTTAATAGAGATTGTTGCATGGGGAAGCTGTGAAGGCAAGCTAATTAGAAACAAATGATCTTATATAATTAGTTTGGAAGACTACATGTCTTTCTTTGGTTGGCTCTGAGTTGGAAGCAAAGGCAAAAATTGACCAAGTCCTGACCATTTGGGGCTAATTGCAGCGGAGATTTTGGTGTGGTTTCTTTGAACCATTACGGAAAGGTGGCAGATCCATGTTCTGTAGTCATAGATGATGGTCTGCCCATTGTCTAAATGGATTCAGCCTCTCACCATTTTTCTTCTTATGTATGTCTCCAACTATATTGGGAAATGATTTGAAAGATAACTGATACTTGAGGTAATATTTTTGCAAAGTGGAAATACAATGTTTTACTTAAATACTGGCAGATACCTGAAAACATATTATTAATTCTATTAGGGCTAATTTTTTCTCTGCAATTGTTTATGTTGTTACAGAGGATCTTGATGATTTAAGAATGGAGGGAGTAACTACCCTTGTACCTTCTGGGAGCAAATTTAACCAAGGTCGTGCTACTCACCCTGCTGAACCTCAGGCCAAGGTCACACTGAACATCTGTTCAAGGTGTGCCAGGTAAAACAAATAATAGGTATAGTATATAAATATAATCTTAATTTTTAAAATCTAAGATTTTGATGCAAAGGGTGTAACTCCTCTGTGTTAAAAAAAAATGATTTCTTTCAAATTGTCTTTTGTGCTAACAATTGGCAAAGGAGTTAGTCGTGCAGTTTAACCTTGTCTCCAATGCCACTCAGACCAACAATGAATCAAAGAGTTTAGCTTGTCCTCACTACACAGTTGGGGAAATTTTAAGTCTTTCTGTCTCTGAATTTCATTTGCTGTCTGCCCTACTGGTTCCCTTTCAAGGGAAGACTCCAAGGGCTCTAAAGGTTCAAAGCCACTTTTAAAGCACCTGCATAAAGACAAGTTTGCCCAGGTATAGTTTAAGATCTGATATTATTGGCCTCTTAACCTGCTCCTCATCTTGTTCACCTCCTGGAAGGAATTTAATCAGCTTGACACTTTTCAGTTTTGGCAGCTGGAAGCAATCTTTGCATATACTGTATGTGGCCAAAGAAGTAGCTTAAGTTACTGCCAAGTCAGCTTCCAGTGCTGGTCTAGCAGAAACTCACCAAATAGCTAGAATTCATTCTTTTGTAGGAACTAAATCTCATTTGCAAAGAGGCTTTTAAGCCTGTTTAAATGATGAAACAAGCCTTCTAACCCTTATGTAAATGGTGCAGATTAGCAAGAACAATGCACTGGCTGGCCAGTTTTATCTCCTTTTCTTTATGTCTAGCTGTTCTATTGTACTGTTTGAGAGGGGATTAGCTGCTTGGCAATAGGGAGGGAGGGAGTGTAGGAAAATCAAATCAGATTCTTGTAGCTTTTCTTTTACCTTTAGTCTTTCTTTTACCTTGTAGTCTTTCCTTTTACCCTTTTGAAATTTTTATTTTAATTGTCACAGGCTTAGAAAAATAGAAAGGATACCTCTTAGAAAAAGCAAGGATGTTATTTGAGACCATTAGAAATGCCACAGCACAGTGGAAGCATCAATGGAAACATTGCTTCAGACAAGTAATATTTGGGTGACTTGACTTTGATAGGGCAAAGAAGACAACTTCTGTTTACATGATGGTATTTAGTTATCTTGAGTGTACAGAGTTATCTATGCGAAAGTTGTTTGGCAATTTTGAAAAACCTTTGTAGTATGGTTAAATAACAAAAATTCAACTGAGTAAACTTTGAAGATCTAATTGGCTTTATCAAATAATTCCTGAATCAAACAGCATCCCATGTAGCAGACAGAAAAGAGTTCCACAGAGCAACAGGAAAGGAAAGATTTTCAAAGGTACGGGAGGGGTGGGGAGCTGTGGGGGGAATTGTTAGCAAAGAATCCATTGTTTAAGGCTAGGCTGCCCTCCTGGGTGGAACGGAAGGGGTCTATCAGTAAACTTCCTAGGGCTGACCAGGAAATTCCCATGTTGACTGGTTAAAGGTTACACAGTCCTGGAGAGTTGAAACTGCAGTTAGGTTAAGTATTAAGTCTTGGTTTACTGACGTGGGGCCTTAACTTAAATGGCTCCATTATGGCCCTGTGGTTTCTTTTTAACAGTATATTTGTTCATTTACCATTTGACTTGAGGGGGATTAGTATTTGGTCCTTCATATCATTTGTAGAAGATGGTTTTTTCAAAAGGGAAAGCCTAGGAAAATGATACGTTTCTAAACTGCTGAGGATTTGAATTGAGAAAGGACCAAGCACATACGAACCCTGAATTATTCACCATTCAGCTTGCCAATAATAGAGTTAGACCATAAGTCGCAAATAACCTGCATTTAAGGTTGAGCCTTTAACTAATTTATTGAAGAGATATTCAATTGAATAAATAATCGATTACATTTATTGCTTTCTCACTATGTACCACATCATTAAATATATAAATTTATTTAATTCTCAAATAACACTAGGTGTTAATTACTATTGTATCCTCATTTCATAGATAAGGAAGCTGAGTCTTGAGTTAGTTAAATAATTTGTCCAAAGTAACAACACAGCAAGTAGATGGCAAAACACAGTTTCAAATTCAGGTAGTATAGCTTGATTCCCTCTTCGTCATTTTATTTTATTGCTAAGCACCAAGCTATTGTCTGAAGGCAAAGATGGAAGCCTCAAATACTTAGAAACAATAAGATAGGAAGAGATTTGGGTGTTTGAAATGATGGGAGCTCCTGACTGTTTCGATGGAGAATAGGCAATGTTGTACTTCGAAAAGCAAGATAGGGATATACTAATTCAAGGAAATGTGGTAAATAGTATGGAAGAAGACACTAGGCTGTGAATTTTATTTATTTATCTATCTTTCTATTTATCTATCTATTTATTAAAGATTTTATTTATTTACTTGAGGGAGAAAGAGAGTGAGTGAGAGGGAGAGAGAATCTGAAGCAGACTCCACACTAAGCACAGAGCCTGATGTGGGGCTTGATCCCACAACGGTGAGATCATGACCTGAGCTGAAACCAAGAGTCAGATGCTTAACCGAATGAGCCACCCAGGCACCCCTAGGGTGTGGATTTTAGAGAGCTACCATAGTCAGAATTCAGAGTGGAAGAAAAACTATTATCAGTTGCCAAGAACTCTGAAGAACCTGAGATTTTACCCTATTTGCAGCTGAATGTGTTACATGCCACTGTTTTATGAATGCTGGCAGAAGACGGCTGTCAGAGACCAAGGACTTAGCATTTACGACAGTAACAATTGCCAGAGTGTTGTCATTTTCACTGGTCCCCCAATCCACAAATTTCACAGAATGACATAAATAGGATCGTAGGTTGTAGTACTAGCGAGGAACCCTGAGTTTAGGAAAACTGAATGTTTTATAATGGCAAGTTAGCATTGCTCTAGAGGGAGACTTTGTATCTCTTCCAAGTCCGTTAGCAGTACAAACATCCCTGAAGAGATTGTCTGAAACAACGGCTGTCAGTGTCTTTGTTCACAAGATGTAGTAGCATGAGAAACTCATGGAGAATTATCTCCCAATACTACTTAGAATGCATTGATGTGGTATCTCCCTATACTACTTTTGTAATGCATTGATGTGGTAATCAAATTTTTCCATAATTAATTTTCAGACATCAATTTATATTGTTGGCTTGCCTCTACTAGTTGCAAGTAGGACTTTTAAGACCGTGAGAATTAAAAAAAAAAGACTGTGAGAATGGAAATTATACTTTTTAAGCCAGGGCTGAGCAATTATCTGAGGCAGAAATCATAAACTGGAGGACCTGTGGGCAGTGTCCAGTTGTTTTGTCTCTATAACATTTAAAAATACCATTGAAGGGCGCCTGGGTGGCTCAGTCGGTTAAGTGAAGGCTCAGGTCATGATCCCCGGGTCCTGGGCATCGGGCTCCCTGCCCTTAGGGGAGACTGCTTCTCTCTCTGCCCCTCCCCCTGCTTGTGCTCTCTCTCTCTCTCTCTCTTTCTCTCACTCTCTCAAATAAATAAGTAAAATCTTAAAACACACACACACACACACACACACACACACACTGGATTAGTTACCAATTTTACATAAAATATTGAGATTTCTGTCTTCTCTTAAAAGTCCATACAGGTGATAACACTGGGCCCACCTTCTCAGATGATGACACAGTAGCAGCTTCCTCCCCTGACCCTTAGACCGCACAGTTGTGCACTAGTTCACGTTAGCTTGTCTGTCTAGCTTCATTCACTTCTGCTACCTGTCTTAAGTCTATCGGCCTTTGTAACCTCTGATTTGTAGAAATGTAGGAACTTTGAAGATAAGCAATGAATCAGGACTAGAGGAATGCAGGCTGAGGTACCTAGCCAGGCCACTAGGAGAAGATTTTGGTGCCCAGAAGAGGCAGACGATGCTGTCTCAGGGCTATGTACAGGAGTTTATGGTAGGCAGCTGGTAGGTTTAGAATGACCAGGGGATCACTCAGAACACAGAGAGAGTGAGTCAGTAAGAATTCCAGTGCTGCAGACTAGACCAGCATGGAGGAAATGCTTGCTTCATTTAGAGAGCTGTGCCCATTCTCATTGCTCTTCTTGACTGGATATTGGTACCCAGCCTGGAAGAGAATAAGAGATAATGTGGGCTTTATAGAGGAAGACAGGATATTAGATTTTTTGGACTTTTGGGGATCAGTATTTAATTCCAAATCTTACTGGATTGGAGACAGTGTGGTGCTAATAGATAAGAAAGTTTTGGAGAATTAATGTTCAGTTGTAGCATATAATTACCAACACTTTTCAAGGCTTTACAGCAAAGGTAAAATAGAAAGACAAGATCCTTTGAAGTCTGGCAAAGGGATCTTTACATACCCTAAATTACCTAGTGTATCATTGTGGGAAAAATTATGCAAATATTCAGAAAATCTGGTCCCTCATCTGTGAAATGGAGTTCTTGCAATCCTGGAGATAACCTCTAAGGACAATTGAAGGTCTGGACAGAATAATATATGCAAAGGCAGCTAGCAAATTGTTCACAGAGCAAGACTGTTAAGGAACAGGGGGCTTCCTCTTTTTCTCTCACTCACTGGAATAATTACCATGTAAATACTTAAGCAGTTTAAAATGCTTCGAGTTTTTTCCCCATCTTTTTGAGAGGGCTGCATTAAAGTGCTCAGGTATTAAAGAAAAAAAGAGCCTCATTTTTCTGACATTCTGGAATTTTCTCCTGCCTTAGGCTTCTAACTGGGAAAAAAAATATGTCCATTTCCAGGATTTCTGTATTTAATAAAACGGCGTAGGGTGGCAATATTTTTGTTGTTTGTTTGTTGTTTCTTCAAGTTTCAAGCTCAAGAAATCATTTTTGTCCATAGAACTGGAGAGGTAAAATACGTAAGTGAGCTTAATGGGTTTGTTGTGAAATAATACTATAGCTGCAAGGTACTAATAATCTCAGTGGAGCATCAGTGAAACTTAAGTGATGTTCAGAGTTTCTGCAAGGAACCCATCAATGAACAAGTTAGAGTTAAGAGGTAGTCTTCTCTATAGATTGCCATTTTTCTCCATCTTTTATTCAGGTACTGTACCACTTATGAGCCACTTCTGGGGTCACAGTATCTAGAAGTGAGTTTGCATATGATATGTCCAGAAAATTATCCTCTTATCAAGTTGAGGGCATTCAGCCCAAGGCCACAGAGCCCTTCTCATTCAGAACCTGATGGGAAGACACATCTATAATGAGACTGATACATTCTACTGGAATGATTGAGGGATATAAGATACATGTGACCACTGGAGAGACTTCCACTTTCCAAGACATCAGGAAAAGAAGAATTCAGCCCACATTAAATTGCTCTGTGAAGTTTTGTGTGGGACAAGGTGACTAAAATATCAAGAATGTCAAAAAGTTTATTGATTAGCCCAGTTACAAGAAATAAGAAGATTATAGATTTTTTTTTTTCATAAATCCTTCACACATGGTTGGGAAAGTACAGATGAAAGAAAGCTTGTGTTTTCAAGCAAGAAAATTATTCCAGGGTAGTGTTACTCCTCTAGCGCTTGATGGTCTTGGTCTGATGTAGGCATTGCTGCAATTGGTGTGATTTAAACAAAGAGATGACATCACCTGGAAGTGGGAAAATGTTGGCTAGTAGAGATCTGACCAACCAAGATATATTAAGATTCTAACCCAGAACATCTCATCTTTCCCCTCAGGTCATAAAGTAAAGAAGCCATTATAAAACAGCAATTTTAAGTAAATAAGAATTTTCTGTGTAGGGTGTAGTGGTGCCCTTATAACTGGTGATTTTACTCATTACAAAGTAGATTTTTAATATATTCATTGAGTATCTTGGTTTGACTTTTAGAAGATTCCACTGATATGGCTACAAATCCTTGAACGTATAGGCAAAAGAAGTTTCATTTGTCTCTAGGAATCACACTAAGTACTATCAACTAAAAAATAAAGTGTCAGTAGGTCAATACTGCAAGTTATCAGTAATTATCAGCAACACTTCCGTGGTTTTAAAAAATAGTGGTTTGTAAAATTTTTATTTCAAATGAAATTTTTTATTAAATGTCCTGAATTTTTGTGGTAAGATAACAACTAAGATACCAATAGCAAGCAGGCAAATGTGGATACGAAGGCACCAAATTACTATTTCGGTGAAGTTTATAAGCCATTTTTCTGGAAAGACCACCCATTAATTCTGTCCACCCACTGCCATTCTGAGAGTTAAATCTTGTTTTCTTGGACTCCTGCCAGTGCGTTCCGGGTGGTAAAATGCTATTTGTTTTTGATGGTGCAAGTGTTTGCATTCATTCATGCTTAACATCAATAGTGCACACACAAAAAGAACTGAAAGCCATTTTAAAAGAAATTGGATTATAGAGAACATACAGCGACACGCTCAGAAACTCTAGCATGAGAATGCTAGGGGAAATTTGTTTCGAATAGCCTGCCGAGTTTTAACTGATTTGTTTCATGTTATCGTACCAACACTTGTTCCTCATTTTCCTAAACATCATGACATTAAAATACTGGATTTGGTTGTGCATCGACTTGATAAAGCAGAAGGAGATCGTGCTTGGTGATGACATGCTGCAGTAGGGGTGAATGAGAAGTCTTGTAAGTGTGAACTAATTTCAAACTGTCTATATGAGGATTTCCTAGCTGACCTGAGGACATCTGCATAATTAATCAGACATTATATTCTGGTTTTGTTCCTGGGCATTTTTTTCTTTTTTTCCCAACTATTTTTAGAAGGCTTGAATTCAGCAAGTTCCCATTGGAAGGAAAGGTGAGCAGAAGGGACATAAAGAAAAATGAATAAGGACAAAGTGGGATGGCTATCACTTGTTTAAATTTAAAAAATTTTTCATGAAAATTGAAATGTCATATTTTATACTATATCTACATATAGCTTTAGCTTTACATTAAATTTAATGCAGAAATCTAAACCCACATGGAATCAAATAACATTCCTCGAATTCCCAGTACTACACTCAGCTATAACTATACGAGTTACTACAAAGTAAAACTCTTAATTGCTTTCTTTTTTTTTTTTAAAGATTTTATGTATTTATTTATTTGACAGAGAGAGACAGCCAGCGAGAGAGGGAACACAAGCAGGGGGAGTGGGAGAGGAAGAAGCAGGCTCATAGCGGAGGAGCCTGATGTGGGGCTTGATGTGGGGCTCAATGTGGGGCTCGATCCAGGACTCTGGGATCACACCTTGGGCCGAAGGCAGATGCTTAACGACTGAGCCACCCAGGCACCCCTCATAATCGCTTTCTTAAAATGAAAGTAAACAAATACATCACCCAATTTCATTACAAAATAATTTTTTCCTATTGTAAATTACAAGGCATTTAATACAAATTCCTTCATTTTGACTGGAGGGAGGGAGGGAAAAAACTCCACAACAGCAATAGATTTAAATAGATTTAAAACTCGGCATTTATCTGATACGAAGGAGAAAGGTACTCATTCTACTCCCATCCTCTAGCATCTGGGCTTTAGCAGGTTAGATGCCCTAAGCTTTAGACCCAGGCCACTTTTTCATTCTTTGCCTGTGACTTTTTTTTCTCATTAACCTAAAGTTAAATTGTTCTTTTGGAGCTTAAAACTGCTAAGGGAAGGATAGAATTTTTGTTTTGAAAAATTTAACTCAGACAGGACCATGTCCAAGGGCCCTGTGCCAGTGCCCTCAAGCACTGCTGCTTGGGTGCTGCAGGCCCAGCCTCAGGAACCGCAGAACTTCACCTGCATTAGCTACTGAATCTAAACGCACCTGCTGCGACTACTGGTTTCTCTACACGTACAAAGGCTGTGACTTACTGCTGAGGGCAGCTGGCCAGCCTGGGATCAACTTAGAGAAATCCATGTTGGGCACACTCTATAAAGAAGCTCCCTCTCTGGAAATAGCACCCAATATAAGTGCGCAAAAGCAACACACTCTTGTGGACCTACTTCTTTCCACTCAATATCCTGATGCCTGACCTGTGTACAATTTAACAACATTACCAAGAACTGATGAGAGGGGAAGGTGGAAAGGATTCTAGTGACTTAAAATCCCATAGCATTGTCTCAGAAGAAGTGTGTCCAGAAAAAATAAATGTAAGACTGGTAGCCTTTCGGCAAGAACAATTCCTCAAAACGTTGAGACATTAGGAGCAACACCAACAGTCAATTATGTAAGAATTCAAATGATTTTACCTGGTTTCCCCAGCACTTGATGAGTTGACAGATGCTGCTCTTGGTGTTCAGTCGTTTATTCGTGGAGTCAACACCAGTTTTAAAGTGACTGAAGAATTAGCCTCTAAGAATAGTCTGCTTGGGGAGCTCCTGGGTGGCTCAGTCGTTAAGCATCTGTCTTCAGCCCAGGGCGTGATCCCAGGGTCCTGGGATCAAGCCCTGCATCGGGCTCCTTGCTCCACTGGGAGCCTGTTTCTTCCTCTCCCACTCCCCCTGCTTGTGTTCCCTCTCTCCCTGGCTGTCTCTCTCTCTCTGTCGAATAAATAAATAAAAATCTTAAAAATAATAATAATAGGGGCACCTGGGTGGCACAGCAGTTAAGCGTCTGCCTTCGGCTCAGTGCATGATCCCGGAGTTATGGGATTGAGCCCCACATCAGGCTCCTCCGCTATGAGCCTGCTTCTTCCTCTCCCACTCCCCCTGCTTGTGTTCCCTCTCTCGCTGGCTGTCTCTATCTCTGTCGAATAAATAAAATCTTTTAAAAAAATAATTAAAAATAATAATAATAATAGTTTTCTTGGAACAGCCACAGGTATTTTGTGGAAAATGTTTGAATCTCTCATGTGTTATTGACCTAGTAGTGTCATTGATAAATTTTTACTTACTGTTGTGGGCTGAACCATCATCAGTTCCATGAATTTTTGTCAAAAAAGCTGAATATTCTGACTCGCCCTACCCCACATCGGTTTGATGTCCTGTTAGTGGTAATGTTTTCTTGCAATTTCCTGAGCAAAGGGCTGAGATGAAAAGTTTTCTGAATGAGAAGAATCACCCTCAACCATTATTACTGGACACTGAATAAGTTTGGAAATTAGCTTCTGCTTCGAACTTGATAATGTTTCCTACTGAATTCAACCTAATATTACAAAGTAAAACGGTGCTTATATGAAAACCTTATATTGTGTAAAGTCATTTTGATGACAACTAATACAGTTTGAATTACATCATGCCAAGCTGTTTTATATGCTTGTGTTTTATATGCTTGTGAATTAATATTTGTATTTGGTAGTATCTATCTATGTGAAAGGACATTTTCAAAGGTGAAATACATAAGATCTCATTACAGAATCAGCATTAGCAGATGAAAATTTGTTAACAGTTTTGGTGAAGGGGGCCCCAATTTTGAAAGATGTTATCCTGCCCCCCAAGATTTTCATTAATAGACCTATATTACAAAAGATCGTAATTANNNAATTATAATTTTTTATATATATTTATATATATAGTATATATAAATTATAACTTATTATATTTTGAATTTAATCACTGAAAACTTATGGAAAAATTGATTAACGTCATTTTTATTTACAGATATTACAGGTATTTACCCTGTGGCCCCCAAAATCAGCATACTGTATTCAAACACACTGTTTAAATTCACTTAGCAGATTTCATGTTTATTAACTTTTATATTGTAATTGTTTGATGTGAGGGCACCTTTCCAAACAGATAATGCTTGAAACATTCAGATCTCTTTAATTGTTTTTAATAGGATAGCATTATAATTAATTTGTAACACTGATCAGTGCCCGTAAAGAGGGTGTGGTCTTTTACTCTGAAGGGCATTTTAGAGTTTCCTGAGGATTCTTCTCCAAGATTTCTGTTCCTTCCCTCTCAGATTCTTTTTATTTTTATTTTTTTAAATGATTTTATTTATTTATTTGAGAGAGACTGAGATAGCGAGAGAGAGCATGAGCAGGAAGAAGAGGGAGAGCAGGATCCCCACTGAGCAGGGAACCTGACCTGGAGCTCAATCCCAGGACCCGGAGATCATGACCTGAGCCAAAGGCAGCCACTGAACCAACTGAGCCACCCAGGAGCCTCCCACCCCACCCCTTGAAGTCTTCAATGAGTTTCTGCAACCCTTATTGGATGTTTTTGAGAAAGACAATTAAAGAACTTCATTTTTCTTTTTATAACTTTACGATACCATGATTCCGTCTGTCTGAGATAGGAGTTTGATATTTCAGAGCATCTTGGTTCTGGATTAAACCAAGGAAATCAAATAAATTAAAGACAAATAAAGGAAAAGAAAAGGGCTGGGATACCCTCCTGACCCTAGAACTGAGGAATACATTTAAAAACCTGAGTAGCCAAGGGACAAGAATAGTAAATTCCTATTTTTGTTTGCTTGTTTGCTTGTTTTTCCCTAGTGAGAGGAATAACAAAGGTAATAGACAAAGAGGCACACAGGTTCAGTTTATGATTTCCACCCGAAACAAAAAAGTGATTCTCTCTTTTTAAAAAATTTTTTAAATTCAAATTCAATTAATCAACATATAATGTATTACTAGTTCAGAGGTAGAGGTCAGTGATTCATCAGTCTTCTATAATGTCCAGTGCTCATTACATCACATGCCCTCTTTAATGTCCATCACCCAGTTACCCCATCCTCCCACCCCCCTCTCCTCCAGCAGTACTCAGTTTGCTTCCTATTATTTAAGTCTTTTTTTTACATATATATTATTTAATATTATTTAATCATGAATCAATACTGATATTTCCAATTAAAATTTTTAACATTGCAGGTTTTTCTTACCTTTAAAATTTTATATTTGCATCTGTTTTCCCCAGCAGTGAAAATTTTAATTCTTTTTTTAATAATAATTTTTTATTATACTATGTTAGTCACCATACAGTACATCCTTAGTTTTTGATGTAAAGTTCCATGATTCATTACTTGCGTATAACACCCAGGGCACCATGCAATACGTGCCCTCCTTAATACCCATCACCAGCCTATCCCATTCCCCCACCCCCCTCCCCTCTGAAGCCCTCCGTTTGTTTCCCAGAGTCCATAGTCTCTCATGGTTCATTCGCCCTTCTGTTACCCCCCCCCCTTTCTTCTTCCCTTTCTTCCCCTACCGATCTTCCTACTTCTTATGTTCCATAAATGAGTGAAACCATATGATAATTGTCTTTCTCTGCTTGACTTATTTCGCTTAACATTATCTCCTCCAGTCCTGTCCATGTTGCAGCAAATGTTGAGAAATCGTTCTTTTTTATGGCTGAGTAATATTCCATTGTATATATGGACCACATCTTCTTAATCCAGTCATTTGTTGAAGGGCATCTCGGCTCCTTCCACGATTTAGCTATTGTGGACAATGCTGCTATGAACATTGGGGTGCATATGGCCCTTCTCTTCACTGCATATCTTTGGGGTAAATACCTAGTAGTGCAACTGCTGGATCATAGGGTAGCTCAATTTTTACCTTTTTAAGGATCTCCACACTGTTTTCCAGAGTCTTTTATGGTTTGTCTCTGTCTATGATTTCGTTTTGTTTTATTTTTTCCTCTTTCCTCCTATGATCCTCTGTTTTGTTTCCTAAATTCCACATATGAGTGAGATCATAGGATAATTCTTTCTCTGATTGACTCATTTTGCTTAGTATAATACCCTCTAGTTCCAACAGAACAAAGTGTTTTTGGTCTGAAAACTGCCCTGGCATGAATCATAGCCAACCCTACCTGGAAGTAGAAGAAATATAAGGAAGAGAAGATGAAAATAAGAACTTGTCCATGTCCTGTAGGCTGCCTGTTGTATTCCTAGGGTTTGCATTGCCCAAATCCTACTCAGAGTATGACACATTTCATGTTAAAGAAAAAAAAAAAATGGACTCAGTATCTTGAAATATGGCTTATGTCATTTCATCAAAATCTGCAGGCAGGAATAACTGAGTTGATGTACTCACCCAGCTTCTAGTATAAAAATCTTGAGAATACAAGGCATATGTCTAAATTTCCTAGTCTTAGGGTGGTAGCTGTAGAGGTGGTGAGAAATTGTTAGACTTAGAAATCTTTTGAAGACAGAGCTGACAGGATTTGCCATTAGATTGCAGTGATACATATGAGTTAAAGGGAAAAATCACAGATGATTCCAAATATTTGCCAGAGTAACTGGAATATGGTATGCCCTTGGTGAGATAGAGAAAATGGGAGGGCCTTGTTGAGGATGATGAGGAATTAGGAGTTTTGGCACATGTTAAATTTGACATTCCTATTGGATATATGTGATCAAACTCTCCCAGCAACAGAACTGACAGTTAATAGAGTGAAAGATTATATTCTCTTTCAGCAGTATGAAAGAAATGAAAGAGTTTGCATGTCTTTCCAGAACAGGCTTTGTGATTGTCACTGACACTGGGATTAATTAGCTACACTGATCAAAAATCACCTCATGTCTCACAACTCTTCGCCTCTCCCAGCATGGTTGGTTCAAGGTCTACCATAATCTGCTTAACTTGCATTTCCTTGTTAAAGCATTTATCATTCTTTCACTCTCATTAGCATTTTAACTCTATGAGAGCAGGGACCAAATCTGTCTTGGATCACTGATACAACCTCAGCACCTTAAATAATCTTGACCTATATGAAATAGTCACTAAATACTTGGATAAACAGAAGATTAGAGGAATATCACTGGAATCTCTTTCTCTCTATTCCTCTCTTTCTGTGCCTCTTTCCATTTGTATCTCCATCTCTATCTCTACATTCATCTTTCTTTCTCTCTATCAACAACTCTTGTTTACCCCTAGATTTCACTTTCTGTTGGGCTGCTCCATGTAGATGGTCCTGGTGCCTGAATGCTCCATGTTTAAAATATCCTTAGAGCTTATGTCCTTTGTCCCTCAGGGTTTATATGATAATCTCTAAAAAGGCATTGCTAACCTCTCCCCAAGTAATGTGCCTGCCGGAGTTTGGGCACTGCATGAGGGTGACGAGATCTCTAACTAACTTTTGGTCATGGGCTCACCCATGCGTTAGGGAAGAGACATCCCTTATTTGACAATTTCAACAGAATCATGAGAAGTTGGGGAGAAGCATTTACCAAAAGAAAAAGATTCAGCACAGACAAAATAAGAGCATGGCCATCATAATAAAATAAAATCAATAAAATGTTCCATTTCTAGAGAGATTTAAATTATAGAAAGAATTTTTAAAGACATTAATTTGTTTAAAACCAGTCCTCATAATTTTTATATCAACTGTACAAATGATGAAACTTGATCCAGAGAATTTAAATAACTTCTACACACAACTAATAAATATCTTTGATGGACATAAACCCAGGGCTTCCAAATCAATATTCGGTGTTCTTTCAGCTATAGTACACTGCTTCTGTAAATCACTCTGAAACTCAGTATCATTCCTGATTTTCCATTTTCTACCTTGGGGTTAATAATAACCCTTTGTGATTTTCTTTCCACTAACATTGTCATCACCTGAGACCCTCCCAAAATTTCCTTTTTCTTCCAACACACACTTGAGTTGTTATCCATAGCTACCTTGGTGACACTTTCCTTTCTCCTCTCTCAAGTGCCCATTGTCTTTACTTCAACCCAGTGCTGTGGATCCCTCTTCTTTCCTGGATCCAATCTCTAGTCCAAGTAGTTTTCTCCCCTTCAAATGTGAGAATTCTTATAGTGTGACACTAGATTCTTTGAGTACCAAGTCAGCAGGACAAAAGGTTAGCAGTTAAGTCCTGAAAAGTGGAATCTTCTTTTGGATTTTAGTAAGGAGAGTTAAAGGTAGGTATGTGAGAACAGCTTAAAAAAATAATAATTTTTGTCTTTATCTTTTTATTTTTTTTTATCTTATGCCCTAACTCCCAGCTAAACTGGGTTTCGCTCTTTTTCCATAAAGATTCCGTGTGTGTACCCCATAGTCTTCCTTCCAAAATAAACTCACCTCCCTCTGCAGGGAAGACTCTGCCCTACTCACAACCCACAAACATATCCAAATACTCCTTCTTCCAGCATAGCGCCTATTTGCTTACTTCCCTTTAAAGTTCTCTCTGATACTTTTAAATTGAAAACAATTACTTTTTTTGTACTCCTGCTTAATTTTTTTATCTTTACTTCTGCCCATGTTCACTTTCTCACTAGTTGTTACATACTTGCATTCTCTTCTCTTAGAGAAGAAAAGGTGGCAATCTTATATCCAATTCAGAGCTATAGCTCCTTAAGGGGATATGTTTGGAATGGCTGTCATTCCCGCCACATTTCCTATATAGATAATAAAGGGGAGAGGGTTGGAGCCCAGGTTAAGAGCAGAACTAAATAAGAAATTTGTGATGAAGATCGAAAGTTGGACAGTTTTCCATATTGAGTGCTCTAGTGAATATAAATTTCTAATCTGATGGTTTGAAATTGTCTTTATTGTGCTCTCATATCTCTCATATTTTTATTAATTTGTTGATTTTATTCACCTGCTTACAGCTGTTTTCTTCTTTAAGAGTAAGCATGCATTTTGTCCATGTTCTCCAGCCCACATACATCTTTTTTTTTTCCATAACAGTAATATCAAAATACTTTCCGGGGCGCCTGGGTGGCATAGCGGTTAAGCGTCTGCCTTCAGCTCAGGGCGTGATCCCGGCGTTATGGGATCGAGCCCCACATCAGGCTCCTCTGCTATGAGCCTGCTTCTTCCTCTCCCACTCCCCCTGCTTGTGTTCCCTCTCTCGCTGGCTGTCTCTGTCTCTGTCAAATAAATAAATAAAATCTTAAAAAAAAAAAAAATACTTTCCTTTGAATCTCAGTAAGTTAGGAGATTTTCCCATTTAAAAAAACAAAACAAAACACTTCTTGAAATTCACATTTTTTTTTTTTTTTACAATTTACTTTTCTTCTTGCTGTAATAAACCATTTAACAGTTTCTTTAGAGACACCATGGGTAGTAAATTTTAGCTTTTGTGTCTGAAAATGTCTTGAATACTTCCTTCCCTTTGAATAATGGTTTATCCAGTGATTAGTGTTTCCTTCCACTTATGGTTGTTTCTCCATTGTTTCTCTGTTTCTCCATTGTTTCTCTATATAATTGTTATAATTGCTATTCCTTCATAGGTAAAACTTCTTTATCTCTGGAAACTCTTAAATTCTTTTTTTGCTTGATATTCAACTACCATTTAACATAAAACCATCAAAATTAATGTTTTCCACCTGAGACTCATGGCTCTTCTTTAGTGAGGTGCTCAGTCACTCTGCCTTTGGCTCTTTACTCTCCCCTATTCCTCCTCTCCTGTCCTTCAGGCACCCGTCTAGAGTTTTCAATCTATTCTCTATGTCTTCTTATGTCTCTTTGATCTCATTTTTATGTCTTTTAATGTCATTTTTTCTTAGCTCAATTCTCTTTTCATTTCTTGATCTTACTTTCAACTAACCAAATTGTCTGTTTATGTCCAATATAGATTAAATATCTCTATGTTCTTAGAATTTACTCTTTTCCCCCCTGCAATACGTATATTTAAAATCTTTTTTTTTTCTTTCAACTCTTTTCCCCCCTGCAATATATACATTTAAAATCTTTTTTTTTTCTTGCTTTGAGATTCTTAAATATACTTATTTAAAGTCTTGGGGGTTTTTATTTTGTTTTGTTTTTTGGCTGGATGGATTCTTACCATTTTATTTTCAGTTGCTTGGTGATCCTACATGGCATGTCTTTTATTCCTATACTTTAAAGTTTTTAAACTTTTAAACTCGCTTCCTTTTCCTTACTCCTGTCTGTTTGCTGGTGTTTAATCCACCCTTTCCATCATCCACCCTTCCCTGGGGTGTCCAGTATATAATAGAATGCAAGATCTTATATTGGAGGCTCAGGGCTCCCAGCCATCAGATCACTTGGTTGGGTTTCTCACTGATGGCTGTCTCTGCTTCCTTGAGTCATCTCTGGGTCTACAGACCACCAGTGGTTTTGCTCATTACCAGCCTTCATTCACCAATAGGGCATCTCATTCACCTTCATCTAACTCCGTAAGCCTGGTTTTATGAATAGGATATTTTGCATTCCTTTCCAACCTCTTCTGTCTCTTTCTGATGCTGGGAGCTAAATAGCTTTTAGCTGTTGTGATTTTAGCCTCCTGTTACTGTTTTCCATTTAAGTTCATGATCGTGTTTTATCTTGTATTGTGCATGGTTCTATCTTTTAAAATATGTTTTAAATGTATTTTATCTCTTACTAGTTTGTGTGCATGTGCCCGTGCACATAAGCAGCAGGTTTTTTATATATATTTACTCTATCATCTTGATTTGAAGTTATCTCATTGATTAAATACTTCACTATCCATACACACAAGTATTTATGGAAATAGATGAATGGGGTCATTAGATAAATATGAGAATTAAAACAAGATTTTCTGGAAGAAAACAATTATAGGGATAGGAGGGAAGCAAATCAGAGTATCTTTAATATAACCACATATATGTTTACTTTCCTACCATATTTTTAAGAAAAATACTTTTTTTGTTGTGTTAGTCATGGACCTTCAAGTTATAAGAATTAGAAACGTTAGTGGGATTTACTTTAGCTAATGGGGATTTAAGATAAGGTTGTTTGGGAAGAAATAACAAAATAGTTCAGTCTCATTGACATCTGGAATATTGCTCATGACTATTTTGCTTACATCGGCTTCTCTCGACAACCGTGTTGGGACCAAACGAGACACCATTCTACTTTCCTGACTCCTCCAAATCTGCTTCTTTGGCAAGGTACTCCTTCAACTTTTTGCTTGCTCCTGGATTTTAATTCCTCCTGTCATCTATTTATGGTCTTCTTGTCCCTCTCTGTTTCTACTGTTATAGAATAAATATTTGCCATTCCCACAAAATGGATATGTTGAAGTCTTAAACCTTCAATGATGTTTAGGAGGTAATTAGGTTTAGATGAGGTCATGAGGTAGTACCCTTATGATGGGATTAATGCCCTTGTAAGAAGAAGAAACAGGAGACCTCTCTCTCCAAATGCACACAAAGAAGTCATGTGAGCACACAATGAAATGGTGATCGTCTTCAAGCCAGGAAGAGAGCCTTTACCAAGAACCAGATTTGAAGCCACCTTGACCTGGCACCCGGTCTATGGTATTTTGTTACAGCAGCCTGAGAGAAGACATCTTTACAATCATGTCTTTCACTAAATCTTATCTACAGATTCCTAGAGAGGGAATCTGATGGAATCCATCAGTTACCATTTGGTATTTGTCTAAATTTGAAGAGCAGGGTTCTTATTCTATACCATTTGACATCAGTGACTCAACTTTGAGTGATCCCCGGTATAATCTTCCAGAACCAGGGGATCTGGAGCCATTTTGTACAAAATGAGGGTATATAGGTTTCAGGAGACTTATGAGCACCTTGCCCAGAATTTTAAATTTAGTGACCTAGACTTTTTAGACTTTTTTTGTTCAACACCATAAAAAGTATTGCATTACTGTATTTTTAAAAATAATTTGCCATTCATTTGTAACAAGATTAGCCAGATGCCCCTTCCTCCTTCCTGCAGCTTACATGCATCCATGTGCCCTGGTCCATCGTCAGAGAAAGCACCATGGAATCCATTGCATGTCATGTTCTGCTGGATGCATGAGAGGATGTGCTGGTGGCAGAGTAGCTGCTGCTCTAGGAGATTCATATTTCAGTATGATTCACAATGTCCATTAACCATAAAAGGATGGGGGTACAATTCATATTTTAAACCATGCCAAGTTAGACTTTCTGATGTAGCTCTTAGGCTATCTTATATGTTTATAATGGAGAGAATACCTAGAACTTAGATTTATAAAAACATAATCTAATATGATACTCATGGAATAGGCTATGTTGTAAAAGCTAATTCTCTACCATAGATTCAGCCAGGAAAATGTGGGTTCAATTTA